>NC_089238.1:12284371-12584371 GCF_963924675.1 Phocoena phocoena
CTAGGGATTTAGGGATGCAGCAGTGAACAGACAAAATCCCTGCCCTTGTGGGACTGATATCCTAGTTGGGTAGAGAGACAATGAACTCCATACAAAAGTAAAAATATGTAGTACGTGAAATGGTGTCAAGAGCTATGGAGAAAAGCAGAGGGCTAGGGAGGTGGATAGGAAGGGAGGGGTGTGCTGTTTTTAATAGTGTGGTCAGCAGAGCCCTCCCTGAGAAGGTGACATTTGAGTAAAGACTTGAGGTGAGAGAGAGGAGCCATGTGGACATCCGGAGGAAGAGCATTCCAGGCAGAGGGAACAGCCAGTGCCAAGGCCCTGAACTGGGAATGTGTCCGGCTTCTTCAAGGAATAGCGAGAGGCTGGTGTGGTTGCAGCTGGGTGAGTGAGGGGGAAGGTGGGAAGAGGTGGCGGGCAGAGAGGGGACCGGGCAGATTGTTGGAGCTTTGTGGGCCAGGGTGAAGACTTTGGCTTTTATCACAGGATGTGGTAAAGCCACAGGAAGATTCTGAGCAGGAGAGGGACGTGATCTGACTTAGGTGGTCACAGGGTCCCTCGGGCTGCATGTGAGAAGCAGACTGGAGGGAGAGGGAGGAACAGGGAGACCAGCAAGGAGCCCCTTACATTAGTCTAGCCAGGGGGAGGACAGGACTAGGGTGGGGCTGTGGCTGGGATGCAGAGTGGGCAGAACAGAAGGTGTTCTGCTGGGGCTGCCCTTCTTTGAGAAGGTGGACGTGTGGTCCCTGGGCTGCGTCATGGCTGAGTTGCACCTGGGCTGGCCCCTCTACCCAGCCAGCAAGATTTGCTGATGGACAAGGCATGGGGTGAGAGAGAAAGAGACAGGTCTCGACCCTCGTGGACATAAGTTCTAGTGGAGACAAACAGAGACAGAGAGACGAGTATGCAAACCAGAGACAAAGGCTGGAGGAGACAGATAGGGACGTAAACAAGAGATCAGGATTCACAGATGTAGCGACAGTCAGATGGCAGATGCAGAAAGACACTGGCAAGAGAGGCCGGGGAGGCTCAGATCGATCGGCTGTCCCGGCCCACTTGCCTCCCTCCCTCCACTCAGGTGATCGACTTTGGCTCGGCCAGCATATTCAGCGAGGTGCGCTACGTCAAGGGGCCGTATATCCAGTCTCGCTTCTACCGGGCCCCCGAGATTCTGCTGGGGCTGCCCTTCTGTGAGAAGGTGGACGTGTGGTCCCTGGGCTGCGTCATGGCTGAGTTGCACCTGGGCTGGCCCCTCTACCCAGGCAACAACGAGTACGACCAGGTGCGCTACATCTGTGAGACCCAGGGCCTGCCCAAGCCCCACGTGCTGCACGCCGCCTGTAAGGCCCACCACTTCTTCAAGCGCAACCCTCACCCCGACGCCACCAACCCCTGGCAGCTGAAGTCCTCGGCCGACTACCTGGCTGAGACCAAGGTAGGGGGGCAGGTGGGGTGAGGGCCGTCAGCGAGGCAGCTGCCGTATCAAGAAAAAAATCTAGGTTAGATCTCAGAGAGGACTGGAAACTTGAGGGCCAGCTGCGGGGGTTGTCACAGCCAGAGGGATCCGAGGGAGACCCCAGGTGGGACTGGAAGTCAGGGCAGCCTGTCTGCCACCTCTGTGACTGTGGTCATCAGACTTGTGTGGCAAGAGTCTGGCTGAGCAGCAGAAAGGACTGGAAGTGTGGACCAGCCGTGGGAGCTGTCACAGCGAGAGAGGGGTCTGAGCGAGACCAAAGATGGGACCGAAAGCATATGGCAGATCCTCTGATAACTCCCGAGCTGGTCGTGGTTAAAGAATTTGGCAAGAATTGTCTGGGCTTGACTCCTCGGAGGCCTGAGGGCTGGGATCGGATGTGGGGATCAGCTGTGGCAGCAGGAGGGATCTGGATTTGATTCCAAGGAGCAGTAGAGGTTTAGGGCAGCCCTTCTGCTAGCTGCTGGTAGGGGCTGGACCCATGGCTCGAGGGAGGACTGGAGAGCTGGGGCAAGGTGTGAAACTTGGGTCAGTGAGACCCCTGGGTTAGACAAGAGGAGGACCAGAGATCACAGTCAGCTGTCCTTCCTGCAGCAGTAGGAGGGGTCTGGATTAGACTAGAGGGGTTCTGGTGTTAGTGAGCAGGTGTGGCCCCCCCAGATGCAAGGGAGCTCCAAGTCAGATCATGGGCAGAACTGGAAGTCCAGGTTCCTGTGGGTGGACTTCATAGCCACGAGAGAGCTCTGGGCCAGGCTGGAGGGCCCAATGGACGCTGGGGGGGGTCACATGTGGGCTCCACCGCAGAAGTACCTGGGGCCCAAGTCCTGGACTCGATGTCAACCCCTGCCCCACCCTGCGTCCCACCAGGTGCGCCCACTGGAGCGCCGCAAGTACATGCTCAAGTCACTGGACCAGATAGAGGTGGTGAACGGCGGCAGGGCAGTCCGTCGGCTGACCTTCCCCGACCGCGAGGCGCTGGCAGAGCACGCCGACCTCAAGAGCATGGTGGAGCTGATCAAACGCATGCTGACGTGGGAGTCGCACGAACGCATCAGCCCCAGCGCCGCCCTGCGCCACCCCTTCGTGTCCATGCAGCAGCTGCGCAGCGCCCATGAGACCACCCGCTACTACCAGCTCTCGCTGCACAGCTGCCGCCTCTCCCTGCAGGTGGAGGGCAAGACGCCTATGTCTGTCGTGGATGCCGCGGAAGACAGGCCCCCCTACTGCGGTCTGGCCGAGGAGGAGGAGACCGTGGGTCTGGGCAGCGGGCCTTTGTTCCGGGAGGAGAAGGCACCGGTCGTGCAAAAGGCCATCGATCAGCTGGACGACTTGAGTCTGCAGGAGGCGGGGAGTGGGCTGTGGGGCGAGACCCGCACCGACGTCGTCCCCGACGTGCTGGCCCCGCTCAAGGCCGCTGCTGCCGGCCGCCGGGTGCCCGAGTCCGGCCCCGAGCCCATCCTGGCCTTCTACGGCAGTCGCCTGGCAGGCCACCACAAGGCCCACAAGCCACCCACAGGCTCCAAGTCCAACTTCAGCAACCTCATCCGGCTGAGCCAGGCCTCGCCCGAGGAAGACGCCCCGTGCAGGGGCGGCGGCTGCGTGGAAGGAGAGCGGCGAGGGGCCTCTGCGGAGCTGCCTGCCATCCCGCAGTGGGACAGGGATGGGCCGGACATCAAGGACACGACCGTGGATGCTGAGGTGACCCAGGGGGCAGCTAGGATGCAGGTGGTTCTGGGATCAGGGCCTCCCCAGAGCTCTAGGATCGGGGCATAGTGAACCAACTTTGCCTCCCGTACATTTGCATATGGCCCGCAGCTGGCTCGGGATCCAACACACACTGCTAGCCCACCCTCAGGATGTGACAAGGCTCAGCAAACACTAATATCCCCGTAGGATGCGATGGAGCTCAGCAAACACGAACCCACATTAAGGCTGTGTAAAAACTCAGAACACAGTAATCCACATACGGGAAGTGACAGAGGCCATGGGACAGCTCAGCCCCCCCACCCCAGAAAAAGAGCGTCAGCAAACACACCTTCAGGACACATTAAGGTCTCAGCACACAGCATTTAAGCCTCCAAAATGCGATGAGGGTTCAGGATGTACAAAATCGTCCTCAGGAATTGACAGGGATGCAGCTGGGATCAGAAGGAGTCCATGAGGGGCAGCGTGGTTGTTCCGGGGTGGGGTGGGGGGCGCTTCCTGGCTGATGCCCATGTCTTCTCCCCAACAGAGGCCAGGCCCTGAGTTCTTCGACCTCAGCAGCTGTCCTGGGGAATGGCTGGGTCAGCCAGACTGGACCCTGGAGGGCGTCGGGGGACCACGGGCTCAGGGGCTCCTACCACGCCACACCCACCCGCATGGTCCACCCCGGGCCACCAGCTTTGTGCAGCACGTCGGCGGGCACCACTGATGGTGACTCCACCCCTGCCCATCACTGGGTGATGCGCTAGCGGGGCTGGCATCCCCTCCTCAGAGCTATCCCCTGAACCGACAAATTATCCTTACAGAAAGATAATTATCCAGAAATACCCCATTCCCCCCACCCCGCTCACGGTGCATGCCTGCACACACACCGCGAACACAGGAGGGTTTTGGGGTCTGGCCCGTGGCCCCCTCGGCCAGAGGGACGCAGGAAGGGGGCTGCACCCCACTGGCCCTGCTGCCTCTGTTTATTTCAATAAAGCACTTTTCAGCAGCACTGCCTCATGCCTGTCCTCCCTGCCTGAGGCCTGGACTGGCACGGGGGTGGGGTCAGGGGGGCACCCAGGCCCTGCTCTCTAATGCTGCACCCAGTCAGCCATTGGCTCAGGCTGGAGGCTGTGCGTGGCACACTGACCCATCCCTTAAATATGCTCAGTGCCTGGCACGTAAGAATCCACCCTCAGAACATTCTCAGTGCTCAGCAGGTGCCAATCTGAGCTTGCCAGATGCCAGGTTCTCAGCGTCTGTTGACCTGTCTTTGCCACACGTGACAGGCTTGGCATGCACTCATCCATGCTTGGGACATGCGAAGTGTGAGCTCACTCAGCAGGTGTATGTACATTCACGCCTGGTGCGTGCTCTCGTGTCCAGACGTGCGAGTCCGCCCTCGGGCTACGGCAGTGGCTCAACAGGCGCTCATCTGGCTGGGGACGTGCCGAGCGTTCAGCGCACGCTGTGCCACGCTGGCTCCGTGAGGCTCGGTTCACGCCAGCCCTCGAGGTCACACGCGCCTGCTCAGCACACGCTAGCTCACGTGCATTGGGCGCCGACGGCTCAGCGCACGCCAGCCCACGCTGGTCACCAGCCACGTGCTGAGCATCCAGTACATACCAAACCACACCGGTCACATGCTGAGGGCTCAGCATGCGTGAAGGTGTCCCCACCAGAGGCCCATGCCAGCTGTCCCCTACCCGGCACCCCACCTCACACCACTCAGTCAGGCACAGGCTGTACACACAAGTTATTTACTTCTTATTATGACCTCAGGCCCTCTTTGCCCTGGAAAGTGGGGTGGGCCAGGGGGCCAGGCCCAGCATGCACCCCTACTTCTTCGGGGGCTGATCCCTCTCCCAGCTTGGCTGGGTCCTCTGCGGCCACAGCATCAGGCTGGCGGGGGCGGAGGTAGAAGCGGGAGAGCAGGGGGGGAGCCTGTGGGAGCCACGACGGGGCAGACAGAAGCGGGGGCACGGGGACAGGGATTGAGACCCGGAACACCCGCGCCCGCGGGGGCCTCGCAGGCCTGTCCTGTCCGCTGGACCGGGCCTCAGAGCAGGCGACAGGCGTTGCCCACGCTGTCGGCTGAGGTGTCAAGGTCATGGCTGTAAGGGGAGTCCCAGTCCCTCAGGAAAACGGCCTCCAGCTGGCTCCGCAGGCCGCCCCGCCCGTTCTGCGTCACCAGCAGCGAGGTGCCCGCTGTCTCGGTGAAGTAGCTGCCGGACCAGTTGGAGGTTCCTACAGGGAGCGGAGGTCCAGAGAGTCAGGGCCCGTGGTGCTGCCTGGACCCCCTTCCGTCCCCCCGCCCCAGCGGCGCCCAGGACACTCACCGATGTAGGTGGCACGTTCAGTCACCATGTACTTGTTGTGGTTGACGCGGGTGTAAGGGACGCGGGCCTGGGCCTCGTCCGCAGGGACCACAAAGAGTTTCTGAGAGGGAGGGGAGATGCGGGGCTGGGTTAGAGAAGCCCCAGGGTCTGGGGTGGGGAGTGGCACCAGGTCTGCGGGACTGGGGACTCAGCCGCTTCCCTCGCGGGCCTGGGGGCCAGCACGGGTACTCGGTAAACGCCGGCTGAAAGGGAGGACCCTGTCGCCTCATAGGCCGCCTGTTCCCTCTAGAATGACTCCTATTTATCCCTTAGGTCTTACCTCAGATGTCCCCTTTTCCAGAAAGTCTTCCACGACCCCTCAGGCTGCGGCAGGAGCTTCTGCTGGGCTTCCCCATCCCAGCCCTAACCCCTCTGCCCGTGCCCTTGATTCTGGCCAATCAGGGCACAGCCCACTGTGGGTCGTCCCTGTCAGGTGACAGGTGAGCTCCACGACTGCTGTGTCCCCGGTACTGCCCCGCACAGGGGCTGATGGGTAGGTCTGGGGTAGGCGCTTACCACCTGGATGTCAAAGTGGGTGTGGTTGTCACGTAGGGCAGCCAGGGAGAGCAGGAAGGCCCGCATGGATGGCTCAGAGTGCCCCCAGCAGCTGACCAGCAGGCGCACCTTGACGCCCCGCTCATAGGCAGCCCGCCGCAGCCCGTCGTCAATGGCAGGCCAGAACCTTGGGGAGGGGGGGTGCAGGATGCGGAGGGAGGCCTCACTTCAGCTTTAGGGAGCCAGGCCTGGGGCCCGCTGCAGCTTCTGAGAAGCCCCAAGCCCCCACCTCATCTCTAGCTCCAAACCCTGCTCCCCCCACCAATCTTCTCATTGTCTTGTCTGCTGCCCCCAGACTACCTGCTCTGAGCCCCCAGAGTCCAGTCATCGCCACTTCCTATCCCAGATCTCAAACCCCAACCCTGCCGCCCCAAACCTGAATACCCTTAGTCCTACCTCCGAAGCCCGTCATCCCATATCCAGCCTACACTCCCTGCCTCCTACCTGCAGAAATCCCACATCCTGTGTCCTCTGCCTTAAGCCTCCAGTCCCCCGTCTCCACACCACCCCCCGAATATTCTCATCCTCTTCTCTGTCCCCTTCTCCTTGTCTTGACCATCCAGACCCACTCTCCCTGTCACCTCTGTCTCTCCCCATGGCATCCCCTCCCTCTGTCCCTTGGTCTTGGCCCCGTGACTGCTTTCTGGGCCCCATCGCTCTCTCTCCTGTCTCCTCTTCCACTCACGGTGGCTCCCTACCCCAACCCCTGTCCACGCGCCCAGCGGTACCTGTGCGGGTGGGAGAACTCCATGGTGGGCAGGTAGTTCATGATCGCGATGTAGATGAAACTCCGGGCATTGTCCACCGCGTTGAGCAGGGCTTTCAAGTCTGGGGTGCGGCCACTTGGACACAGTGGTGGGGGTGCACTCTGGGGGATGAGGGGACAGTCAAGACACATGTCCTTCACAGTGGACCCCTGCTACAGACAGCTTGTCACGAGCCAGGTCCTGCGGGTCTCACTAATGCTCAGCCTCCATGAAGGAGAGGGATAATTACCACGTCTTGTTTTGCAGGTGAGCAAACGGAGGCTCAGAGAGGGTAAGTGATTTGCCTAAGGTCACACAGCTGATAAATGGAGCCAGGGTTTGAACCTAGGCTGTCTGGTTCCAGAACTTATGCTCTAACCCAGTGGTTCTCGACATGAGGTCCCTGGTCAGGCAGCAACAGCATCCCCTGGAAACTTGTTAGAAATGCAAGTTCTTGGGCCTCACTGCCCATGGCACACAGAACCAAGGTGCTGGGGTGGAGCCCAGGAATCTGGCTTTCCACAAGCCCTTCTGGTGATTCTAATGCATGCTCAAGTTTGAGGACCTCTGCTCTAATCACTTTTGTCCCTGACTTACAGTCCAGCCTGATGGCACTCCTCATGTGCCCAGCCACACCAGGCCCTTCACCCAGCTCTCTCCATCCTCACAACAGGTGAGCAAACTCGAGCTCTGAAAGGGGTAGTGGTAACGGGGGAACCATTAATGTCCCGTGGGAGGTCACTGGAGCAAAGGACCCCAATGAATCGCGTCCCTCCATCCATGCCTTAGTGGGGGCCCTCCAGGATGACACTGGGCTTGGCCAGGTGACTTGCTCGGGGGGACCCAGGTTGGCCACCCCAACTAGTGAAAATACCAACAGCCAAAAACAGCGGTGCCTTGTCCAGAGTGCCAAGGGCAATAGTGGGTGCTGTCCCATAGAACTTTCCACGTTGATGGAAATGTTCTCTATCTGCACTGTCCCGTATGGCAACTGCTTGCTATGTGTGGCCGTTAAGTACTTGAAATGTGGCCAGTGTGACGGAGGAACTGAGTTTTTAACTGTAGTTCATTTTAATTGATTAAAAATGCGACATGCAGCTATACTGGACAGGCCACCCAGGGCTCGGCCTGCATGGACCCAGCCGTGCCTCTCACTAGCCCTAAGAGGTGGCAAATATTGCAATACTTATTTTCTACGTGAAACCAAGGCCTAGGGAGGTTGGGACACAGCCCAGGCCCCGAGGGAGCAGAAGTGACAGCCAGTGGTCAGGAACCCCCATCCCTACCAAGTCACTAGGCAGGGCTTGATGGGGGCCGAGAGAAGGGATGTGGCCGGGGTGTGACAGGCCCCTCTTCCCTCGGACTCACTGCCAGGTAGGCCAGAGCAGGGGTTCCGTTGAGGCAGATTTCCATGGGTGTCTCTTGATTGTAGCGGGTGTCATAAGGCCGGGGCCAGGTTGACGGGATGGAGCTGCCCGCCTGGCCCAGGTACCAGTAGGCCTCGAAGATCTTGGTCAGGTCTCGAGCTAGGCAACTGCAGTTGTACATGACCACGCCCAGCTCCTTGACCTGTGGGAGGGCAATGCTGAGCCCGGGGATGATGGCCTGGTGCCCACAGATGACATGGACACCTGCAGCCCTTCCCCCTGCCCCCCCCCCCAAGTCCCCCTTCCTGCCCCTTGCCCTTCTATCTCCCCCTCTCTCTGCCCCTGTCTCCTTTCTTTCTGCCCCTTAACCGTGCCCCCACCCCCCTTCCCCCAGCTAAAGTCCTGGGATGGACATGATCTTGACTCAAGATTAAAATCTTAAGTTTTGGTGAAAATCAGTTATTCCAAAGCTCCAGGTTTCCTGAACCTTTGCGTACACTGTTGCTTCTACCCTCCACTGAGCTCCTACTCAGTCTTAGGTCTCAGTTGACAGTTTCCTCCTCCGGGAATCCTGCCTTGACTGCCCAGCCTGTGTCAGGCATTCCTTGAGGCTCTCAGGGTCCCTTGGGCCTCCTTCATCACCCTCTCTGGTGACAAACCTGCCTCCCCATTGGACTGGAAGGACAGGCACAGGGGATGTCTCAGGGACAGCTGTGCGTTCAGCATCTCCCCGCGGGGCTGGTGAGATTAGGGGTTTGGAAAATATTTGTTGAGCAAATGATCACTGCCTAAGCTGTTTCTTTTTCCTGTCCTGTGCCAATTCCTACAGCTCCTCCAGTTATCAGATTCGTTTTCATCTCTTTTGGGAGACTTTCCTTGGTACCCCAGGTTGGGTCGCCCATCCTGGCCCTGACCCCTCCACTTGTGCTCCCGCCTCACCACCAACTCAGACTTGACCCTTTTGGGCTGACACTGGTGACAGGCCCGTCTCCACCCTGGACCGGGGGTTCCAAGAGGTCCACCACATTCCCAGCATCAGAACAGGGCTGGGCTTAGAGCAGGCATGCAGAGAGTGAATCGCGAAGGTCAAATGGGTGGACAGGGCCTGGAATGTCCTGTAGATGCCATCGGGGATCAGAGGGGCTTCCCTGAGCAGAGCGAGGGTGGTGGAGGGCTGGATTTGGGGATGTTAGGTAGGAGGTGGGAAGGAAGCCATTGCAGAGACTGGAAGAGAGGACTCTGGGGTTGAGGCGGGGCGCAGCTGGAGGCCGGGCGCCCTGTGGGGCAGGGAGCGGCCTAGAAGGGCGGTGGGCAGGGTGCCGGCAGACCTGGGTCAGGGAACGCCAGTCCATGTTGGCACTGCCGAGGTAGAAGTGGGTCTGGTCTACCACCCAGAACTTGGTGTGCAGGACGCCATGGGTCAGCTTCTGCATGTCCACCATGCGGACCTGGGCACCTGGACAGACAGGGGTGGTGGTCAGGGTGCTGGCTTGGGCAGCCCCAGGCCCAGCCCATCCCCAGCTGCCCCCCTAGCTCACCGCTTTGCAGCAGGGCCTGCAGATCTGCCTGGGGCTGGGGCCCACTTGGCTTGCTCACGGCAATGCGGACCTTCACACCTCGGGGTGCCAGGGTCTGTAGCTGCCGGAGGACCTCCTCGCCCTGGGAGGAGGGGAGAGCCTCTGAGGGGCTGGATGAGCCAACTCTCCAACCCCACGCAGGACCCCCCCATGGAGCTGTTTTGAGATTAAGCTTCTAGATCTGATCAGGCTTTACATTAGCCGGTACACTCAGGGAAGGCTTTACACAGGTTAAGATGTTAAAACCTGTATCTGTTTTATTTTATTGATTTTTTTTGGCCACACTGTGTGGCATGCGGGATCCTAGTTCCCCGACCAGGGATTGAACCCATGCCCCCCGCAGTGGAAGTGCAGAGTCTTAACCATTGGACCACCTGGGAAGTCCCTTTATCTGTTTTAATAATTGGCGCTCTGAGCCCCGCTAGGGCCTCCCTGCCACTCCTGCCCTTCACGGGACCTTCCCAAGATCCTGACTTGGAAGTATCAATGCCCGTCACAGAAGGGACCTCTGGGCACCTTGCAGGATGTTGGGGGCACAGTGCAGGCTTGGGGTCTGGGAAGGTTTGGGTGAGGCCTGATGATGCCAATAACATTAATAGCAACAGCCATTGATTCCCTGGTTTCTACTGTGAGCCAGGGCCCTTCTAAGCCCCTTTACATGTGAACTCACTGACTTCTCACCACTCTCACTGATGAGGCAAATCTGAGTATATCCCAAGGTGCAGATGGGGAAACAGCATTGGAGAAATCAATGGGGAAGCAGGATTTGAACTCAGATGGTCTGCCTCCTACGTCTGTGCTTTGTGCTTTGAACCATTCCAGTAGGAACCAGC
The DNA here is from genome assembly GCF_963924675.1 of Phocoena phocoena. NCBI lineage: Eukaryota > Metazoa > Chordata > Mammalia > Artiodactyla > Phocoenidae > Phocoena > Phocoena phocoena. The sequence goes on from NC_089238.1 coordinate 12,294,991, forward strand.
AGGGCGTGGGAGCTCATGACTTTTTTTTTTTTTGGCTTGTGGGATCTTAGTTCTCCAACCAGGGATTGAACCCGCGCCCTTGGCAGTGAAACTGCAGAGTCGTAACCACTGGACCGCCAGGGAATTTCCAGCTCATATCATTTTTAACTGTCGTATATTTTTTCAGGCAGTGCTTAATAAACCTCACGATTTTAATACATTTTAAGCCTACCTCTGACAAAGAGTGGCAGCAAGGAAAGGGGAAAAAAAGGGACAAATTCACCATGTCTTTCGATGAAGGGCTTATCCACCTAGGCTGTTCCTTTTCAAATCTTGAAGTTTTATGTTTTTTAAGTTTGTCTGCAGACCCTAACAAGGCTATCAGAGCAAATGCTTATAAAGGGCTGACTCTGTCGGGCATTGTGCTATAACTGGCAGGGATTAGCCCGTTTCATCCTCGCAAGAGGGGAGTGCTAGATATTGCCCCATTCTACAGATGAGGAAACTGAAGACCGAGAGGTGAAGTGACCTGCCCAAGGTCACACAGCTGGGAAGTGGCAGCCTGGCTTGAGGCTGGGCTGGTACTCACTCCATGTTTCCATTTCTTTGTGTGACAGGGTCAGGGCAGCTTGTGGGTGAGTGATATCTGCCAGCCTAATCCCTCGTAACCAAACCCATACCCTGACATTCAGAGGCCTCCAGATGACTGTGACAAAACGCCCCCAGTCCAGAGGGCCATGTGAAGACAGTTGCTTCCAAACACCTGTGTCCAACCCGCTGTGTGAGACATGTCCACCTGTCTCCCGGGCTATAGGGAAACCCCTTTCATCCACCTCCCCAGTGGCTCCCTCCAACCCCCCCCCCGCCCCCCCACCCGCTGCCAGCCAGAGCCCAGGTTGCCAGGTACCTGCTGAGCAGAGGGCTCCTGAGTGTGGGTGTCGTTGTTGGTGAGGGTCCAGTAGAAGGAGGCAATGTCCAGGCTGCTGTGGGCACCGGCGAGCAGGCCCAGCCAGGCCTGGCTGGTGGAGGGGTTGACCGTGGAGGCATTGGGGAAGTCCAGGCCCTCGGGAATGCTCTCCACCAGCACTGCTCTGGGGTTGGGGGGAGGCAGAATCAGCCTTAGGGGGCTGGAATGTGAGTGCTCACTTGTCTGCCCACGGAGGATGGAAGACTATGTGTATTTGTGTCAGTACTCGTGATTCTCTGTGTGTCTGCATTTGTCTGTCTAGAGGTGTGGAAGGAAGGTTGTGCATGTGTCTGTGTGTGTGTGTGTGTGTGTGTGTGTCTGTCCACAGATGTGGATGGAAGATGCCATGTGTGTCTGTTCACAGACAGATAGATGATGATGCTGTGGCTGCCATGGCAACAGTGTGGGGGAAGGAGGTGGGCATGGAGGGAAGAACCGTGACGGTCCACTTGGGAGTCGGCGATCACCTTATTCTGTCTCGACCACTGGGTGCAGGCCCTGCTTAGTGCGTGTTGAAGTGTCCCTGGCCTGGCAGGGCCCCTCCCCCCACCATCTGAGGTGCCCACGCCCCCCTCCACTTACTCGCAAGGGTCATAGCAGGGGGCTGGGCGCTGGTTGGGCCCAAAGAGATGCAAGTCGCCGTATTCCCATAGAAACAGCTGAGTCATCAGGGCACCAAAGCCCACGACTGCCAGGATGAGGACCAGCAGGACCCAACGGGCCTTCTGTGGGGAGGAGGAGGTGATCAGCCAGCCCAAGGAGGGCAGCCCAGGCCATGGCTGAGACAGAGTGAGGGTGGCGGTGGGCTCCTACCTTTTCTGCAGCTTTCCATGCCTCGATCTCGTTCATGGGTAGTTCGTTGGAGGGCTCCTCAGCAGGCACCTTCAGCTGGGAGACAGGGATGATGGTGTGTGTGGGGGTGACAGGGCAGCTCAGTGGGGCCCCCACCCTCTGCTGGGTCCAGCCCCTCCCCACTGGGTCCCCCATCCACCTACCTCCTGGTACATCAGTTTAGGCTTCATCTTGCTGGGCAGCCAGGGGTTATACAGATTCCAGTGGGAAAGTGGGTGTGTCAGGGTCTCCAAACTGCAGGGAACAAAAGCTGGCACTGTGTGGGGTGTTCTAGGCTTTTGGGGGACATCACAGAAAGCGGATCAGCCTCGGGCTCACGGGACTCCCTGGGTCGCCTTGTCTGTGATCACGGGGGCCACTGGCACTGCGCCTAACACCCCTAAAGGAGGAAGCTGACTGCTGGTCAGTTGGGATTTCGAAATCCCTAAGTCCAACTCCTCTGCTTTCCTCCTATTCCTCTGCGGTGCCCTCCCTGCCCCCCTTTAGTGCCCACCCTGCCCCCCCAAGCGCCCACCCTGCCCCTCATCAGCACCCACACTGCTCCCCATTAGCGCTTTCCCTTCTCTGAGCTCTAACCTATACATTCCCAAAATGACAGCTCCGGATTGGGTCAGCGGAGCCCTAAATCTTTGTGCCTGGCTTCTCCCAGCCCTGGGATTACCCAGAAGTCATTTTCCAGGTGGCTCCTTTGCTCTCACCCTCAGGTAACGACTAGACAGCTCAGGCCGGGAGCCCAAGACCATCGCGGCCTCCCCGCCAGACCCCAGCCCATCCCCGAAACCATCCTCCCCTACCCTACCCCAGAGGGGCCTCGGCCTTACTCGGCAGGCGGCTGCTGCTACCTCCACGGGGCCCCAGCTTCTGCCCCGACAGGCTGAGCAGGGGCGGAGGGGCGGGGGCGGGGACCGAGGGGGCTCCGCCCACTGCAGCGGGGAGTCTGCGCAGTGAGCGCGCCGGTCCGGGCTCACCGCAGGGAGAAGGGGGGCCCGGCCGCCCAGTACAGCCAACCTGACGGGGGTGGAGGGAGAGTACATGGCTGAGCGATTGGCTTTGCTAAGGTCCACCCTAGAGCCCCCATGTGGGGTAGGGAGGCCACAGGTAAAGAGAAAAGAGACCCCCCCATCTTTTCTCGTCTGCAAACCTTGTGAATTTTTGTACCATGGGCATGTATTACCTGGTCAAAAATAAATACATAAATAAGATTAATGACTTTAAAAATTATAAAATGAAATGGAATGATCAAGGCTGAATAACATGATTTAGGAACGTAGCGATGAAATCAGCTTAGAAGACACAGCCCACGCTAAGGGAGGGGAAGAGCGGTGGGGGGGAAGGGGATGGTGGGTTTTCCCTTGGATTGTGGACTGCAGTCAGTGTTTCGTTAAAAAAAAAAAAGTCAACTGATATTTTGATAAGGATTTTAAAAATTTTGTCTCTTAAATCCAGGCTCTGGCTGGAGGGGTAAGCAAGGTTTCCCACATACCATCTCATATCTCCGAAGCAGGATTTAAGGCCACAGATGGAGAAATAAATTGGAGGTCCCCCTCCCCGCCCACCTTTCTCAATGAAAGAGGGGCACGACCCCCTTCCCCACATCCAGGCAGGAAGTCAACAGATGCAGAGAAGGATTATTACTGAGGGGAGCAACAGCGTTGGAAGTGGTTGCCTTGACAGCGGGATTTGGGGGTGGGTCAGGATTGCTTTTTGTCGTCCGCCTATTTTCTTTTTTAAAATTGTGAAATATGAGCGACTTACAGAAAAGAAAACATCTCTGTGCAGGTTAAAAAATAATTATAAAGCCTACACAGGTGTTGCCGCGTCCCAGGTTTTGTCACGTTTTAAAAAATTCAGGCGCATACATTAATGTGTTTTAAAAAAAGGACGAAAAAAGGAAGGAAATTCCAAAAGGGAGCCAGGTTCTCTCCTCACCGCAATATCCTGCCTAGATCTGAAAGGATAATTTGGAAACCCCTTTCCCCCAACGTCCGATCCCAGATTGGCGAGGGCAGAAGAACACAGCTAGATCCCCTCCTATCATTGCAGGGAGCGAGCCAAACCGGGATGGGTCAAATGGATCCAGCAAGAAATGGCAACAGATCAAGGTTATTTGGAACTCCAGAGGTCACCAAGAGAAGCAGAAGATAAGTCTTGGATGGGGCTGACCGCAGGGTTGGAGGGTGGGGGGAGGGGGAGGCATGGGGTGCGAAACAAGTTTGCCTTTTATTTATTTATTTGTGAAGGACCGTGGTGAGAAATGTTTTATTTAAGAATATGGGGTTGGAACAGCAGGTGATGTGAAATTAGGGAAGCTGATAAACAAAAACAAAACTGGGCAGAGGTAGGGCGCGGAGCTGTGAGGGACCCTGCAAGGTGAGCCAGGGGAACTGGGATGGCCGGTAATAAATCAAAAATAGGAAGAAAATAGACGCATTTCATTCAGTTTGTTAGCGAGCTTTTGGCTTTCAAATTGTGCCGTGATGACAGGTCTGTAATGATGGGTTTAATTTTGACTTGTTATATTTTTATCAAAGCAATACACCTAAGGTAGCAATATTTAAAAAGAAAACTAGTCCTGAAGAGGTGGTGTAGACTGGGTTAGATTGGCGAGGCAGTTAACACTGTGGCTCCCAGAGCCAGGTGCCTGATCTTAATATGAGCCTCAGCGTGTACGTGACTGACTTCAGAGAAGTGACAGTGCATCTGTGCCCTAGTTTCCCCATCTGCAAAATGGGCACAGCAAGAATAGCACCTACTTTTTACAAGGCTGTTCATTAATTTTGCACACATTTATTGAGCACCTGTGCACCAGGTATTGTTTTAGGCACTGGGGATATCACTGTGAACAAAACTGACATGAGGAAAGACAGACAAAAAACAGTATTAAATTAAATTATATGTTAGAAGGTAATAAGTGCTATGGAGACTCAGGGAAGAGGGACAGGGGTGGGGCCGGGGTTGGGATTGCTTGCAATTTTAAATAAAGAGGTCAAGGAAGGCCTCGCAGAGAAGGGGATCCCTGAGGGAAAAAAACTTCAAGCAGAGGAGGAATGGAGCTACTGGACATCTTGGGGAAGAGTGTTCTGAGCAGAGGGAACAGCCAGTGCAAAGGCCGTGAGGCAGGAGTGTGCCTGGTGTGGATAGGGAAGAGCGAGGAGGCCAGTGTGTCTGTAGTGGAATGGCCTGTGGGAGGAGGCAGAGGAGGTAAGTCTGAGGTGACAGGACCAGATCATGCTGGGCTACCCGGACTGTGGCAAGAAGGACGGGGCCACGGGTAGGTTCTGAGCAGAGGAGGGAACATGATCTCCTTTGGGGGTTGTGGTGGGTTGAATGGGGGCCTCAGAAAAGATATGTCAGATGTGGTCATCACTCCTGGAACTTGTGAATGTGACCTTATTTGGAAAAAGGGTCTTTGTAGATGTAATTAAGTCAGTGATTTAAAGATGAGATTATTCTGGATTATCTGGGTGGGTCCTAAACCCAAGGGCAAGTATCTCTAAAAGAGACAGAAACGAGACATGACCAGGGAGGCAGCGACTGGAATGATGGGCTGCAAACCCAGGTGCACCAGGAGCCACCGGAACCTGGCGGAGGCAGGGAACAGAATCTCCCCTAGAGGCTCCGGAGAGAGCACGGCCCTGCTGACACCTTGATTTTGGACTTCTGGTCTCCAGAACTGTGAGAGAATAAATTTCTGTTGTTTTAAGCCACGCAGTTTGTGCTCACGTGTTACAGCAGCCCCAGGAAACGAATACAGGTTTACAGGCTCCCTCTGGCTGTGTGGGTAACTGACTGGGGTGGGCGTGTGATTTGGGGGAACACCGAGGAGGACCAAGTTTGGGGAAAAGACCAGGAATAAATTTTTAAAAAAATATCAAAAATAAATAAATAATGTGTGTCTTTTGAACATGTAAAATTTGAGATGTTTAAAATCTGAGTGGCTCCTTCGAACTCAAGGAATTCATATATATCAAGTGCAGAGAATGGGCATGTAAGAGGTTCTCAATAAATATGATTGTCTCAAGGGTCCTAACAGCCAAAAAGAAAAGAAAAAAGGCATGATTCCCTCCGCCTCCGTCCTCCCCACCCTCGGCCAGGCAAGATGCCTGCTTTTTACTGTGGGCCTTTACTCACTATTTTAAAAAATGCACATAGGCCTTCCATGGAAATTAAATTGAGGCTCAGGCTCCTAGCTGCGGGGGCCCTTCCCCAACATCCCAGTCTCCAAAAGGGGACTGTGGCCTCAGCTGGATAGGTATCCAGCACCCTCAATCCCCAGATCCCTAAGGGGAGCACGGCAGGGTGAAACTGAAGCAGGATATGGACAGCCGGGCCGACAGAGCCAGGCCGGCAAGTGCTGGCCTTCTCAGCTCACCTCAATTCCAGGGTTCCCAGGAACCTAGAACTCACCCTGGGGCTCCAGTGCAATGTCCAGGCTGGTCCTCATGCCCTGCTTCCTCGCTGGTGTAGGGGGCACCTCCACCAGCAGGTGTGCCCCCTCCCAGTGAAACGGGAGGGAAGGGGGCAGGGCACAATCTTTAAAAGAATGACACAGCTGTTGAGGATACAGCATAAACTGGTTAGAACCAACTAGGTCCAAGGTGGCGGAAGATTTGACTTCCAGTAGACTTTGAGCCTCATTATATACATTAGCACAGGGGTCCCCAACACCCGCGCCACGGACCGCTAGCAGTCCATGGCCTGTTAGGAAGCAGGTCGCACAGCAGGAGCGGATCGGTGGGTGAGCGAGCGAAGCTTCATCTGCCGCTGCCCATCCCTCCGCCTGAACCACCCCCCACCCACCCCGCTCGTGGAAAAATTGTCTTCCACGAAACCGGTCCCTGGTGCCAAAAAGGCTGGGGACCAATGCATTTGCATATGCTAAATGACACAACCATAGGTGCCATGACAGTTCCAAGGTGACCTAAAAGCATGACAGTTTCAAGGTGACCTAAAAGACCAAAAAGAGGGCGGGGCCCAATTCCTGGCAATCTCCTCCCCTTCCCCAAGACAGTTGGAATAATCCTCCTCCCTCATTAGCCAATGAAATTACCCAGCCCATAAAAACTACCCCATATTTCCGGACCTCTCGCCTTCCGAGACGGCCCACACTCTATGGAGTGTGTTTTTCCCAGGGCCGTTCTTGCCTTTTGAGATGAACCACATTCTGTCTATGGAATGTGTATCTCTTTAAATAAATCCACTTTTTACCTATCACTTTGTCTCTCACTGAATTCTTTCTGCGCTGAGACATAAAGAACCTAAGCTTCATTAAGTCCTGAGACCGGGTGTGTGGTTTTAGTTAAAAGAACGTGGGTTCAAAGCCCACTCTGGGGTTTGGCTGGGTTCGAGTCCCAGCCTGCGGGACTGAGTTGTGCAGTTTCACCAGCCCACAGAATATCTCCCTGTTCCCTTGGCTTGTGCCCTGCCTGACTTGGGTTGTGAACCACAGCCCACAGAAAAGGAGGAAGCAAAACCCACCCGGCTTTTGAGACACGTGTTGGCTCACAGCTCCCTGAACACCCGTGAGGGTTGGGGTGGGAGACTTGATCCCTCTTCCATAGCAGTGTTTTGGGTTGGAGGGGCCAGGGTTCAGATCCCACCCGTCACTTTCTTCCTCAGTGACATCAGGCGTGGGGCTTTACTTCTCTGAGCCCTGCTGGCCTCATTCATAAAAAGGGGATCACTTGGGCTTCCCTGGTGGCGCAGTGGTTGAGAGTCTGCCTGCCGATGCAGGGGACACGGGTTCGTGCCCCGGTTCGGGAAGATCCCACATGCCGCGGAGCGGCTGGGCCCGTGAGCCATGGCCGCTGAGCCTGTGCGTCCGGAGCCTGTGCTCCGCAACGGGAGAGGCCACAACAGTGAGAGGCTCGCGTACCGCAAAAAAAAAAAAAAGGGGGATCACTTTATACCCATCTGAGGAGTGGTGGCTGGGGGATCTCTGAATGGTTTAAGGGGGTGCGTCTTGCAGTCCCAACCCCCTGGGTTCAGATCTCAGCTGTGTGTGTTACTGGGAGAAGAGGCTCCCTTCTCTGAACCTCACTTGCGTTCCTTGCATTCTCAGAACAACGGGTAGACTAATATACCAACCTCACGTTTGCTGGGCAGTCAGTGAAACCATCCATAGCAGGCCAGGTAGCACAGATACAAGCTGGCTGGTTAGCTGTGTCCCCTAGTACCCTGGACACACTTTTATCATAGATAAACCTATATGTGTCCCTTAAAAAGCTAAGTCTATGTCTGATTTATTCCTCTACCCACCCTGTGCCTAGCACGTTGTAACCACTCAATAAATGTTTATTGAAAACAGAAGAAGCAGTAGAATGGAAACCCTTGAGAAAAGACTTTCTTAGATGTCTCTCTAGACGTAGTGACACTCGGTGTATACACAATGTGTAAGTAGCTTGTGTTCTAAGCCCAAGGCAATAGGGTAGGTGCAGATAATGACACCTCAGCCTGAGGGTAAAATTCAAGGTCAATTCAAGGTTGATTCAAGATGTATGAAAGTGCAAAGAAGGGTGTGGGGCCAGTTATATGCTGAAGCCCACGTGAAGCACTGGACAGGCCATACCTCAGGAAACATTCACTAACCTATGGACCTTCCATTCGGTTCAAAACAGAACTGTTCTTGGGTTTAAAGGAGCTGATTTTCATTCGATTGTGCAGACCCCTTCGGACTGACTGCACAATTGTCTGTGGTCAAGTCTACAGAAAACAGAACAGAGCACTGGTTTTGTAAACTTTTTTGTTTTGTTTTTAGGAGTAGACGTTTTATTTCAAAGGACCCCCTAGAAGGTGCCCCTTCTAGGGAGAGAAGATGCTCAGTCTGAAAAAACAAATAAGTAAAAAAATACACACACAACCCCCTGTCCCCCAACACTCCATCATGAATGGCGAATACTTCTGAACTGGAACTCAAAAATCTAAGCTGTCCCATCCCTACTCAAACCCCCTCTGTGGCTCCCCATTGCCTCCAGGACCAAGTGCAACCAACTTACAATGTCCTCTTGGGCCCTACATGGACAGCCCCTGTGGACCTTCCCCACCATTACAGCTTCAGTCCCCCTTTCTGACTCCAAAGCTGTCTCCGATTCCCACCTACCCCCTGAATTTCAGCTCCGGAAGTCCCATGGCCTCCTAGACGCCTCCACCCAGGTGTCCCTAAGCCCCATACACCCACCATGTTTCCAATTGTCCTTAGGATCTCTCCCAAACCTGCTCCTCCCCCGGGTCCCCCTTTCAAGGAGAGCTGTTCTACCCATCCTTCAGGTCTCAGCCTGTGTGCTACCTTCTCCAGAAAGCCCTGACTCCCCCAGAGTCCTGGGCCTTGTCCTGGACCGCCCACAACTTATCCACATGGCCTCCCAAGTGTGTCTCCCACCCAACCCTTTTCTCTCCCCTCCATGGCCCCGAACTGGCCTCTCTCACTTGGGTCCCCACTCCAGCCACATCCTGTGGCTCCCAGCCTCCACTCAACCCTTCCAATTCCCCCTCCATCTGAGTCTGACTTGTCCACCCTCTGCTCAAAACCTTTCTGTGGTCCCCCGGTATCTGCAGAATAAAGTCTCAGCTCCTCACTGTGGCTCCCAAAGCCCTGAATGATCTCCCCTTAATAACCTCTTGGGCTTATTCTCTTACAAGCCTTATCTAGAAATTGGAGATATAGCACAGAAAAAACAAACAAACAAAAAGTCCCTAGGAAGGAAGAAATTCTTTTGAGGGAGTAAGACAGTAGATTAAATGAGCAAAGCATACAGTTGGTGCCTTGGAGAAAAATAAAACCATGAAAATGGTTGATGCCTCAGTTCAAAAAGAACAACACAACACATCTGGGGCAAAGAAGCATTATTATCTCTGTTTTTCAGATGACGAGGTAGGGCTCAGGGAAATCACTGCCCAGGTCACACGGCGTTGGTCTGTCGGCCAAGAATTTGAACCCAGAGCTCAGTTCTGTGCCAGGACACAACAGTGTCAAACCAATTCCCGAACACAGAATAAGGCAGAATGTCTTTTCCTTGCCACCCTCAGGGAGGTCTGAGCCTGTGAAAGGACAGGATGTGGGAGAGCGGGGTCTCCTTATGTTTATTGAACCAGGCACTGCTCAAAACACTTTATATATTCAATTCTAACAGCAGTGGTTTTTTTTTTAGCTCCGCTTAACAGATAAGGGAACAAAAGACCTAGAAAGGTTAAGTCACTGGCACAAAGGGACACAGCCAGGAAACGGTGGAGCCAGAATTTGAGCCCAAGCTGCCTCAGGGTCCTGAGTGTAGACAGCTGCCTCTCCTGCTGTGTAACATCTGTAGATCTGTGACGCCCTCCGTCCCTCCCCAGTAGCCTCTCAAAACCCCTACCAACATCCCTCCCCACCCCATCCCACCCCTAATCTTTGAGAGGGGCATTTGAAGCTTTCTCCAAATACAAAGGATATGCGAGTGCAGCTTTAAGAAGAGGAGTCTGGCTGTCCTTCCAACCAGGCTGCTCTTGCCAATCCATCCTTGGTAGACGTTCTCCAGCTGCTGCTGCTTCTTCATGTCACGTCATGTCACATCAGATCACATCCCTCCTCTCCTCCAAATCCTCCCATGGCTCCCACCTCACTCAGAGTAAAGCCAAAGTCTTCTCCATGGCCCATGAGACCCCAGATGATCTGCCCCCATCACCCTGCTGACTTCATTCCCCATCCCTCTCCTCCCTCACTGGTCTCCTTGCTATTCCTTAAATATTCCATGCATGCTCCTACCTCAGGACCTTTGCATTTGCTGTTCTCTCTGCCTAGAATGCCGCTCTTCCCCCAGACAGCCACGTCACTCTCTCCCCTCTTCAAGTCTTTGTTCAAATGTCACCAGATCACCCTACTTAAAACTATAATCTTTGCATCCCCCAACTCCCCCCTAACACATCATATAATCTACTTCCCTGTTTGTGTACTGTCTCTTACCCCTGATAGAATGTAAACTCCATGAGGCCAAGGATCTCTGTTTTATTCACTGATGTGTGAATGCCTAGCACAATGCTGAGCATGTAGAACATGCTTAATAAATATTTATTGAATGAATTAACTTGCATTTTCATTCCCATGTTGCAGGATGTAGCAACTGAGGCACAGAGACCTTAAGCCAGCTGCCCAAGGTCATTTAGTACTATTTAAGTACTAAATGCTAGAACCAAGATTGGAACCAGGGTGTTCCAGCCCCCAGACACACACTGTAATGGCTGTCCTACATGGCCATGCTAAGGCAAGCTGAGTGACTAAGATACTTACCTTTCCACCTGGGGATTCAGGGTTGCTGAGGTTTGACAAAGGTGTGGTGAGACCTGCCTCATCTCTCTGCACCCCCAATTCTATAAGTCAAGGAAGGGTTGGGTCTAAGCTTTCTAGAGTCTTCCTCCCACCAAGCGCTCCTCGACTCCTGCCATTGGCTAAGTGCTCTCAATTTGGGGGTGGGAAATCAGTCACTCCAACAAGGTAAGGAGATAGGGATGAAGTATTTACATGAGCAAGGTTCGTGATGGCTGATGGGTCACCCCCTCAGGTGTGGTGATGTGGCAGAGGTGAGGACAGCATAGTGATCATGATGTGGGACAGCAGGGGTTGGCTGGTGTGGCAGAGAGTATCAGGATACAGGGAATGGTGACGACACCACGGTAATGATGAGGGCAGCTGGGGGGAGGGGGAGAGCGACAATGAGGAGGGGATGAAGGTGACTGGATGAAGGTGAGGGTGAGATGATTAATAATATTAGCTCAAATGGCCACATCAAGCTGGGCATGTCACAAGAATAAACACGCAGGATCGTCACAATCATCCCTGACGTAGGTGTCCTTGTGTGCGTTTCACAGATGAGGAAGCTGAGACTGTAAACGTGTGATTAGGTGGTCAAGGTTACCCAGATGCTTAGTGGTGGAGCCAGAATAACGGGCTCTAGTACCCGGTATGTGAGAGGGGACACGGGGAAATACCGGAGACACGAAGGGAAGAATAACAACTGTAGGGCAGGGTAGGTCCTTATGGGGAAAACTAGAAGCATTAGGCACGGACAGTGACTGTCAGAGGGCGGGGAGGGATGGAGACATAAAGGATGAGGAAGATATAAGGGAAGCGTGAGCGTAACTTACGGAGATGGTGACAGGAGGCGTGCGAAGGTGACACGGGGGTATGATGACGATTTATGAGAAGGACTTCGTAAAGGAGTAATAGCAACAAAAGAGGGGTGCAGGCGATATGAGAAGGCGACACGACTTAAAGGGGGGTAACTGCGACATGTGGTGGCCATGGGGACTTAAAGGAACGAAATCTTGTTAAGGGGGTTGACGACGACCTAAGGAGGGTGATGGCGACATAAGGGGAGTGGTAACGATTTAAGCGGGATGCAACATAAGGGGAGGAATGGGGACATAAAGGGACAGAGGACGATATAAGAGAGATGCATTATATTCGAAGGACGACACGAGGAGGGCAGCCGAGATGCCTCGCCCCCAGATCGCATATTACCTGCACTCCACGTCTCCCACTCCTGGACTCAGCCCCTCACGCACCTTCTAGGCTGGAGCCCCGCCCGACCGCCCCCGCTGCGCGCAGGCGCACTCCGGCTAGACTGCGGCCCGGCGTGGGCCAGGCAATTGCCTTTCTCATTGGCCGCGCTCCTCGCTAGCGTGGGGAGGGGGAAGCGCCTGGGAGAGTGCGGGTGGTCACGTGACGGTTGCCGCTGTGCTCTCGCTGGTGGCTACCCGCAGGGCTAGAGCGGCCGCGGGCCGGTAAGTCCGGCTTCCGGCGTTGAGGACGGTGCTTCCGGGGCGGGCAGCCGGGCCGAAGGAGGAGGGTCTGACAATTGGCGCCGCCGGGTGGGAGGGCGGGCGGCGCGAGTGGGCGCGGGCCCGGAGGGCCAGGTGAGGCGCGGGCCGTGGGTGGTGGGACTGGGTTGGATGAGGTGGGAATGAATGGCGCCCGGGGTTCCGGACTCAGTCCTGGCGCCGCTGTGCGACTCTGCTCTTGACACGCTACTTCTTTCTCTGAACCTCAGTTCCCTCCTCTGTAGGATGGGGATCAGAATCTGGCTATGGCATCCTCTTTATGGGTTGGAGTGAGAAGTCAGCTTGTGCATGTCGGAGCCCCTAGCTCAGCGTCTGGCACACTGCTCACTTGGTTGCTATACTGTTATTGTTTGTATTGTTGATGATGTTTGTACTTGGTGTGGAAGAGCTGGGTGTGGGAGCGTGGAATTGGGAGCCAACAGATCTCAGTTCAAGTCCTAGCTACACTTTGTGGTAGTGGAACTGTGCTTCACCTGTCTGAACCTCGTTTTCCTCGTCTATACAACGAAGGCTAATAGCCCCAATATCATAGAGTCATTGTGAGGATGCTAATGAAATGTGCGTGTAAACTCCTTAGCATAGGACCTGACAGTATAGAGCAGGAGCTCAGTAGATTGGGACTATAATAAAAATGATTCTGAGAGTCATTGGTGTAGATGGGACTTGGAAGGAAGCTCAGAGACGGCGATAGGAAAAACTTGGAATCTGGAGCTGGGCAAATCGACATCCCGCCACTTACTATTTGATAAATTTTGCCAAATCCCTTAGTATTACGTTTTCCTTTTTCTTTAAAACTGATGCATTTTCCTCCAGTCAGTTCATTTGAGAAAGAAAATTTGTATTGCTTTGTTAATGGAAAACTCACATTTTGGCTGTGAGAAGAAGGAAAACTTAACCTGAACTCCAATGGAAGCAGAACGGTCTATTAAATTGTAGACAGAAACTGAAAGAATTGAAAAGGGGATAACTTGTACTATTGTGGTTCTATGTTGTCAGATTCCATGGACCCTGTTAAGTTATACTCTGTTCTCAGCTCACACTTTGCATATGACTGACATCAGCTTAGTGACTATCCTACCCTTTTCCTGACTCACTTAAGATTTATTTAATGCACATGTACAAAACCTACTGAACATTGTTCTACGGGCTTGGCATTTATAAACTCTTTTAACCCTGCTTAGCACTTTAAGAATAGATATGCTTATCCTTTTTTTTTTTTAATTGAAGTATAGTTGATGTACAATAACTCCTATCATTGTTATTTTATAGTTGAAGGGAGTGAGATCCAGAAAGGTTAAGCCACTTGCCCCAGAGTCAGGGTTAGGAAGTGGTAAAATCGAGATTTGGAGCCAAGCCTTCTAAGGGCTTAGGATGAGGAGTCTGGTGCATGGTGATTACTTGAATTGGGGGAGCTGTCATCTTTCTGTTATTGTTCATGTTATATAATCTTCACTGTTCAGAAGGTCAGTGCTGGAGATGGGCTTTTGGTGGTGGAGAGAGGACACTTGAGTCCAGCAGGGAATTCTGCAGTTATAGTGGGAGGATATCAGTACTTAGAGCCTCCTTGTAAGTGTTAACTGAAACTTTGTAAAGACAGACAGACCACAGTGCCTGGCTCATAGTAATCCCTTGACCAGTGTTAATCATAGCCACTGACTGACTTGGGTTCAAACCCTGGCCCTGTAGTTGCTTGCTGTGTGACCTCGGACCTGCCACTCTAATCTGTGACTTGGAGATCACTTTTACTTTTTACCACAGGTGGTTGTGAGGAGTCACTGAGATGTGAACATATTCAGTGCCTGGCACGTAAACATTCAGCAGGAGCTACTGCATGGGCACTGGAATCAGGGAGAACTTGTTTTTGAGTCCTAGTAAAGTGCTTGCTAGATGTGGCATTTGGCAAATGACTGCACCACAATGAGTTGGTTTCTTCATTGATTAAAATGGGGCTAATTATAGTCCTCACTCATGAGGAGGTTGTGAGGCATCAGTGTGATGCCTGGCATTGGTCCTGGTGCATAGGTAGTGCTTGGTGTGTGAAATGCTGTTACTCTGTCTGACTCACTGAAGCCTCTCCATGCCTTTTGCTCTTTGAGAGATGTTGGTTGTATTGTCTTTGTCTAGTGGTAAAATCCCAAAGGGAAAAGGGATCTTAGGAGCCAAGTACAGGGTGAAGTGATGTCCGTGGTCATGTTCGTCATCCTACTTGGGAGTAGAGGAGAGAGCCTCACATCCGGGGACTTTGGGAAGGCTTCACAAAGCAGGTGGCAGCCAAGCAGAGTGATGGAGAGCTTGCCAGGAGGACAGGAGGAGCAAGCATTCCAGGCACAGGTGACGTTCTGTGTGAAAAGTGGGTGGCAGGCAAAGCACTTGGGTGTTAGAGGGAAAGCTGGGGTGGGGGGCTGGGGAATAAGAAGAACCAGCACTTCTAGAGTAGGTACTTAGTATACACCAGGCACTCTTGAGCGCTTTGTACATAGAAACTCATCTAGCCCCACAGCAGTCCTCTAAGGCAAGTAATGTTTGTACCATCCCGGTTTACAGATGGGGACACTGAAGCCCGACTGGTGAAGTCCCTTGCCAAGGTCACACAGCTAGTAAGTGGTAGAGCCAGATTTGAATCCTGCAAGTCTGGTTCCAGAGTCCTTACTCTTGTACTATCTCTGTGATACCATCAGAATTGTTGCGGGGGGGCGGGAACGGGCAGATTGTACGTGATGGTAAACAGAAAGGTGCTGGACAGTGGGCCTTCTGCACCTGTAGAGGAGGCGGAGGCGGGGTGGGTGAAAAGGATCAGAACTGGAGGCTGGAGTGGGTGGAGGGGAGCAGCGTGAGGGGAGAGGGCAGGGACTGAGAAGAGGAGGCGGGCCAGGTGGGAAGTTTGGGCCGGGGCAGCACGGGACAGGTGGTCCTGGAGTCAGGTAGTAGCGAAGCATCAGGTGAGGAAATGATTTCTGTTCTCTTTCAACACTGCCGTTCATGTGCAGGAGGAAGTCTCCGTTGGGGCTGATATGTCTTTAACACCTTTCTGGCACCTGCTGATCTTACCCGAGCGAAAACTGGTTTTCCATTTCTGCTCTGGGACCCCCTCCTGACGGGTGCCCCACCTCTCTGCCCTGGCCGCTCTCACTTGCCTCCTTGCTCCCTCCCTGTTCCTGCTGCCCCACGGACATGCCAGATGGGTTCCTGGCTCAGGGCACTGGACTTGCTGTACCTTCTCCTGGAACACGCTTCCTCTGTAAAACTGCATGGCTCACCCCTCCACCCCCTTCAGGCCTCTACATGTCACTTTAGAGAGCTCTTCTCTGACCACCCATTTAGAATTGCAAACCCTCCCTTCCCGGGCCCTCTGTGTTTTCTCCATAAGGCTAAAGCCTTTCTGACACGTGATATTGTCATCTGGCTTGCTTGTTTACTCTCTGTCTCCCTGTTTCCCGTGTCCCCACCTAGATGCCAAGCTCTGGAGTTTGTTTGTTTTTTGCTGCGCCTTGCGGCATGTGGGATCTTAGTTCCCCGACCAGGGATCGAACCTGTGCCCCCTGCAGTGGAAGCGCGGAGTCTTAACCATTGGGCCGCCAGGGAAGTCCTCAAGCTCTGGTTTTTGTTAACCTCAGTATTCCTGGCTCCTAGAACAGTGTCTCACACACAGTAGGTTCTCAGGAAAGAGTTTCTGAATGGGTGAATGAATGGGTATTTATGGTTAAGGTCTTGGGCAGGGGGTGTCTTTTTTTCTGTCCCTCTCTTATTCCAGCCAGAAACTTGTGAGGTGTGTGGGAATGGAGATGTGGACATTTGCCGCCCCTGGGCCTTATCCGAGGCAGGAGTGATAGTTGTGGTGACAGCTCTGCCCCAGGCTGACTTCCTGCCAGCTGCTCCAGGCTATTCCTGGGCTGTGAGCCCCCAGCCCAGGAACTCTCCCCTGGCAGGCAGACAGGCAGCGAGAGAGGGACGGACACTTAGCCAGCGGCGACTCATGGGTGCTCTCCCCTTGTTCTCTCATGCAGGCTCCAGGGAGCAGAGTGAAGGCGAGGGAGACAATGGTCTCTGTAACTATGGGTGAGTCTTCTCTCTGGGGCCCCCTCTCCCCTCTCTCCTTTCTGAGGTATGACCTTGGTCGAGGGGGGGGCAGGCTGGGGGAGGGAGGGCTGGTCACTGGCAGGAACAGCTGTGCTCCGGGGAACGCGGAGGGAGGGCCAGGGCCTGCCCAGGGCCTATCCACCTCCGCTCTGTATCTGGGCCTGCTGACAAGGTATTTTGGCCATAAAGAACTTCAGGCCATAAAGTCCTGAAGTCCAGCAGATTTCTCATATGACCTCTCAGAGCCTCGATTTTCTCACCTGTAAAATGGAGATAGTAACATCCTGGGATGTCGTAAGGATTAGGAGGTTATTGCATGTGAAATCTTGGGCATGGTTCTCACAAATGTTATAGCTGTTATTACTCTCCTGAGCTTTATCAGCACATTCTCTTCGAACTCTGTACTTGGGGATTGCCAAAGCACAGAGATTATTAGCTGGTAGCTTTTAAAGTTTTGGAGATTTGTACGTATAGAAGAGTACGTACAACATATTTGTGTGGTCATAAGAGCAATTAAAATGCAAACGTCTGAGTGCATCCTTTATGATTCTATTTATGTAAAGCACAGAAGCAGGCAAAATCACTCTATGCTTGCTAGAAAGTGTTGACTGCCCTTGCGAGGCAGGGAGAAGTGACCGCCTGGGGGATGTGAGGCAGGGGATGCTTCTGGAATGTTGGAAATGTTTCATTTCTTGATCTGGGGACTGGCTACATGGGTATGTTGGTTCATGAAAATGTACCGACTTGTGTGTACTTTTGTGGGTGAAAATGATAGTTCAATAAAGAGGTTTTAAAAAAGCACCCCCCCCTCTAACCACCGTCCAGGTCAAGCACTAGAATATTGCCTGCCCCCCTGAGGGCTCCAACCCAATCATACACCCCCTCCCTCCTCCAGATGGAATAAACCACTATCTTCTCTTTGTGATAATCTCTCCTTACCTTTCTTATAGTTGTACCACTAATGAAAACATTCCTATAGACTTGGTTTTGAACTTACGTGAATGCAGTCGCGCCGTGAGGTCTTTCGCGTCTGGCTTCTGTCGCTCAGTGCAGTGTCTGAGTCATCTCTGGTGCTCTGTGTAGTTGCAGTTCTTTGCTTTGCACTGCTCCGTAGTATTTACTGTGTGGGCAGCCACCATTTGTTTGTCGATGCTATTGTCAGTGGGTATTGCATTGTTTGTTTCTGGGTTGCAGACAAGCTGCCGTGAATCTTCTAGTGCGTGTCTCCTGGTGTGTACAGCAAGCCACTCCTCTGAGTCCAAGACACACGTCGTGGCCCATATTAATATTTCCGAAATGGGGGTTCATCTTACAGCTGGTGCTTGTGATCATTTAATTGGCAGCATATTTTCCTCCTTCAGTATCACACGAAATGATGGTGACGACCAGACAGGAGGACTTTTGCAGTTCCTTGACGTTGCTTCAGGCAGCTAGCTACCCCCAACCTATGTGGTGTGTTTCCTCCCCTTAATAACAGCTTAATTGAGAGGCAGTTCACATTTCGTACAATTCACTGAAGCGTACGAGTCAATGGTCTTTATATTCTGTGTTCGCAGAGTTATGCAACCGTCACCACAATCAATTTCAAAATATTTTCATCACTCCCCGCAAAACCCGAATACCCATTAGCATTCACTCCCCCTCCCCCCTGCTCTCCCACCCAGTCCCTGGCAACCACTAATCTACTTTCTGTCCCTATAGATCTCTACAGATTTACCTCTTCTGGACATTTCACATAAATGGAACTGTTGTGTGGTAGTTTTTGACACTTAGACCAAAGGTGCCTGCTTTTGGCTAAGGGAACCCAGGGCCCCATGCCTGGACAGGTGGATAGTGCCTGTGAAAAGTAGAAAAAGGTCCGCCTTTCCTCTGGGCTGCTGGAGGATGTCCTGAGGGCATGAGCTCCTCACTTGCCTCAGGCCCAGGGGGACTGGCCTGTGGCTGGGTGGGCAGGGGCCTCTTCGGGAGGGGATGCACCTGAGCCCCCTACCCCCCACCCACGCAGTGTCTCATCCAGAGTGTGTCTCTTTCCCTGCTCTGAGCCTCAGTTGTCTTACCAGCAAAATGGGCATAGTAACACCAACTTTCTTCTTATCTAAAATAGCATGGATTGTTGGATGTACTGTTATGTACCAGGAGAAAGATAAAGAAAACAATGTTGCCAATTAAATTCTGGCACACCATCAATTGTGAGGTAAATCCTAGTTTCAGAGATATTAAAATGTGAAAGAAAATTCTCCCTGGAGCCAATGATCTTCTCTAACACCTGGCCTGACAGGTCAGGGTCAGTTTGAAGGTCACACCCAAGAGGCCAAGAAAGAACTTTGGAAGCAATAAAGCTACATGGATGGGGTCTGCCTGGTCTTGGCTCCATGTGTAGCGGTGGCATCATCATCACCGTTATCCCCTTCATCATCATCATGATGGCTGCAATGGGTTGAGGACATCCTCTGGGCCCTGTGCCACTTAGAGCCCTCTTTGTGGACTTTCTCTTGTCTGCACAATGACCAAGGACGTCAGTGCTGTTATCACTAGAATGTCAGCTCCATGAGGAAAGGGACTCTGTCTTGTGCCCTGCGGTATCCCCAGTGCCTAGAGGAGGACCTGGTGTGTGCCAAGTGCTCAGTACATACTTGTTGAATGTATTACCCTAGAGGACACTGAAGCACCAAGCGTTACCTTGCCCAAAGTCCCTCAGCCGGGAGATGGCAGAACCAGGATTTGAACCCATGCTCCAGACATGCTCACTCTGAGGCCGGGCTGCTTCTGTGTGTGTGTGTAGAGGGGGGTTGCTTCTGACACCCAGGGGTCAGCTCTGCAACCCTTCTTTCCATCCACCTATGAATCCTGTCACCCTTGGGGCCCACACCTGCTGATGGGGACCTGGATGGAGAACCCAGAGTCCTGGCTCCCCCAAACCAGTCATTGGCCAAGCATGGGGGGGGTGATTGCTGCGGGTCACGCTCCAGAGCAGGGCAGAGCTGCAAGGAGAAGGGCGGTATGGAAGCACAGGGCCTCGGAAGTCTGCTTCTTGTTAGCAGGGTGGCCTGGGGAGGGTCCCCCGACCTCTCCCTGCCTCAGTTTCCTCACTGGCAAAATGGGGGCGTCAATGCTGCCTAACCCATAGGGCTGTCAGGCCGGCTTAGCTGCATCGTATATGCAGAGCTCTCAGGCCCAGGGCCTGGCGTTTGATAAGCATTTAATTTGCGGGAGCTGCTGCTGTTGTGGTTTGCTGCTGCTCTTCTCTAAGGAGAGTAATGTGAATAATGAGCCCTGTCCATGCCCCCATCCCCCAGCCACTTCCGAGTGGATCCAGTTCTTTAAGGAAGCCGGCATTCCTCCGGGACCTGCTGTCAATTACGCAGTGATGTTTGTGGATAACAGGTAAGGCTGCCGAGGGGACAGGGCTGAACCTGGGGAAAGGAGGGGAGTCAGGGGGCTGGCTGGCCCACCCACCCTGGCCCACTGTGGCCTCCCTGCTGACCCTCCCCTGCAGGATCCAGAAGAGCATGCTGCTGGATCTCAACAAGGAGATCATGAATGAGCTGGGCGTGACTGTGGTGGGCGATATCATTGCCATCCTCAAGCATGCCAAGGTGGTGCACCGCCAGGTGGGTGCTCCACTCGACCCCTCTGTCCCTGGATTTAGGGTGGGGTAGGGGGGCAGTGGCAGAGCCGACTGGAGGCTTGGAAGTAAAGGTAGGCAGACTGGATTCCAAGGCTGGTTCCACTGTTTGCTGTGTGACATCGGGCATGTTGCCCAACCTCTCTGAACCTTACTTTCTCCACCTGTAGGATGTACGTAGGCAAACCAGTTTCGCAGGAGGGTTGTGAGTACTAAGTTACATAAAGCCCTAGGACAGTGTGAACAGCAGGCCGCAGTAGGGGCTCGCTTTAATATTATTATTACTAGTTTTCATCTTCCTCGTGATAGTTATCCGTACCAGGACTCTTTCTCTGTCCCCAGAACAGGAGCTCTCTATGTGGGACCCAGTTGGTGGCTTGGCCAACAACATGGTGGTTCCCTTCTTGGCCCTTCTGCTTACAGTGACTTTGGACTAGTGATTTCACCTCCCCGAGTCTCTAAAACAGGCTTTTCACACAGCCCTGCTGCATGGGGTCGCTGTGGCCATTTACCAGAGAGTGTATGTAGCACCAAGTGCCAGGCCTGGAGTGAAGAGCTTGTTTAGTTATGATAGTTAGCACTTACCAAGCACTTGCCGTGGCCTGTCAGGCCCTGTCTTCGTCCTCTACGGATATGCGCTCACTTACTCCTTCCTCCACTTGACTGAGAAGGAAGCTTGCTTTAGAGCTGCGCTCTCCAGCACTCCACTTTACCGAGTGACAGCTGCTGGGGTTATTCTCGTCAATTTTAGTAGCTCCCTCCATCCCAGGGACAGGTCTTCGTCTGTCCACCATCCAGGGCAAGACCCCGCAGCGAGGGCTTTCTCAAGCCAGGGACGTTAGCTGAGTTATCACGGAGGTCACTGAGCAAAATGATTTCTTTAAACTTTTAAATTTGAGACCAATTTTAGATTTATAGAAAAGTTCCAACAGTAGTACAGAAAGTTTCTATACTTCCTTCACCCAGCTTCCCTTAATGTTAACATCTTCCAGAGCCACGGTCCATTTGTCGAAACTAAGAAATGGACATTAGTAGTATGCTATTGTCAACTAAATTATAGACTATTTGGATTTCATTAGATTTTCCACTAATGTCATTTTTCTGTTCCAGGATACCACATGGCATTACTTCTCACGTCTCCTTAGTCTCTTTTGATTTGGGACAGTTTCCTAGTCTTCCCAGGTTTTTGATGACCTTCACAGTTTTGGAGAGTACTGGTCAGGTGTTCTGTAGCATGTCCCTCAGCTTGGGTGTATCTGGTGCTTCATTATGATTAGAAGGGAAATGTTTTGAAACCTCTAACAGCTCAGGCTCTGATTCCCCGAGTTTTGCTTAGATATCTGGGTTCCCTCTTCCGCCAGCTTATGCCCCTGTCCCCATGGTAACCGGGCACCTGTTTTCTTTACAGGACATGTGCAAAGCTGCCACTGAGTCAGTGCCCTGCAGCCCCAGCCCCCTTCCAGGCGAGATTCGCCGAGGCACCTCTAGCGGTGAGTCCCATATGTTCAGGCCTCCTTTTCTTCATTCTTACACTCTGGCAGTGAAGGGGACACACCTGGAGTTCGCAGAGGTGGAAGCAAAGCCATCCGAGGCTCTGTCTCTTAGGTAGTGAGTGGCTGTATATACAGTGGATTTTCGTTTGTGGTCATTCCATTCTACACAGCCACTGCGAACACCGAGTCAGTGAATACTGAATCACTTCTCCCAGGGAATACGGGGTCACCACATTTTCATCATATGACCAATACACAACTTTATTTATGTGTGTTTCTGTTCCAAGACACCTTATTTAATATATGGTGTTGATTCATAAACATTGAACTCACAGCCCGCAGCACTAAAACTGCCTGAACGAAGCTTATTGAACGCACGTATTTTTTCCATAAGGCACATCCCAGCCTTCTTGAACTTGGGACACTAGACAGCACCTTATCACCATGCTTGGGGGCCATTTTAAACAGCAAAACCACTAACAAAAAGCACAAAGATGTGAAAATAGCAATAAGGAGACCGTAAATAGACTGTGGCACTAAATAGACCTGTTTACTAAGTGAGAGCTGCAACAGGAAGGCAGAGCGTCGCCTTGTTTGACCTCAGTTGGGAACGTGTGTTGGGCGACTCAAGTTTTTTGCCCCTCTGTGCGTGTCTGTGAATGACCACAGAGCAGCGTGAGTATTCGTTTTGAGGTTACCAATAAGTTTGTGAACAGGCGAATTTACAAAATGGAATCTGAATGGTAAGAATCAACTGTATTTATACCTTTGTTTTTTTCAGCAATGTGACACTTAAAAAATTTAACATATGTATTAATTAGCTTTTGCTGCTTAATAAGCCACCACAAAACTGGCTTAAACACAGACTTTTAAAAAAAATCTTTTATTGAAATATAGTTGATTTACAATGTTGTGTTAGTTTCAGGTGTACAGCAAAGTGATTCAGTTATACACACACACACACACACACACACACACACACTCACACACATATATATCTTAGTTCCCTGACCAGGGATCGAACCCGTGCCCCCTGCAGTGGATCGAAAGCTCAGGGTCCTAACCACTGGACCGCCAGGGAATTCCCTATATATATGTTTTTTTTCCAGATTCTTTTCCATTATAGGTTATTATAAAATAGTGAGTATAGTTCCCTGTGTTACACAGTAGGTCCTTGTTAGTTATCTACTCCATACATAGTAGTGTGTATATTTGAATCCCAAACCCCTAAATTATCCAGCCCCATCCCCCTTTCCCCTTTGGTAACTATAAGTTTGTTTTCTCTGTCTGTGAGTCTATTTCTGTTTAGTAAATAAGTTCATTTGTATCATTTTTTTAAGTCTGTCTGATTTACTTCACTTAGTATGATAATCTCTAGGTCCATCCCTGTTGCTGAAAACACAGACTTTTATTTCTCGTGATTCTGTGACTTGGCTGGTCACTTCTGCTCTGGGACAGCTCAACTGATCTCAGTGGTCACTTGGCAGCTCCTAGATCTCTTGATCTAGGATGGCCTCCCTCACACATCTGATGGTTGGCTTGGTGTCATCTGGGCCAAAAGAGGTGACTTGGCCACATGTCTCTCATTATCCAGCAGGCTAGCCCAGGCTCATCTACAGCGTGGTGATTGTAGGGTTCCCAAAAGCAGCATGAGAAGGCAGGACCCAATGTGCAAAGCACCTCTTAAGTCTCTGCTTGTATAACATTTGCTTCTGTCCCATTGGCCAAAGCCAGTCACATGGCTAAGCCCAGCATCAGTGTGGTCAGGGCCTACCCAAAGGCACGGACAAAGGGAAGTTGAACAAATTGGGTTCGTTTCTGCAATGGTCCCCCTCAACTGACATACAGAAAAGGGTTCCGATGACAAAGGGGCAGCTGAATGACTTTTCACAAATGGAGCACGCATGTAGCCTGCAGCGTCCAAATCCAGAAACAGAAAAGATGACTGACGTCACTCACCATCTCTCAAGGGTATCCACTGCCCTGATTTCTAACAGCTTAGGTTAGTTTTGCCAGTCTTTCAAACCTATATAAATGTAATCAGGTAGTATGTACTTTTTTTGCTATTTTGAGTCTCTTAAATAGTTCAAAATAAGTTTAAAAAATTAAAACAAAAATACTGATGGAGAAAATAGGCAGTGAAAAGAGTAGGGGAAACAGGCACAGATGGAAAAGGGTGGAGAAGAGTACCCCAAAACATTCCGGTCACTTGTGTACACTTTGTAATATTGAACACGTGTGTCTGCACTGGGAGGAACAAAGAACAGTTCGTTGTACTCTGGCGTCTGACTGCAACTCAGCTTCAGTGGCTCACAGACAGAGCTCTTTCCCCTCCACCCAGGTGATGCTTACCTGGCGTGAGAAAACACCATATCCCTTTTAAGCAAGACCTTGCCCTCTGTGGCCATTGCAAGAGGCAGGCCCTCTCAACTGCTTATGTTTTGTAGCAGAAAATCCCGATCGTGTTGCATTTGGCCTGTCAGAGTGCTGTGAGTGGAGGCTCTGGGCGCAGATTCCACACAGCCACTCATCAGAGAGCCACCCCTGGGAATTCCCTGGCGGTCCAATGGTTAGGACTCGGCGATTTCACTGCCGGGGCCCGGGCGAGGCCAAAAAAAAAAAGAAAGCAAGCCACCCCTATCGGGCTGAAGAAGTGTCTTGGGAAGATCACGGGAGGGTGTATGCCAAATCATCAACAGCAGTGAGCAGGCCTGAAAACCGACCATTTCTTCCTGGGTGGTGGGGAAGGAGAAGGTCTCGTTGGGAAGGGCCAATCCCCGGACTTCTGGGTGCCAGCAGTATTCCCGTTCCTGACCTGGGTGGTGGGTATATGGGAATTGATGTTAAACGATCTGTGTAGGTTTGATGTCTTTTTCTGTATGCTGTAGTTATAATTTAAAAAGTAACCAAGCAATATGGAATTATAATCAGGTGTTGAGGGTCATTATGGGGGACTTCAGGAGGCTTTGAGAGACAGCACATGGCAGAAAGAGAGAAGGCTTTTTTGGGGGTAGGTAGGACAAAATATCAAAGTCTGAAAGCCATTGTGGGGCGGGGGTTGGTGCTGGGCCTGCTGAGCAAGCGCTAGTAGCGTGAAGGTTCCCCCTCTCCCCTCCCTGCAGGGCTTCCCCAAGAGCTCAGCAAACCCGCACCCTGAAGCTAGCAGCAGCTGCACCTGGAGACACAGTCCGTCTCCTCCCCCCGCTGGAGTTGGCCCTCCAGTCTGCTCGCTGTAGCCCACCTTGCACCCTGGGACATCCCTTCTCCTGCTCCACAGAATTCAGGGGGGCCAGAGACTGCTTTCCACCTCTGAGGGAGGTCACCTCTTTTCTTGCCCCAGCCCAACTGGAGCCAGACCCACATTGCCCAGGACACTGGCTGAGTGACCCCACTCCCCGAGTCTCAGTTTCGTCATCTATAAAATTGGTTTACAGTGGAGCCTGTCTAGTAGGGGTGTTGGGAGGTTCGGTGACCATGTTCATCTTTTCAGTAGATGTTTACTGAAGACCTGTGAAGTGCCAGAAACTGTGGTTGGCACTGGGGATACAGCAATAAACAGACAGTGTCTCCTCTGTATTATTATAAATACAGTCTTGTGGGAGAGTCTACCAGTAAACAAATAAATGTAATTTTAATGTCAAGCAGTAATAAGGGCAGGGAAGTATTCTCTGAGGAGATGCCACCTGAGAGGAGACCTGAATGCAGAGACAGAGCAAGCCCATTGCTACTGGGGGAGCTGCACGCCAGACCTATGAACAGCAAGTGCCCTGAGCGGGCGTGTACTTGCTGAGCACTTGCTGAGCGAGGAAGATCTTGGAGGCCAGTGTGGTGGAGGGAGAGGGGAGGGAAATGCTCAGTGCAGGGCTGGGTAACCGATAGGTGAAGTGTGCTAGGAACCCATCTGGTCTGGGGCCTCAGGAAAGGCCCCCAGGGCAGGGAGGGGCGGGCTAGTTCCTGGGAAGACAGGCCCACCCCAAGCATGCTCGTCTGGACAGTGCAGCCACAGGGTGCCTCTGGCTGCCCTTTCCCCATGCTGCGGTCCCAAGGTTGCCTTCCCCATCCTGACCCCCTTCCCAGGGCCCCGCCCCACTGGACTCTCCTTTTTCCTCCCGGCAGCCGCCTCCCGGATGATCACCAACAGCCTGAACCGAGACTCCCCACCCGGCACTCCCCCCAGGCGGCCGGACACCAGCACCTCCAAGATCTCTGTCACTGTGTCCAACAAGATGGCAGCAAGGAGTGCCAAGGCTGCCGGTGAGGGGGCTCAGGCAGGTGGTGGGAGGAGCTGGGGGTGAATGTGGGTCAGCGGACGGTATTTGGGGGACATGTTCCCAACGTTGCAGGGTGCTTTGGAGGCTACAAGGTGTCCAGAGTGTTCAGACTTGGTCAGATCACTGCACCTCTGTGGGCCTCACTGTAGAAGGGGGCTGGTGACACCCTCCCCAGAGGATGTTTGGAAGCACTCGAGATGGTGTCTTTAAGCGTGGGTGCACTGCAGTTCTCATGCGGTGGCTGTTTCAGTCTTTTTGTACTTTTTATTTTATTGTGGTAAGAACACTTAACGTGAGCTCTACCCTCTTCACAAAATTTTAAGTGTACAGTACAGTATTGTTGACTATGGGTGGTTCAGTCTTTTTTAACAGATGGTCACTGAGCCCCGCAGTGGTGCCCGGCCCTGTGCTTGATGCCTGGGGTCAAAGGTAAAGAAGCTACCTTTCCTCTTAGCGGCCAGAGGGATCCTTTAAGACCTTCAATCTGATCCTTTCACACCCTTGTCTAGAACTCTCCAGGGCTTCCCATTGTTCCACTAACAAGGTCATCTTCCCCCATGGCCTTACTGGGCCCTGCGACACGTGGGTTCACATCTCGCTTGCTGCCTCGGTTCCCCTCGAGGCTGCTTCCCGTCGTGGGGCCTTTGCCCTGATGTTCCCTTCTCCCAGACCTTCCTCTTCCACAGACTTTTCCATGTTTGGCCGCTGTTCCTCTTCCAGGTCTCAGCTGGTAAGCTGGGAATGGGACTCCGGCCTTTGGGCTTCCAGGTCCTCCTGTCCATCACGCTCTCCTGCCTTTGTCGGACCCATCCCCACAGCAGTGATCTTGGCCCAAGTTGAAACAGAGGCCCAGGGTGGGGGCTTGGCTATCCTGGCCCCCAGCCCCATCACGCCCCGTACACCTCCATCACACGTGCCCCCTTTTGACCACGTGTGTCTGCAAGTGCCTCATCCTCCTTCTGATCTTTCGATTTATGTGCCATGAGCAAGAAAGTTAAAATTCATTTCTAAAGTATTGAAAAGATGGGGAGCCTGGGAGGGACTGGCTCTCTTCAACTCAACACATTTGAGGAGAGTCTTTCTTTTAAATTGAGGTGTAATTTACTTACGCACGATGCACAGATTGTAAGTATATACCTTGACTAATTTTTAAAAAGTGATTACACCTGTGAAAGCACCACCTAGATGGTTTTTCCACCACCCAGCAGTTTCCCCACCTGAGGGGATTCTGGCTGGGCTGGGAGGTGAGCCTGCTGGGGGCCAGAGGGCCAGAGCCACAGAGAGCCCGGGAGGCCCGCCACTGGGAGCCTCCTGCGACCCCACTGTGCCCAGACCCCTGAGTTTCCCGGTGGTTCAGCCAGTGGCCTTGGGGGTGGCTGGGAGGATAAGGGATTCCAGTCACCTGAAAGCATGGCGATAAAGGGCACGTGTGTGCCCTTTGCAGGGCGTCCAGCCCCTACCCCAGGAGATCATTCCATCCCAGAAGATGCTCACCACCCCCTCCTCCCCCAGCAGCCCTGGCCCTCCGGGAGGAGGAGAGCTTGACTGGTCCCACCAAGCGGCGCCGGGTCACGGCCGAGATGGAGGGGAAGTACATTATCACCATGCCCAAAGGCACCACCCCCCGGACCCGTAAGATCCTGGAGCAGCAGCAGGCAGCAAAAGGTGCTGGCCCTGGTGGGGAGTGGGTGGGGAGTGGGTGGGGAGTGGGTGGGGAGTGGGAGGGGAGTGGGTGGGGAGTGGGTGGGGAGTGGGCGGCCCAGACTGTGTTTCCCTTGGCTGCATCTTGCAGGGTTGGTCGCGTCCTACAGGCATTGGGCCAGAAGCAGGCTCTGATGGGGTCCAGGGGGCCTTGGACCGAGGGGACAGTGATGGTGGCCATGGTAGAGGGGGAGGCATCACTGCCTCTGTCTTCTTGTCCCGCAGTTAGCATAGCAGGGCTCCTCAGTGCCTCAGCTGGCGCCTCTTCCCCGAGGGACCGTGGCACGGATTCAGTGCTAGCCTGCCTGTTAAGTGAGTGACTGTGCCTGGCTGAGGGCAGGTGCCCAAAACAGTAGGAACCGTCGTTACGAGCCAGAGGTGTCTGGTTGAGATTCAGTCCACAGCTGGGATTTGAACCTGGTGGTACAGAGATGGTCTTCCTTACGGTGTTCCATTTAGAATATTGTAAACGTTCTCATGGAAAAGCATCCAGTGGATGCAGAAGCATGTACAGTAAGAACAAACTCTCTCCCCTCACTCCCATATCCCACACGTATTGTTAACCTTTCCAGACCAGCATCTGTGAATGTAAATGCATCTGTTTGTACATTTACACATATCCAGGCATTTTTTTCTTTTTAAGCACAAATAGCATTGTCCTATATGTATTGTTCTGTAACTTTTTTACTGAAGATCTTTTCATCTTCTTCATTCTTTTTAATGGTCGTTTAATATTTTCATAGTACTTCTATGCTGTAATCTAGTAAGCATTCTCCTGTTAGTGGCTCTTTAGGCTGTAACTTAGGGAGAGCATTACCATTCATCAGGTTCTCTGAGAGGCCCATGGCCCCCAAAATAGGGAAAGGAACCAGAAGGGATTAAGAACTCTTCCCGCATATACACTTCATGAATTGGTACTAAGGTGTGAGGACCGGGAGTGTCCATTTTAGTTGATCCTTCCCACATTTGGCACTAGCCAGAAATGTGTGGGTTAAGGTCAGTGTTAGCCGACAACATAGACGTAAAACCTAACTGGGCCCAGTCGGTGCCTGCTTGGACCAGAGCTGCCTTGGGTCTGGGCTGGCTGTGTCGACCCCTCCCTGTCTGCATGGTGCTCAGCCAGGCCTGGGCCCCCAGGGGCCACCCAGCAGGCGCTGGCTCATGGCCTCACTTCCCTCCCAGGTCTCCACAGGACGTCTGTGTTTGACCGCCTTGGCGCCGAGACCAAGGCAGACACGGCGATGGGGAATAAAGTGAGTTGGAAATGGGGGAGCCACTGGGGACTCGGAAATTCTTGTCTTCCCTGGGTGTTGTTCCTGGCATTTCCCACATACATCTCACCCTGTCTCACCCACCTTTCCAGGCCCAGTGCCCTTCTCTGCACTGGTGGCTTCCCTGTCTGTCTTCTATCCCGATCTCTCTCCCGATTTCCAGCCCCGGGGGTCTGGCAACTCATGGATGCCGCCCTCGGACCCCTCCCCCCACCATGTCCCCAAACTGTCCTCAGCATCTTTCCCCAAAGCAAAACGTCCCCTGGGCCCTGTCTCGGGTGCCCCACTGTCCCCACTCCAGGCAGTCTTGAGTCTGATGGGGCCATCTGTCCCCACCTGTCTGCCACCTCTCCCTGCCTGCGTAGGGCAGTGGCCTCCTAGCTGGCCTCTGCACAGCTCCTGTGAACCCCTCCAGCCCTTCGCCCACAGCGGCAGCACGTGCTGCCTCCAGGACAGGCCCTCCCCCCTCGCCCTCGGGAAACCCTTCAGAGGCTTTTCACCACGTGCTCAGGCGCAGCCCGCTCTTCTTCCTCCACCTGCGATCCCGCAGGCCTAACCATGGCATGTGCTTGGGAGACGCAGCCTGAGCCCATCGCCTGGCACAAATCCGTCTCTGCCACCGCCTGGCTGCATGGCCTTGACTGTGTCACTTGAGCCCTTTGTACCTCAGTTTCCTCCTCCGTATAGTACCTCACAGCGTGGTCGTGAGGACTCAGTGAGGTATGGCTGCGTAGCGCGGGGGCTGTCTGGTGCAGTGGTGAGCATCTTTATTTATTTATTTTTAAATTTTTAAAATTTTATTTTTGGCTGCGTTGGGTCTTCGTTGCTGCGCACGGGCTTTCTCTAGTTGCGGCGAGCGGGGGCTACTCTTCGTCGTGGTGCGCGGGCTTCTCACTGCGGTGGCTTCTTGTTGCCGAGCATGGGCTCTAGGCACGTGGGCTTCAGTAGTTGTGGCATGGGGGCTCAGTAGTTGTGACTCGCGGGCTCTAGAGCGCAGGCTCAGTAGCTGTGGCGCACGGGCTTAGCTGCTCCGCGGCATGTGGGATGTCCCCGGACCAGGGCTCGAACCCATGTCCCCTGCGTTGGCAGGCGGATTCCTAACCACTGCGCCACCAGGGAAGCCCTGGTGAGCATCTTTAAGTGGCACCTTCGAGTAACTCTGGTGGAGCTCTCCAGCTGCCTTTTGTTCCTTGCTTACCAGGGCTCACCCACTCTGGCTTTTTCTCACTGCCTAAATCTTATCATGAGTGTGATCATAGCACTCAGGATCACGTGGCTTGAAGGTGCAGCCATGGAAAGAGCTTCGCACGTAGTGAGTGTGCCGTAAATACGATTCTTATTCCTGTCTTGGGGACTTAGACGGCACTCTTTACTCTCTTAAACGTTGATGCCTCAGAGAAGGCTGTCCTGAACTCTGAGAGGAGATGAGGCTTCCCTGTACCCTGCTCTCCAGCGCTCCCCTCTCCTCCCAAGAACACTAATTAAGGCTCATGGGATCTTAATTCCCAGGGATTGAGCCTGGGCCCTTGGCAGTGAGAGCGCGGAGTCCTAACCACTGAACCTCCAGGGAATTCCCTCTCGTAATTAGAGAATTACTTGTGCTGTATCCGATTCTGGGTCTGTTTTCCCCACTGGACTGTGAGCCCCCTGAGAGCAGGACCAGGCCTGTCTTGGTCACCACTGGGTCCCCAGCACTGCCCAACACAGGGCCAGGTATTGACCTGGGACTCAGAGAATGTCTGTGGAGCGAATGACCAAATTTGCCTTTTCTCTCACGTTCGCCTGTAGACCTTTGCAAATGGTCTTCCCTTTCGCCTCCCCTCCCGCTCCCTCTTTATTCGACTCACTTCCCCTCGGTTTTCAGATCTCATCTCTGATGTCCCTCTCCAGGGAGCCTTCCTCTCCTGGCCTCCTCCAGCTCCCTGGGCTTGCCCTCTCATGACTCTGATCACTGTCTAGTGCGTCACCGATGGGTGTTTTTCCTGACTGTGAGCCCCGTGACGTAGGCACAGATGAGGCAGCTCTCTGTGAATGCATGTTGAGCGACTAAGTGACTCACTTGTCCTGTCTCTGACCTCCACAGCCCACAGGAGTCTTCAGCCGCCTGGGGGCCACCCCAGAGACCGACGAGGATCTGGCTTGGGACAGTGACAACGACAGCAGTAGCTCTGTCCTGCAGTATGCCGGGGTCCTGAAGAAGCTAGGCCGGGCCCCAGCCAAAGCCAGTCCCCAGCCCGCACTAACTGTCAAAGCCAAGGCCACAAGCTCGGTGCCAACGGCCGCTGCCCCAACGCTGCGGCGCCTGGCATTTTCCTCACGACCTGGGCTCGAGAGGAAGCCGGAGTCCCTATCCAAAGTCAGCATCATCCAGAGACTGGGCAAGGCTGCCCTCGTGCCGGAGGCCCAGGACAGCCAGGTCACGAGCACCAAGAGTAAGTCCTCGGCTGAGGTCAAGGTCACCATTAAGAGGACTCTGGTGGGGCCCCGGGGGAGCAGCTCCAGCGAGGGCCTTGGTGCCCAGATGGACCACGCGGGCACTGTGAGCGTGTTCAAAAGACTGGGCCGCAGGACCTTCTAGCCCAAGGGCGGGGCGCAGGCCCCTCTCCAGCCTCCAGGCTCCATCAGTCTTCAGCGAGGGCGCGCGCACGCCCCCTGCCGGCTGCCGGGTGACACTGCTTGTCTCCCTCAGGCATTCCGCCAGCCTGAGCTTCCTGGGGATTCGCCCGGTGTTTCTGAGTCTGAGACGGTCATTGTGGCCCGGCCTTGCCGCTCTGGGACTTTCCCCTCTCTCGCGTCCTCTTTTCTCTCCTCTCTGACCGTGGCCTTGGCAGGACACACTTTTCTACCTCTCCAAGTGCCAAGTGCCCTTTTCCTGTCCTCCATTCCCCATCCTCCCTCTCAGCAACATCTGCTGCCTCAAACCCCGGCTCCGGGCCTCCCCGTCCCCCAGGGTGGGTGTCGTCTGAAGGGGCTCCCGTATCCCCCACCCCCCTGGCTTCCTCACTTCCCTCCCTCCTCTGCCCCCTCCCCCCGATGCTTTGACTTCTCTCTCTCCGTCTCTTCACTCTGTTCATTTCTTTTCTGTTTTCTGTCCCTGTGGCAAGGCCCGACTGTCCGCTGCGTCCTGCCTGACCCTCCTGCACCTCCGGCCTCCCAGCGGCCCCCTCGTCGGCGGCGGTGGCGTCGAGCCTGTAGAGACTGTTAGCCGCCGTCACTCCTAGGCTGGAGGGACCTCCCCAGACCCCAGGCTGCAGCTGGGGCACCTGCCTGGGCATCTTTTTCCCTGAAAGTTGGTGGCGGGTGGCGGGTAAGGGGCACTAAGAAGGGAAGCCAGCACCGAGAGAAGAAAACAGCTATTTTAATATATTTTTGTGACTTTCAGACTGTTTCCCTCCCCTCCTTCGGGGCGAGTCGCAGGACTGTTTTTCTGCATGAAGCACAGTGTGGGCGGGGCACCCACGAAGGGTTGGGCCTCGTCTCTGAGGGTCAAGCTCCCCACATACATTGGTGGGCCGTGTTTTTGCTGCAGGCCCCGAGGTGAAGGGAGTCATGGTCATGGTCATCATCTAGTTGGGCCTCCTCCTCCCCTCGGCAACGCGCAGGGCTTCTGTCCCTCTGCCCTCCCCTTCCACAGATTTCCCCTGTTTCTGCCACTCTGCCTGTGGATGGCTTTCCAGACTGCAGGCTTCATTTGTGTGGGTGCCTGTGGATTTGACCCTTTACCTACTCACCACTGCACAGCACCTGCTCTGTGCCAGGCCTGTTCTAGGAGCTGGGGATCCATCCACGAGCAAGGCAGACAAGTCTCTTCCCGCGTGGCTGACCTCTCTAGCCAGGGCGACAGGCGGTAATCAGTAAACCACAATTTGCCATTTGAACCATTTTTAAGTGTACTGTTGAGGGGGTGCCCAAAGAATTGGAAGGGTGACTGCAAGTGACCAGGGCCTCTTAGATGTTTGGGGCAAGAAGGCCTTTCAGAGGAGGTGACCTGTAGGGTGGCCTGTGTGCAGTGCAGGCAGAGGAAGCAGCCAGGGCCACAGCTCTGAGGCGGGACAGTGAACACGGAGAACACCAGCGTGGCTGGCAGGCGAGTGAGGGGCCGGAGGAACTTGGACATCCTCCCAAGAGTGCTGAGGAGTCTGGGAGGGTTTAAAGCGGGCGAGTGATGATCTGAGTTGCCTTTTACGAAGATTGCTTGCGCCACTGTGAGGAGGACAAGTTGCCGGGAGGGCAGGGGCGGAGGCGGGGAGGCAGCGTGAGGAGAGACGGTGGGTGGGGGAGGCAGTGGGTGGACCTTGGGTGCGCTTCGGAAGGGGCAGCAGGACTCTCCACACGGGTGGATTGGAAATTGGGGCAAGGGGAGGGGCTGGATCACACCTAGATGGAGGACTTGAGCATCTAGAGGAAGGTGCTGTTTGTGGAGCCGGCTGGGGCGGGAGGGCGCTCAGCTGTCAGGCGTTGACTGAGAGGTGAGCAGGCTGCTGGGGCAACAGCTTGGGGGGTGCTCAGAGTACAGCCGTGTTCAAAGCCGAGGGCCTGGCGATACCAGCCGGAAAAGGGTATAGAGAGAGGAGGGGACCCAGAAGGGAGTTGGGGCCCTTTTCCCATGTAGAGAACAGGATCTGATAAGGAGATTACCAAGGAGTGGGCAAGGGGTTTGGAGGAGAACTCGCTGCAGGTAAAGCTGAGATTAGAACTCATCCATTTTTTTTGTTTGTTTTCATTGTGGTAAAATATACATAACACAGAATTTACCGTTTGAACCGTTTTTCAGCGTACTGTTCAGTGGCATTAAGTACATTCATATTGTTGTATAACCATTACCATCATCCATCTCCAGACCTGTTTTTGTCTTCATAAGTGATCATCCACTTATTTTTAGGTTTTTAGTAATGTCATTTGGGGAGGCTACTGTGTGTCAGGCGGCATCCCAAGCACTGGGCCTGTGGTGTGAGGAGCCGGACTTCAGTATGAGGGGCAGTGGTAGAGTGGTAGAGGGAGGACCCATAGACCCCTTTCCTGGTGAGGCCCAGGCCAGACCCTCGTGGACCTTCTGGACCTCAGAAGGACGGCAAAGGACGGCAATGTCAAGAAGATTCCAGAGGCCGCCCTTTTCTGTCAGGGCCACAAGGGGGCACTCACACATATACACAGGTTTCTTGCTGATCTTCAACTCTTCTTTTTACCGCCCCCCCCCCCCACCAGTAATTTCCTTGAGTTCCACTTCATGGATAATTTTAGCAACTGCCAGGGTTGACTGGAAGAGTTCCAGTTACTAAATTTAAGAGCACGGGGTGATTTCTTGATGTGTAATAGGAACTGAAATGATATAAAAGTATGTATAGCTCACTTCTCACGAAAAGCTGATGAGGTTAGTCGAGTCACTCTTGCCTCCTTCCAGAGGCGCAGAGGGGAACGAACTGCTGAAGGCCTCACCAGCTGGGAAGTGGCAGCCCTGGGCTTGCCATCAGGGAGGTGGCCAGGAGCCTCGCCCTTTAGCCCCTGCCCGGTGCTGCCTCAACCTCAGATTTGAGACAAGGCCCTTTTGGAAAGGGGAGGGTAGGGTCGTAGGAGAGTGGTTTTGGACTTGCTATAGTTGTCTGTGTGTACATGTTACCCCGCCCCCACCAACTTACCCTAGGGAGCATTTGCAGCTCTGGGAGACCTCGGGCCTTGAGGGCCATGCCCATCCTGCCACCGGCTGCCAGACAGGGTGGAGCCGGACACCTCCTTGGCCTCCTAGCCAGCCGCTCCAGAGTGCCAATGTCCCACTCATTTGATATGGCGTTTCCTCCAAACCAGCCCCGACAGCTGTGGCCCACAGGGGTGCGTTATTTTTTCTCTGGTTCTGTGAAACGTATTTGAGCATAAATAATACATACACATGGTGCAAAATGCCAAGATACAAAGGGCTTCATGGTGAAAAGTCTCTTCCCAAGTCTCCTAGCTCCCCAATCCACTCCTCAGAGGCCACTAGTGTTACCAGTGTCTTGGATAAGCCTCCCAGAGATGTGTGTGCATGCGTGCGCGTGTACACAGACACACACATTCACACATACATACAAGAGGAACACACAGTGCACACAGTCGAGCACACACGCACATTAACGGCCTAGCTTACTTACCCAATCCTTTTTGGAAGGGAATTCAGGTTGTTTCCAGTTCCTTGTTATTACAAGTGGTGCTGCAATGGAGAAAGGTGGGGTCGATTCAGGGGTGAATTTGAAGAACTCCAATCATATCACTTTAGTGCAAACACTGTTATTGGGTCACTAGCAGATCTGAATGAGGTTCTCCCCCAAGATTATTGGCACTCTTCAGTTGATTTACTTATACATATATCACCCCATTCCAAAAAGGAATTAAGAGCAGTTGGACTCCTCTAATTGGAGACCCCTGGAGGAAGCGGATCAGGGGATGCTAAGAGCTAATATGGACCACCACCTAGGAAGTATAAAATAAGTGTTTTGCTAAGTTGATAGGGCTTAAGAGGTGCTTTGTGCACTGGGGCCTGCCGTCCTGTGCTGCTTTTGGGAACCCTGCAGCCACCACTGTGTAGATGAGCCTGGGCTAGCCTGCTTTATAATGAGAGACGTGGTATGGCCAAAAAAGAAAAAAAGTAACGGGGGAACCCCAATATATAAAACATGCTTAAAACAGAAAAGCAGTAATTTATTAGCATACATTTAAATGTTTATTTTGCATTAATTCATGCAAACAACACAAAATTCAAAGGTACAAAAGGATATATACAGTAAGACTGTTTTGTGCCCTACTGGGCAAAAGACTAGCAAAAAAAATTAAAGTCTCAAGTGTTGGGGAAGATTTGGAGTAATAGGAGCATCTGTACTGCTGTTGGAATGTAAGTTGGTATCAACCATTTTGGAAAATAATTTGATAGGTTGTAATTGAAGATGACATATTCTCCAACCCAGTAACTACCCTTCTGGAGGAGCTTACACATGCACACAGGACATGTATCAGAATGTTCATAAGATCACTGTTGTAATGCCATAAAAAACTTGGAAACAGCCCAAATATCCATCTGCTGGAGAATGGGCAGATTGTGACATAGATGTTCTAATTATCTAATGCATAGTGAATCACCTCAATACTTAGTGGCTCAGATCAATAATCAGTATCTCTTACGGCTCTGGATGCTGACTTGCGCAATTAGACTGTTGTAACTTGGGCGCTGTCATGCGCTTGCTGTAAGATCTTGGCTGGGGCTGGCGTCCTCTTGAAAGCTTCCCCAGTTGTCTGGTGGTTAACCAATACTGGCACTTAGATAAAACCTGAGTGTGGGCTATCAGCCAGAATGCCTGCATGTGGCCTGGGCTTCCTTACAACATGGCAGCTGGGTTCAAAGAACAAGCTTCTCAAGAGACTCAGGGAAAACTGTATTGCCTTTTCTAACCTAGCATTGGAAGTCACTCACATTGCTTCACTTCTGCCATAGTCACTAGCCCACCTAGATTCAAGAGGGACCATAGGCCTTCTCAGTGACAGGAATGTCAGTGTCTCATTGTAAGAAGAGCATATGGGATGAGAGATCATGTTGTGGCCACCTTGGAAAATTCTATAGGGTTGGCCAAAAAATTCATTCGGGTTTTGGTAAGATGACAAGGAAAACCCTGAACGAACTTTTGGGCCAATCCAGTACATCAATACTGGATGTATTACATTATGTATTGGATGTGGAATATTACACTTCAATGAAAATGAACTGAAGTTGTACATATCAATATGAATAAAGCAAAACATTGGGTGATAAAAAGCCAATTACAGAAGAATATGTGTAGTTTTAAAATATGCAAAATAGGGAGTTCCCTGGTGGCCTAGTGGTTAGGATTTTGGGCTTTCACTGCGTGGCCCAGGTTCAGACCCTGGTCGGGGAACAGATCCCGCAAGCCGTGTGGCCAACAACAAAAAAAGCAAAATAATGCATATTGGTTATACATACTTAGAGTGTAATGAAAGTATAAAATGCGTGGGAATGATAAACTCCAAATGTAGGACAGCGGATCAGTTCAGGGGTGGGATGGGATGTGACTGGAGGGGTGCACATGAGGTCCAACAGTATGGTAGTGGTTTTTAAAGTTGGGTGGTGGGCACACAGGTGTTCATTGTGTTCAAAGTCTTAATACTTTCTTGGTATCTATTACCAGTTAAAAAAAACCAATTCTCTCTCCTACTCTAGAGGCCTCAGTCCAGTTCCCCTCTCCAGGAGCAACCAGTGTTACTGGGGTTTTATGTGTCCTTCCAGAAACATTTCATTTATAAACATAACTATATTTTCTCACTCAGATGGTAGAATATATGATAGTTTTACACTTTGCTTTTTTTACTTAATATGTATCCTGGAGATCATTTCATATCAGTACATAAAGAACTTAAGAAAAACACTTTATTGAGATATAATTCACATATGTGACAATTCACCCATTTAAAATGCACACTTCAGTGGCTTTTGGTTATTCACAGAGTTGTGTCCGTCACCACAAGTTTAGAATATTTTCATTATCCTGAAAAGAAACACCCACACTCCTTAAGCATCAATCCCCAAGTCCTCTCATACTCTACCCCACCCCCTGCTCCAAGCCCTTGGCAACCAGTAATTTGCTTTCTGTCTGTATAGATTTTCCTCTTCTGGACATTTCATATAAATGGAATCATACAATATGTGGCCTTTTGTGTCTGGTTTCTTCCACTTAGCAGGTTTTCAGGGTTCATCCATGTTGTAGCATGTGGCAGTACTTCATTTCTTTTCGTTGATGAGTAATATTGCATTGTGTGGACATTGGGTTGTTTCCACTTTTTGGCTATTACGAATAATGTTGCTATGAACATTCATGTACAAATTTTGTGTAGACATATGTTTTCAATTCTCTTGGGTATATACCTAGGAGTAGAATTGTTGGATCATAAGTTAATTCTGTTTTTAATCATTTCAGGAACTGCTGGACTGTTTTGCAAAGTGGCTGTACCATTTTACTTTCCCACCAGTAGTGTATGAGGGTTCCAATTTCTCCATATCCTTGCCAACACTTAATTATCTGTCTTCTTGATTATTGCCATCCTAGTGGGTTTGGAATGATATCACTGTGGTTTTGATTTGCACTTCCCTGATGGCTAATAATCGTAAACATCTTTTTTAAAAATTAATTAATTAATTTTTGGCCGCGTTGAGTCTTCGTTGCCGCGCATGGGCTTTCTCTAGTTGTGAGCGGGGGCTACTCTTTGTTGCGGTGTGCGGGCTTCTCATTGCAGTGGCTTCTCTTGTTGAGGAGCGTGGGCTCTAGGCACTCCGGCTTCAGTAGTTGTGGCACGGAGACTCAGTAGTTGTGGCTCGCGGGCTCTAGAGCTCAGGCTCAGTAATTGTGGTGCATGGGCTTAGTTGCTCCGCGGCATGTGGGATCTTCCCGAATCAGGGCTCACACCTGTGTTCCCCTGCACTGGCAGGCGGATTCTTATCCACTGCACCACCAGGGAAGTCCTTAAACACCTTTTAATGTCCTTATTGGAAAGAGCTTCCTTTTAAACTAACTGCATAGTATTCCCTTGTGTGGATGTACCTTTGAACCAGCCCCTTATTGTGGGCATTTAGGTGGTTTGTAAGTCTTTTTCTGTCACAAACAGCGCCTCTTGTATATACCATTGTTTGCTCACGTGTGAACATATCCACAAGGTAAATATCTAGGAGCTAAACTGCAGGGGCAAAGGGAATGCTCCTGTTTTATAAGTTTGAACTTATGCCATTTGTGTATTTAAAAGTAAATATTGAGAACAATCAGATTTGTTTGAGGAACATTCTAATTTTTCCTCCAGTGTTGACGGCTAGCAAGCAGGTTCACCTCAGAAGAAGCAGCCATTTTATTTCCTTATTTTATTTTGGCTAAACCTTGCATAATTCAAGACTGACTTTTACATAGACTTGAATGTCAGGTTGAGGCAGGGGTTCAGAGCACATAAACCTACATTCATTTTTCCAAACTTTTCCCCTAGAGCTGCCTTTTCTGCTCCCTCATATTTAATGCAGTCTTCTCCCCTCCCCGTCTCCATAAGTGCGTCACACACACACACACACACGCGCGCGCTGTCGTTTTTTGTTTGTTTTTTGTTTTTATGCTACGCGGGCCTCTCACTGTTGTGGCCTCATCGGCAGGCGGACTCTACGCTGTGTTTTTGAACCATTTGAGAGTTCAGTTGAACATGACGTCCCTTTACCTCGCAATACTTCAGTGTGCATTTCCTAAGAACAAGAACATTTTGTTTCATAAGCACAGTACAACCATCAAAACCAAGACATTTAATGAGGATACAGTACTCTTATCTAAACCCCAGTTCATATTCCAATTTCATCAATTGTCCCAATAAATCTCATTATTGCCATTTTTATCCCCGGCTCAGAATCTAGTTCCAATCATGTGTTGCATTTAGGTGTTATGTCACAGTTTCCTTTTAAACAGTGAATGTTTCCATAACACCACAAAGGTCCAACTTTCACCCCGGAAGGCTTGATGCCTGCAAGTCAGCTGGGTTCCAGCCGGGATGGTCAGCTCACGTGGCGCCATCTTGTGGTAACAGCACAAATAGAGTTTATAAATCGTCTCCTTGGGCAGCTGTGAAGTGATTTAACCTAAAAAGAAATTAGGTGATATTCATATCATCTCATTTTTTCTTAATAATGTGGGAAACTATGTTTTAAATATTTTTCGGTCTTTCCTGATGGCGCAATGGATAAGAATCCGCCTGCCATTGCAGGTGACACGGGTTCAAGCCCTGGCCCGGGAAGATCCCACATGCCCCGGAGCCACTAAGCCCGTGTGCCACAACTACTGAAGCCCGCACGCCTAGAGCCCGTGCTCCGCACAAGAGAAGCCACCGCAAGGAGAAGCCCGCGCACCACAACGAAGAGTAGCCCCCGCTCGCCGCAACTGGAGAAAGCCTGTGTGCAGCAACGAAGACCCAACACAGCCAAAAATAAATAAAATTAAATCTTAAAAATATATTTTTTTCTCAATTCAAATAATCCACATACCTTAACTTAGCATAAAATGAGACTTTGCTGTATCTCAAATGTGGACTCATGCAGGTGAAGTCCAGTGCTGTGGGTAAAAACGAGGGCTTGGCCTGACACATCTTTGGGAATGGATCTGGGCACCACATTCTGGCTAAGTGATATTTTGCAAGAGACTTCCCCTCTCTGGGCCTATGTTTACTTCTGCAAAATAGGCCTTACAGAGACTTCTACCTGCAGGAACATATTCAGGTCATGGATATAGTTACCAGCACTGTGCCTGATATGTGGGAATTCTTCAATAAAGGTTAAGAGATTATTATTATTTGTTCAACTTTTTGTGAGTAGACAAGTTCAGACCTGAAGTAAAATTCACCCCAGTACAGAGCTTTAACTTTCCTAATCAAAACCACATTCAGTCAACAAATATTTATCGATCCCCGAGTCCCAACTGTGTGTTAGGCATTGTTCTAGAT
The DNA here is from genome assembly GCF_963924675.1 of Phocoena phocoena. Classification (NCBI taxonomy): domain Eukaryota; kingdom Metazoa; phylum Chordata; class Mammalia; order Artiodactyla; family Phocoenidae; genus Phocoena; species Phocoena phocoena. The sequence continues at coordinate 12,335,535 of NC_089238.1, forward strand.
GCTGGGAATACAGCCCAAGACAAGTCTTTGCCCTCATGGGCAAATTTATGTTCTGGTTTTGGGGGAAGATAGTTAAAAAAATTTTTTTTTAATTCTTTAGTGTTAAGTGCTAGGTAGAGAATTCAAATATGCTGAAAAGAAGTGACAGTGTGGCTCTTTTGGATTTGGGGTGACCAGGGAAAGCCTCTCTATAGAGATGAGATTTGAACTGAGTTCTGAAAGACAAGAAGGAGTCAGTCATGCAAAGATCAGGATCAGGGGGGTGACCAGTACAGGCAAAAGGAACAGCAAGTGCAAAGGCACTGAGGTAGGAACAAGCTTGTCTTTTTGGTGGGGCAGAGAAGAGTTTAGTGTGTCTAGGATATGGTGGTCAAGGGTGAGAGTAGCTTGAGATGAAGTTAGTAAGATAGGGGCAGCTCACATAGGTCTCTGAAGACCATGGTGAGGGCTTTAGCTTTTATTTCATGTGGAATGAGAAGCCATCTACATGATCAGAGCAGATCGATAAGATGTTCAGTCTTAAGAGTAGAAAAAGTTTTATCCCAAGGTTTGCACTAAAGCACATTTAGCCTCACCTTACACGTTTTGGAAATCTGCGAAGTGTTAAAAAGTTGAATGTGCATGGTGCATGGTATCTTCTATTAGAATTTTTGAACGATAAAACATTTTATAAAAAGGAAATTGGAACCAACATTTACAGAATCCCTTATCTGTACTACTGCCAAACACTTAAAATGACTCTAAAAGGATCTTTCCAACACAGTAGCATCTAGGGTGGGGCTTAGTAACTTCTGGCTGCGGCGTCAAAGATATTATTTCAACATTTCTGTATAGTGTGGGAAACTCTTTTAAATAAAAACTTTTTTTTTTAACAGTTCCAGTCTTCTTTGGGAATCTGATCAATGCTACGGACTTTCTCCCTTGAAAATGCTCTGCTTAGGATGAAAAAAGGGGAAATCTGAGTATTCCTGCTTGTATCTCCTGATCACCCATGTAGCAGGGAGGGTCCCCCCCCACCAGAGCCACTGCCAGGGATAGACCCCTCCAGACTTTGTCGGGTGGAGTGGAAGCCTCCCCATCTGGGGCTACTAGGAGGTTCTTTATGGCTGGCCCAGGCAGCTTGCCCCATCACCATTGGAGCGCAGTCTTTGAGTAGGGTTGAAATGAACTCTAGGGGCTTATTCCCACTCCCTGGGGACAGAAGGGGACTTTGAGGAGATGCCCTCTCCATCCCTCAGGGCAGGATTCTTCATCATCTTTTTTGAATCAAGAGGCCTTTGAGCAGACTAAAGATGAGAAGCTTTGGGCCCTTCTCCCCAGAAAAGTGCCTGTGCAGCCCATATTTATAGTCATAGGCGGGAAGTTCACAGAATAGATTAGAGGGTAGAGAGCAATTTGGGGTTTTAGGAAATTTTCTCCTCAATCACCCTTGATGTGGAAATTGAGAGACTGAGACCCCCAAACAAAAATTAAGTGGTTTGCCAAAGCAACACAAGGGACAGAAGTAGGGCTATTACTTTTCATTTTCCGGCATGATATGAGTTCAAAGCACAGGCTCTTGTATCAGACTACCTGGGTTCAAATCCCGCCTCCAGCCCTAACTTGTCCTGGGAACCTGAGCAAGTCTGTTAACATACTGTCCCACTTAACCTCCAAGATTGTGTTGACAGCAACAGGATAGCATCGGTGAGATTGTGTCAGGAACAGAACCTGGCCTGTAATAACTGCTAAATGAATTCTATTGCTACTGTTTTGCAACGAGGAAAGGCAGGCTCAGAGTAGTGATGTTATTTTGACAAGGACACAGGAGAGGCATGATTAGAACCAGGGCCTATCTATTTCCAAAGCAAGTAAGTGTTGTTCGCTCCCAGACTAGTGTTTTTCAAACTGCAAGGCACAACCCATTAGTGGGTCATAAAATTAGTTCAGTGGGGTCTCAAACAGCACTGAAAAAAAAATTAAATATCAGAGTGCATCATACATAGGGTAAATAGCATTTGGTTGCACTTTTTTTTTCCTTGGCCGCACCTCACAGCTTGTGGGATCTTAGTTCCCCAACCAGGGACTGAACTCAGGCCCTCAGCAGTGAGAGCACAGAGTCCTAACCACTGGACCGCCAGGGAGTTCCCTTTGGTGACACTTTTGTTTCATGGGATTGTAAGTATACATCTGTGTGTTCTTGGTCTTCTTTTTTTTTTGATTGCGCCATGGCTTGTGGGATCTTAGTTCCCCAACCAGGGATTGAACCCGGGCCCTTGGCAGTGAAAGTGCCCAGTCCTAACCGCTGGGCCACCAGGGAATTCCTACTAGGTCTTAAAATAGTTTGAAAGCCATTACCCTTTACTACTAGTGCCCCTACAAGTTCAGACACAAGCACACGGAAGCGTTCAGTGACATCTCTGTGTCTTGTAATCCATCCTGTTTCCCAGGAGCGGCAGGGATTCGAGCCAGCCCAGGAAGACTTAGAGGTAGGGGAATGGACTATGAGCTGTTCATCCTGGAGTGGAGTAAATCGAGTAGGCCAGAGTAACCTTGAGTCTAGATCAGAGCAGAAGGGCTACTTTTTGAAACAAATATTCCTCGAGAGCCCACTCTGTGCCAGGACCTTTGCTGGTTAGTGTTAGGTACACAGCGATGACTAAGATAGTCCTGGACTCTTCCCTCTTGGGGCTCACTGTGCAACGGAGAAGACAGATCTGATAACAGGCAGTGAGAGGCTAAAATGGTCAGGGTTGTAGGGGGGGAGGCTCTGGTCAGAGTGTGATGGGGGAAGACCAGGAATTAGGAACACAGAGCAAAGAGTTCCAAGCTGGAGACCCACCAGCAGAGGGCTAGTTCCAGCAGTAGGTTTACCTCTGGGGAAACTACCACCCCTGAGAGGACTTTGCCTGAGACACTCTTGCAGACTAAGGTGGACCCAGGGTTCTTCAACTCCCAGCCAGGCCTTCTGTGTGGCATTACTGGAACCCAAATTCATAAAGTAGGAAGCCCCACCCAACCCATGAGAGAGCAGGAACTGGGATCCGGATGTCTCATAGCTGTCTACTACACTAGCTAATACACGGGCCAGGATCTGTGCTCTTTTTTTTCCAGGGCGATTTTAAGGCATTTGCAGGCCCAAGTTACCCCGTGAAAAAGTTATATCCCATATTTAATTGCATATATATATCGTGAGCAGATAGGATTAATATTTTGGAGTTATAGCATGTCTAATTGACATACACCGTTCTGTCTACATAAAATAGCCCAATAGCCCAGGGACGCAGCTATGATTGTTTCTATTTTGCAGATGCGGCTACTGAGGCACAGAAAATGGTAAAGAAAGCCTTCCGCCCACAGTCACCAGTAAGGAAATGCAAAGCTGGGTTTGGGTGGCTTCAGTGCCTGTGCTCAACCATGAGAGGAAATACTGAAAAGGAAACCCTTCCTAACGCCCGCTCCAAGGCTCTTTAAGAGCCTCGGAACCTGAACTAAAGGCGAGAGCGGAGTAAAACCAGATCAAAGCGTATGTAAATAAGGACCAGGGGCTGCCGGGAAATATCATCGCGGCAAACCTCCAGGGAGAGCGGGCGTCAGAGTCTTACTGAGCCTGCGCAATCTTTTTTTTTTTTTTTTTTTTCCGTCCGGCGCCTGCGCGAGGCACATCCCTTTCCCACACCGGTTCAAGCTTGCCTAATGTACGCAGGCGTCCTTCTCTGAGTCGGCCACCGCCCCTTCCTTGCGCTTGCGCTCTAGCTCTCTTCGAGTTCCTTTCTCCCTCTCTCACGTCAGTTCCTGTTTGTGGCGGGAGAAGGCGGTATTTCCGTCCAGAGGGTGGGAGGGGGCGGTAAGCGGGGGCTGGGGGGAGGGGGCGGGGGGGCCGCGCCGCGCGAGCCGTTGGGCCTGGCTCCGCTAAGGCGTTGCTGCTGGTGCTGCCGCCGCCGCCGCCGCCAGAAACACAAGGAGCGGGATCAAGCGTAGCGTGGCGATGGGCAGGAGTAGAACCCCGCCAGAGAGGCTGGGCGGCCGCCGGTGACAGGTGAGTGCGCCAGCGCGTGTCCCCAAGCGCCCCCCCCCCCGCGATGGTCGCGTCCAGACCCCCAGCAAAGCCGCGCTGGGCCGTACCACCGGTGCCCACTGGGCGGAGACCGTAGTCCTTGAGCCCCCCCCCTTCCGGGACTGAGTTGGGGAGGCTGCGCGGGGGCGGTTGGACTAGCCCCGAGGGGGCGGGGGCGGCGGGCAGTACCACTGAAGCTGCAGGGGGCGCATATCAAAGTGTGGGGACCGAACCACTGAAGGGCTGGAGGCGTAGACCCCTGCGTGCTGAGCTGGGGGTTGAGCCAGTGGGCTGGGAGGGGAGAGCCCGCCTGGTGTGTGAAGGCTAAGCCTTTGAGGGGGCGCGTCTTACCAAGTGTAGGGGGCTGTGGAAATAGTTCCTAGGGTGTGCTTAGAGAGGTAGGGTCTTCTGGGCAGAGAGCTGTATCTAGTGTGGCCCGGGTAGCGCCCTCTGGGTTGTACCACTGAGGTCCTGGGGGGAGCCATCCTTAGAACGTAGAGCCGCGGTATATCAAAGGAGGAGGGCTGTGATGTTTATAATTTTGAGGGACGGCGGGGGGACGGGCCCGAGTGGGTGTTCAGGGGAGTTACTTTGGGAGCGCTGTAATGCCGAGCGATGAGGAGGGGGTTCTGCCTCCTGTGTTTGGTGGGTGGAGCTTGGGGGGTTTACGCTGAGCTGGAGGGGGAATCACCCTTTATTGAACTTCTTATTGACTTTGAGGGGAAGTGGATGGTCAATGGGACTGCTGTCTACCCTAGAACCTTTTCATGTTATTAAACCTTATTTTAAGTTGTGTTGGGACACCTCTGTGGCAAATTCTTCCAGTGGTTTTGGCTGGGGCGTTGGGGGAGACGTCTTAGAAGCCGCTTGTTTTCTGAGCTTTCGGCTCCATATTAGGGAGGGGAGGGGGTATGGAGCTTGGATTTGAGGATCTGTGTCCCTGGATCTGCTTAAGACTTGGGAGGAAGGAGTGCTTTGAGGGACACTTCTCCCCGAGGGGAGGGTGGCTGGGACATCTTTATCCTTAGAATTCTGAGCACCCCTTTCCTCTCATTTGGAAGGCACTTGGGCTCAGCAAGAGGCCTGGGCGTAATTAGGTCTTCCATGGTCTGCCCTTGAACCTTGTTTACTCTTCCTCTGTCAGAGAAGCATCCGGAGCTCTGGCCTGAGAGTGGTTGGTGGTGGGTGCCAAGGGGCCAGGCACCACCCCAGGCCCCTCCATCCTGGCCATGAGGCCAGACACATGTTTGTGTCTCCTTGGTCCAGCCGCTCATCATGTTTACGCTCCCCACCAGGCGATAACAGTTGGCTTCACCATTAGGCGGCAATGAGGCTGAGTGCTGTTTCCCCAGCTGTTCCTCTCTGCATAGGCCAAGGGGACTTGGTGGCGGTGCCCCTGCCCCACACTGACCCAGGGAGGCGAAGGACTTGGGGCGGCCAAATCCCCCACGAATCTGGTTTCTCACTGTGGTTGCTGGGTGGGAGCTTGGCTCCTCAGGCCAGCCTGTGACCTTGGCTTGCTCGGTAACCTTTGTCCTGGGTCTGGAGTTCCCAGAGGGCTGGCCATAATCCCTGATTGACCCAGCTAATGTGGGCTGGTGATGTGGTCAAAGGGGGCAGACAGTCGCTCTGGTCCACATCATCAGCTTCCTAGCTAACTGGCTTCCATGGGTTGTGGTTGCTGGAGAGAAAGGTCCCTAAGTCTCTGTGAGGCCACGGTGGTTCTGTAGAATTTCTCTGCGCCAGGGGTTTCTTTCTCTGGTCTGCCAGCTTTTAGAGGGTTTGCCTGATGGGATTAACAGCAGTAGTAAAAACAATAATCTTGAGACCAATGGCTGATATTTATTGAGTGCATTCTGTGTGCCATACACTGTTCAGAATGCTTTACGTGGATTAACTTGCAGAATGCCCACAGCCTAGAGCTTTGTGTACTGTTGTCATGATCTCCACTTTAGAAGGGGAAACTGAGGCACAGAATGGGAAATCATTTCCAGGGCTACTGAATTTTATTATTATTATTTTAATTTATTTAAAAATTTTTTTAGAAACAACACTTTTATTTATTTTTTAATATTTATTTTTGGCTGTGTTGGGTCTTCGTTTCTGTGCGAGGGCTTTCTTCAGTTGTGGCAAGCGGGGGCCACTCTTCATCGCGGTGCGCAGGCCTCTCACTATCGCGGCCTCTCTTGTTGCGGAGCACAGGCTCCAGACGCGCAGGCTCAGTAGTGGTGGCTCACGGGCCTAGTTGCTCCACAGCATGTGGGATCCTCCCGGACCAGGGCTCGAACCCGTGTCCCCTGCATTGGCAGGCAGATTCTCAACCACTGCGCCACCAGGGAGACCCTACTGAATTTTATTGAACGTTCACCCTATGTCAGGCATGTGACAGGCCTTTTACACACATTACCTCATTTATCTTTTATTTTTATTTATTTATTTATTTTTGGTTGCGTTGGGTCTTCGTTTCTACACGTGGGCTTTCTCTAGTTGTGACGAGCGGGGGCTACTCTTCGTTGTGGCGCGTGGGCTTCTCATTGCGGTGGCTTCTCTTGTTGAGGAGCATGGGCTCTAGGTGTGCAGGCTTTGGTAGTTGTGGCACGCAGGCTCAATAGTTGTGGCTTGCAGGCTCTAGAACGCAGGCTCAGTAGTTGTGGCGCATGGGATTAGTTGCTACAAGGCATGTGGGATCTTCCCGGGCCAGGGCTCGAACCCGTGTCCCCTGCATTGGCAGGCGGATTCTTTTTTTTTTTTTTTGCGGTACGCGGGCCTCTCACTGTTGTGGCCTCTCCCATTGCGGAGCACAGGCTCCGGACGCGCAGGCCCAGTGGCCATGGCTCACGGGCCCAGCCGCTCCGCGACATGCGGGATCCTCCCGGACTGGGGCACGAACCCGAGTCCCCTGCATCGGCAGGCGGACTCTCAACCACTGCGCCACCAAGGAAGCCCGGCAGGCGGATTCTTAACCACTGCACCACCAGGGAAGTACCCCATGACCTCATTTAAATCTCAAAACACACCCATGGGGTAGATATGGTTATGCCTGTTTTATAGAGTCCTGTGAGCTAGGTAGCAGTGTGATACCCATTTTACAGATGAGGAAACCAAGACACTTGCTATGAAGTGAAATGATTTGCCCGACATCTCAAAGGTGGAAGTGGTAGAGCTGGGACGTGAACTCCTGGCCTGGTTTAGCATCACAGTAAACCGCTTGTCAACATGTAACTGGAACAGTGGTTTAGTTGAATCCAGGGGTGGATATGGTGTTTCTGTCCATTTTTCAGAGTCAGAAATTGGGGCTCAGAGGAGGAATTGCTTTGTTCTAGGTCTGTCAGACGCTTGGGGGCCAGACTGGGGTTTGAATGAATTCTTTGCTCATGGTCCCAAAGCTGGAGAGGGTCTCTGTCACCTCAAAGCTCCTGCCCTAGACCCTGCCAACTGCGGGCCTTTCCTTCCCCTCACCCTTGGAGCCTAGGGCTGCCATGAGCACCTCTGCCGGCAGCCAGTCTAGCAGTTTCTGGGCTTGCTGATAAAACTTGGTCCCTCCTCAGGGTTGAGCCAGGGCATCTTTTAACCTGGGGCAGAATGTCTGCTGGGAGCCGGGAGGAAACAGCAGGAGAGACATGTAGGGGGTGACACAGCTACTAGGGGACCCGTGTTTGAGGTCCCTGCACAAGGATGGTGTAGTGGCCATGTGTGCGAGTTCTGGTGCTTTCATGTTCTAGTTGTGTGACCTTGGGCCACAGTGTTCACCTCCGTGCAATGGGCTCAGAATGACATCCCCCTCAGGCTTTCATGAGGATTAAATGAATGAATCCAAGAGGAGCTCCTAGAATGGTGCCTGGCACTGTATAAATGCTCCGGTGGCAGTCTGAGGGCCTCGATCCTTCCCCACCCCCCCCCACCCTCAGTCCTCTCAGGCATCATCCTGGAATCCAGCCCCCCAGCCTGGCCCAGCCAGGATCCGGGAATCTGCTGTCCTGGTTTCTAAACTCTGTAAAGAGCTGTACTGAAGTGCTTCAGTGCTTCAAATCCAGCCCTACCACTTGCTTCCTGTGCGACTCTGAGCATGTTCTCAATTCTTCTGAGCTCATTTCATCATTTGTGTCATGGGATGATGATAATTCCCTCCTGATAGGTTGTCATGAAGGTTAAATGGGTTAATTTCTGGAGAGCACTTATAACTGTGCAGGTGTAACAGTAAGCCTGCAGTAAACGTTTCCTGTTATCACTGTTTAAGAAGAGTGCTTGGCACATGGTGAGCCCTCAGGATAGCTTAACAATTGTAATTCTTATGACTTCTGCTAGGATTTTGAAGGCCCTTCCCAGGTTACAGAGCCTGGTCAGGTAACACTGGGAGGAGGGCAGGGCTGAAATTAGCATCTCCATTTTCCAGGTGAGGAAACAGGAGGTTCTCGAGGCTTGAGGGGTGGGGCAAATGCAGCCCCCAGGTCCCCGCCATCTCCTACACAGTTGCTCCCCGGAGCCCCTCCTCGGGGTCGAAATTCTAGCTCCTTTCCAGATGTTATACTCTGCTAAACCCTTTTCCTACTTGTGCTTTTATTGACTCTCCACCATAGCTCCCAGGAGTGGTGGTAACGGCCTTGACCTGGGTGAGAACAGTCCTTTTGAAGGCTGAGAGGCAGAAGGGTGGTCTCCAACAGGGAGGGTAGCAGCAGTGCTTATGGGAGTCAGGGGCCAGGCCTCTCACAGCCTCGTGGGCCTGGGCAGGAAGTGTGGCTTTGATCCCGAAGGCATTGCAGAGCTGAGGAAAGGTTTTCATTCATCCGCCACCATTTACTGAACACCTGTTCTGTGTCTGGCATTGCTTCAGGTGCTGGGGATACAGCGGGGCACTCAACAAAGGCCCTCCCCCCGTGGAGCTGAGGGAGGCAAACCCTAAACCTGCTGAATAAACAAGGGGCAGGTTAAAGGGAGGTGCTTGGCAATTAAAATCAGGTGCGATGGGCTGTCAGCAAGGCCTCTGAGCTGATCTCAGATTGACAAGGTGACCTGAGGAGAAGGAACAGCCTTGGGGTGTGGGGGGAACCACAGTGCAAAAATTGCAGGGAGGACTGAGCTCAGAGAGGTGCAGGGACAGGCTGCGCAGAGGCCCGTGTGGCCCTGCAGGGTGAGGTGAGTTGCAGCTGAGGGCAGGCGGGGTCACTCAGAGCCTTGTAGACTATCTTGAAGAGCAGCTTGGTCAGATTTAGGGTTTTAGAAGATGCCTTTTACCACATGAGAGGTTCTCAGGCTTCTGCCTGGCGTGGGGGTAGATTTTAGAGCCGGTCAGGGAGTTTCACATGCCTCCCACTTCCCCCTTGAGTAGAATCTCTGCCGTAGAAAGAGCGAAGGCCTTGTTGGTTGCCTCCCTCCTCTGTGGTTTTCACACCGTGTTTCCCAGGGCCCATGGCTTTTCCCTTTAGGGACAGATGGCGGAGGCTCAGGGGGCTGATTTTCTGCCCACCCTTCCCCAACCAAACAGCTAATATCAGATAACAGCACAGAACAACAGTAATACCTGCTAAAAACTGTACCTGCTGATTCTGCCTTCCACTCAGCTTATGGCCTGAGGGCCTGCAACGTTCCTGGCACTGCTCTAGAACTTGGAAGACTGGGCCTTATGGGCCTGCCTTCTACTGGAGGCAAGTACCCAGCAAACAAACGAATAATAGGACATCAGGTTGTGATGAACTTTTCAAAGGCAAAATGAATGAGGGTCAGGGGAAAGAGAGAGTGGGGACGTTATGTTTTAGCTGGAATGATCAGGGAGGGCCTCCCTGGGGAGGTGGCCTGTAGGTAGGACTGGTGTGCAGTGAAGAGCCATGGGAGACTTGAGTGAAAACCCCTCAGACCGAGGAGGAATCAGCTGTGGTTCCCACCTCCCAGGGGTAAGAAATGAGGCCTGGAGAGCCTCGGTAATCTGTGCAGGGTCCCCCAACACTGACAGGCTTTGTATTTGGGCAGAGTGGCTCCAGAGTCCCCCCAGCCCAGGAAGGTGCTTGGTAACCATGGACTTCTAATCCCACACCTGAGCCTGGAACTTAAGGCTTAGCGCAGTAAGCAGGAGCCTGGCTGTTGATTTTCCCAGGCTCAGTCTGGAGTGTCTTCCTGGAAGGAGCAGAGCCCCTCAGAGGATGCATCCTTGGGCCTCCAGAAATCCCTTGGGATGGGGGGGATGGAAAGGAGTATTTTTCTCAGTTGATCTCCAAGCCGCTGGGGGACCCAGGACACCCGTCCCTGGGCCCCTCTTCAGCTTCCCAAGAGCTCTCAGTGGAAGGCTGTCAAGCACCAGGCCTCTGGGCTGCACGGTGGGGTGGTTCCGTGGCAGGCTCTTCTGGACAGCCAGCCAAGCAGCAGGAGGCCCAGCTTGGGGAGACAGCCCTGGGAGCAGACCAGGAGGGAAGGAGGGAGGGAGCAGGGGTGGGAGGGGTGGTGGAGTGGGAGCTCAGCCTGGCCCCTCGGGGGCAGGACCTGCTGCCAACTCGGCACCCACGTCAGGTCCCGGCTGTCCTGGGTGCGGGAACGGGGGCAGCAAGCCAGGGCTGGCCGAGGAGAGACTACATGTCGGAGGTTCCTGCAGGAAGTTCCTCAGGCCCAGCTGTCCTGCCCAGGAAGCTCTTCCGCAGATGTTGTTTCTAAGGGTGAGGCCAGAAATCCAAGGCTGCCTTGGTTTGCCACCTTGTGGGCCCTTTCCAAACGGGCTGGGGTGGCTGCCGCTCCTTTGCCCCCCTCCCCAGGCCTTTGCAGCCTGGTTTCAAGGTGTTCATCATCTGTGTAGTGGTCCGGGCTGGGAGCAGCCAACCTGAGCGTGAACCCTGCTCCTGGCTCCTGTCTTGGTTGCCATGCAGCGGTGGGGGCCTGATTTCATCCCTTGGAGATGCATTTTGCTCAGCTGACGGCACATCCCTGCCGACAGGGGCTGTAGGGAGGACTCAGGGAGCTAACGTGTCAGAAAGTACGTGGCACGGGGCCTCCAAAGAAGGTGCTCAGTGCATCTGAGCTGCTGTTGCCGCAGGTTGTCAGGCTGGGCACCTGAGAGCAGAGAAGGGGCTCTGGATGTAGCCAGCTCCGGCTTATTGGTTGGCAGGGAAGCAGTGGCAGGCCACTTAGCTGAGGTTCCCACTGGAGAGGGCACCGGACGGGAATATTCATCACGCCCGTCGCTGAGCAGGGGCTCGGCCAGACGCTGTGAGCACTCCGTGCATGCTCTTTCGGACACGTGGCAGACCGTGAGGTGGGCAGCAGTCACCCCATTTTGTGGAGAGGAAATTGAGGTGCAGAGCGCTACATAGAATGCCCGTGTTTTGCTGAGAGCTGGCACGGTGGGCTCTCTGTGCCAGGCACTGCTCCAGGGCTGTACATGCCTGCTTCCCACCACAACCTGGGAGCTCGGTGCAGCTCTTCTCCCCAGATGAAGGCCCGGGAGTTCATTGGATTTACCCAAAGTTAAAGTTTTAATAGGTGACAGACATGAAATTTGAACCCAGCTCTATCTGGGGTCAAGTCTGCCTTTTTAAGACTGGCTCTTCTGCCTCTGACCAATGCCATGGCCACTGTTTCTGGGATTGTTATTTCTGTTCTTTTTTGCTTTCTCTTCTTCTAGACAGAGCTGGCACAAGGAAAGCCTCAGTTGTCCTGGAAATGAGTGAGTTAGATCCACTTGATGCCTGTTTGGGAGAGGGGTTGCGGCTGCCTCTCATGCCCGTGGGGCCCTGACCTTGGCCAGCTCCCTCCTTCCCCAGAGGCCAGGGGGAAGGGATGAGGGTGGAAGGCACTGATTCCTGAATGGCCTCTGGAGCCAGCTTTGGCTGTTTCTGGTCATTTGTATATTCCATTCTCTCACCAGATAATTTACTGAGTACCTACTTTGTGCCATGTATAGTTCTGGACACCAGGGAGCAACACCTAGTCTAGAGGAAGCCGCGGAGAGGTAATGTTTGCCTTACTGGTGCTCTGAGGAAGGGAACAGAGATCTAAGCTGGCCATGGGGCGGGGGGGGGGGGGGGGGGGGGCGGGGGGCATTGGGGAAGTCTCCTGAGGTGAGGCATTCAGGAATGGGCCCGGCAGGGTAGAGTCTGGGTAAAGGCCCTGAGGTGGGAGGTACCTTGATGTGGTGGTGATACTGAGAGTAGGCCACTGTGGTGGAGCTGGGGGAGAGGGAGGGAGCGGAGGGTGGCAGAACCCAGGTTGTTCGGGCAGGTCTGGGGTTTCCTAGGGCCGTGCTTCTCAAACTGGTGTCCAGAGACCTAGGTGGGGGGTGGCCGGTGAGGGTGTTGAGCATGTGTTTTGGGGTGGTGTCTGCGAGTTACCTGCTTTCTTTCTAGCTGTGTGTTTTCATTTATATGATATTTTTAAAAAAGTTAATATGGGCATGTCATGAATCATCTGGCTGATTCCTTTTAACCAGCTACTGACAGTATTAACATAGCTGCCACTTCCATAGCTCTGGCTAACTGAGGCTCAGCCTGGCCCTTGCCTTTGGAATTCACCTTTGTGTAATTGCTTCCTGTCTTCCAAAGCGCTGGCCTCACTCCCAGCTGTGCTGGAAGCACGTTTCATTGGGTCCCCACGACGACCCTGGGTTGTCAAAAAAGTCATCTTTTGAAATAACATAATAAATGCTTGGTCTGGTTGGTATTAAGATCAGATTTTACAGACCGAGGATGCTGACGTTCAGAGAAGTGTCCCTTGCAGCCTGGAAGTGGAAGTCGGGATTGGAGTCCAGCAGGACTCCAGGTATGGGTTTGGGCCTCGGAGCCCTGTTCCAGCTCCCTGGGGTGAGCAGGTCAGGGTCGTGGCTCGGGAGTGATGGTGTAGCATGGGAGCGTCTCCTGCAGGGGACGATCCAGCCCTGGGCCTGTGAGCATCCACAGTACTTGGCTCGCCCTCACCCCGCCCCTGCCTTCGGCTCCTGGTGCCTCATTGAGAGAGGGTCCATAGAGCTATACCTCCAATATGCTAGCCACTAACCATGTGTGGCTATTTAAATTTTAAGTAATTAAAATTAAAGTGAAAATTTAGTTCTTTAGTTGGACTAGCCCCAGTAGCCACATTTCCATCATTACAGAAAATTCGGTTGTCTAGATCAGCCATGTCCTGCACTCACCCGCTGTTATGGTCTTGGGCACACAATTTATTCTCTCTAGGTCTCTGTTTCCTCTTCCAAAGAATGGGGATAGTAATAATATCTACCTCACAAGGTGGCTGTGAGGATTATTAATATGAATCCAGGCCTGGCACGTTGTGAGCGCCCAGTAAATATTAGCCCTGGTGAGGATCCTGCCTGTTTGTTCCAGGGTGCCCTAGGGATGACGTGGGGACTCATACCACCAGGCCCTGCCTCAGGGCTCGGCTGGGGAGGCAGGCAGAGGATGGCGGTGCGGAGCCGCTCCTGTGAGGGAAGAACCCCTCAGCCAGACGGGAGGGGCCGTGTGAGTGAGTGTGTGTGTGTGTGTGTGTGTGTGTGTGTGTGTGTGTGTGGCAGGGTTGCCCTGTTCTTCTGCAGGGCATCGAGGATGGTAAGAGAGGGCTGGCTGGGGTGTGGGAGGGGCTCGGTTTCTTGAGAGTGAGGGTAGAGGGAGGTGGAAGAGGCTCAGGCTGGGACGCCGTGATTCGGTCTCCTCAGCTGTGTCCTAGCTGTCCAGCCTTCCTGTCCTCAGTTTTCCCCATCTGTGAAGTATGGGTCCTTGTGGTCCCCAAGTGAGCCAGGTGGTGGGAGTGTCAGGCCAGTGCATAGGGCTTCTTCTGGGCACAATTCCTGGAGGAGAAGGCTGGGATACAGCTCCTGCCTCACTGGGACCAGGGGATTCCATACATTGCACCCTCTTCAAGCTGACACTTGCCATCTCTCTCCAAGAAATAGCCACAGCCCTTTGTTGGTTGTTTTTTGTTTTTGTTTTTGTTTTTTGTTTTGGCTGCACCGCGAGGCTTGCAGGATCTTAGTTCCCCGACCAGGGACCCGGGCCCTGGCAGTGAGAGTGCCGAGTTCTAACCACTGGACCTCCAGGGAATCCTAGCCACAGCCCTTATAGTGGCCTCCCAGGCCCTGCCCAGCCAGGTCCCTGGCTTCCTCTGTAGCCACACATGCCTCGCTCCCCTCCGCCACCTCCTGTGTCTCATGCAGGCCACACCTTGGCGCTGTTCTTTCTTGGCCTGGACCATTCTCCCCCAGGTCTCCAAGTGGCTGCCTCATCTCTTTCAGGTTTGTGCTCAGATTTCACTGTCTCAGTGAGCCCTGCTCTGACCACCGTTTATAAAATTGGAAACCCTTGCCCGCTTCGCACACACCTAGTCCTCTATATACTTCTTTTCTCCATAACATTTGTCATTCTGGTGTACTGTATAACTTATCTGTTTATTTAAATTATTTGTTTTAATGCCTGTCCAACCGCCCCCCACCCCATAAATTCTTCCAGGACAGGGAGTTCTGTTTTGGTCACTGCTGACTCTCTGGTGACCAGAGCAGCGCTGACACAGCATGGGTGCCATATTTGTGGAATGAGTGAATGCAGGTTTTTTTGTTTCCCCTCCACTTGGCAGAACTCTGAGCTCAGAAGCTGTGGTTCTGTTTGCCACCCCCACCCTGAATTGATGAAAGCTCTGGGCCTGGCCCTGGCTGGGTGGGGCTGGGGACACAGTGCAGACCAGGACAGGCCCTGTCTCTGCCTCGTGGAGCTCTGAGTCTGGTGTGGGAGGTGCCATTACCCGGATAATTAATTATACGAGTGACTGAGCACGGTAGAGGTGGTAAGTGCTGTGAGGGGACAGGAAAGCCAAGCTCTGAAGGTCTGTGACTCGTGAGGCAGGGGGCAGTCAGGGCAGGTTTCCCTGAGGAAGCAGGGATTTGGCAGGTGAAGGTGGGTGGGCAACTAGCATGTGCAAAGGCCCTGGGGTGAGGGAGAGAGAGCGAGCAAAGAGTTAAGGGGACAGTGGAGGGGCAGGGAGAGCATGCTTACCAATGAGGCTGGAGAACAGGCAGGGGCCACCTCAAGTGGGCCTTTGTGGCCTCCATAAGGGCCTGTGACGTGACCCCAGAGCAGAGCTGTTTTTGGAGGGTCCCTCTGACTGCGACATGGTGCTCTCGAGTGTTACGGGTCTGTGGCCAGGCAGACTCAAACATTTGACATGATTTCTTGGGTGCTGAAAGGCGGGCAGAGCAGGGCAGTGTGGGGCTGGTGGCAGGGAGGAGAAGGAAGTCTGTTCTGGTGCTTATTCTTGTCCCAGTATTGTTTGCAGCCCACCCACGTCTTCAGCCTGCCTCCAGTCTTACCTGCTCCAAGTAGACAGATGGGGCAGTTGTGGGGAGCATGTAGTGCTCAGGAGGAGAAAAAGTGTCTTCAATACTGCCTTCTTACCAAAGAGGCAGGATAGGTAAAAATTCACATTACAGAAGCGTGTCATGTAGGAAGTGATGGTCCCCATGTCTCCACCTGCTGGGGAAATGCTAACACCTGATAGGTGTTGAGCAGTCATCGTATTGGGCTCTGTTTGAAGGCCTTTATGTGGATAAATTCATTTAATCCTCACAGCAGACTTGGACCTTTGCTCCATTGTTATCTCTAACCTTCGGCTGAGGAAACCGTGGTGGAGAAAGGGGAAGTGATTTGCCCAACGTCACACAGCAAGTGGCGGAGCTGAGGTTGAAATGCATTTGGTTCCCGAGGTCACCTTCACCCCTGCTCCCGTTATTCTGCCTCTGTTGGCCCTTTGGCGCAGTTCCCTCTCTGCACGTGACATTTAACATATACCTCGTGCCCTCCCGTGGAAGACGCCGTTCCCTGGGAGATCCGCTGTTGGTCACATGACCACTTTGCTGAAAAGGATGCTGCAGATGAGATGCACGTCAGTCTCAGTGTTGTCAGCCTGTGAAAAAATAAGCGTATCAGAATTGAGGTGATGTGGTGCATACATGTTTGTGCTTCAGAACGGGGTCAGGTCGATGTTGTCTTGTGCCGTGAGCACACTGAACGCTGGCAGGCAGTGTCAGCATGTCATGTTGAGGCTGGTTCTTGTGTGTGGCACGCCTGCATCACGTTCTCTCTGGTGGGTGGACCTTCACCGAGGCTTGGGTGCTTTGCTGGGCTCTTCCCACACATGAGCCTGTGATGGAGGCACTGCTGTCATCCCCATTGCATTGCAGAGAAAACTGAGACTTGGGGAGGCTATAAAGTTGACGGGCAGGGACGTGAATCCAGGTGTGCCTTAACTCCACAGGCCACTTGGGCCCATGTGGTCCCAGCCCAGCTCCATACTTCCTGATCAGGTGATGGGGCAAGTTATTTCACCCCTGTGACTTAGTATCTTCATAAAAATGGAGATGATAATAAGAGTGCCTTGGGAATTCCCTGGCAGTCCAGTGGTTAGGACTCTGCTTTCACTGCCTGAGGCCTTGGTTCAATCCCTGGTTGGGGAACCAAGATCCTGCAATCCGTGTGGCGCAGCCAAAAAAATGAAAAAGAAAAAGAAAAAGTTTAAATATAATTATAGAAGGAGATGGAAAAAAAAAAAAAAACCCTCAGCTAAAGAGTGCCTGCCGCATAGGGTTTCTGCGAGAGTTGAATTCTCATGTACAAAGCACTTAGGTGTGCCTGGCGTGTGCCAGGTGCTGCGTAGGCATTGGCTCCTTCGTACCGGCATCATATTAACCGTTGTGACGATACCAGACCCGTGTTGTGGGCATTTAGGTTGCTTCCTGGGTTTCACTATTCCAGCAACAGTATTCTCAGAACAGCAATTCTCACCAAGGGGATGGCTTTGCCCCCAAGGGACATTTGGTCATGGCGGAAGACATTTTTGATGGTCAGAACTCCGAGGGAGGTTGAGCTGTTGGTTTTAGCAAGTAGAGACCAGGAATGCTGCTAAAACCTCTTACAGTTGGCAGAACAGCCCCATGACCAGAATTATCTAAATGTCACTAGTACGGAGGTTGAGTAACCCTGCCTGAGAACCTGTGTGCACCTGCGTAAGTGTTTTCTGCAAGAGAAATTGCTCCAAGGACATGTGCATTTTCCACTTTATCGGTTTTGCTAAAGTGCCCGCACAAAACACGGGTCCAGTTCACAGAGCTGCGGGTGGTGAATGAGGGAGTCGTTTCACTTGCCCTGTGCGCCTTTCCTCCCACATTCCCACCGGCAGACACTGCCTGTCGAACCACAGGTTCGTATTGTCTTTGAATTTCTCTCCTGAGCAAATCCTCCTGGGACTTGTAGATGCGGCGCAGATTACAGAGCAGGTGACAGAGGCTCCTGGGGGGTCAGGGTGTCAGGACGGAGCCCCACCCCATTGTCTGCAGCTGCAGGAGATGCAGAGCCTCTGCCTCCCCCTCCTGCCTCCTTATCCCATCTGTGCTGTCTGGCATGGAAAGCAGGTCAGGGAGAGGGGCCGAGAGAAAAAGGACTTGATAAGGGGCAAGGAAAGGAATTTAACTTACTTTGAACGTGTTCTGGGCACAGAGCTTCACTCTTACCCATGTTCATCCCACAGATAGTTATTAAGTGCCCACTGTGGACCTAGCACTGTGCAAGGTTCTGAGGATCTGAACGTGAGGATCGGGTTCTGCAGTGCTCGAGCAGGCCAGAGCCCCTGCCCTTACCATGCTGACATCACAGTGGAGAGAGGTCGACAGTAAGCTTGTAAACAAGTAAATATGTACAGTCGAGGCGGTGATGATGAGCGCTTTACTTTCATAAAGGATAACGGGAGGTCCTCTTGACCACGGAGGGTATGGAGGCTTCACGAAGAAAGAGACATGTGAGCTGAGGCTGAAGAAAGTGGGGCAGGGCCCCACGGATACTTGGAGAAGACACTTCTGACTGAGGGGGCAGCATGTGCAAGGGCCCCAAGGTAGGGGGGTCCAGGTGTGTTGGAGGCACCGGTGCCATGGAGGGTTCAGAGAGGTGAAGCGGGGGATGATGCAGAATAGGGTCCTGGGCTCCTGAAAGGACTTTGGCTTCTTTTACTCTGGGTGAGATGGGGGCTTGGGAGGGGTTGAGCAGAGGAGAGGGTTTCCTCTGACTCAGGTGGTCACAGGGTCCCAGATTGTAGGAGGGGCGAGGACAGGAGCACTAGAGCCGCTCATCTAGGCCACACGGTCCCTCTAGTAGCAGGAGCCACTGTGACTTTAATTTTACAGATGAGAAAAGAGGTTTGGAAGGACCCTTTCCAGGACCCAGTCCCTTCCCAAGGCTGCCAGCTAGGACGAGGCAGTCATCTGAGGGCCTGTCTCCCCGTGGCCCTGTGTCATCCTGTAAATCACCTCTAATGGACGTGACTCCAGCAAGGTGAGATGAAGCTTCTGAGAGAGCTACAGTTTGGAAACCATTGAGAAATAAGACCTCCGAGGCAGACAGAAATAAAAAGTCCTAAAATTAGGGACTTCCCTGTCGGTCTAGTGGTGAAGACTCTGTGCTTCCAATGCAGGGGGGACAGGTTCGATCCATGGTCGGGGAACTAAGATCCAGAATGAAAATCCTAAAATTAAAAAAAAAGAAAATTACTAGAGTGTTTAAGACATACACTAGAATGAGTCAGTGATATCCATGTACTTAGCAGATATTTAAAACATCAGACCTTGCCCTTGCCCCTTAGGGATCCATCTCCAGTTACCTCTCCTTTCCCTGCTCAGAGCTGACCACTGTGGACGGTGATTTTCATTCCCTTTCAGCTTTCTTCTGTGTTAAACATACTCACCAACACTGCAGGCTTGCCCCTCCGGGGTGCACGTCCCTCCTCCGGCCAGATCATTGTACAGATGGGAGCACTAAGGCCAATGAGGGTGTCGCTTGCAGCTGTACAGCCAAGAAGCAGCAAAGCCTGGGGCTGAAATCCAGAGCCTGCGAACCCCAGATTCCTCTTCCTTATTCATTGGTGACTGGCCCTGAGGTGAAAAATCCAGGCAAGCCGGCCTTGGGGTTGGGGGGAGCCCCAGAAGCCAGGAGGCCCGATTTTAGCTCCCCTATATCTTCTGGGCTCCCAAACCCAGGTTGTTTTTTATTGTGACTTCATCATAAAATACAGAAAAATATGTTCAACGTATTTTATACAGTACAGTATAACAAATAACTGTAAAGCTGTGATTCTCTGGAATCACAATAGAACATTGTCAGCTCCCAGAAACCTCCCTCCTCTGTTACTCCCAAATGTAACAACCCTCCTGACTTTTGGTTATTTGCTTCCTTGATCTTCTGCACAGTTTTACAAGTGAGAAACAAACGGTGTCATGTTGCCTGTTCTGAACTTGCTGTCCATGGACTCATACTTGATGTGTCATTTGGCGTCTGGCTTCTTTCACTCCGTGGAAAGTTGTTACGCTTCATCCCTGTTGTAGGTATCAGTAGTTCGGTCCCTGTGCGGCGTTGTGCTCCATGAATTTACCTTACTTTGTTTATCCATTCTCCTGTGGGTGGATACCTGGTCTGTTTCTAGTTTTGAGGTTACTGTGAATGTTGCTGCTGTGAACATTCTAGTACATGTCATTTGGTAAACAAAGGCACTCATTTCTGTTAGAGGGCTGTGGAATTGCTGGTTCATGGGGTAGTTTTTAATTGAGTTTTAATTGTTATTGCCAAACAGTTTTCCATAGTGGTTGAACCATTTTATACTCCCAGCAGTACCGATTCCTTTACATTTTTGACAACGCTTGGAGTTGTCAGTTTTTAAAATTTTAGCCATCCTGGTGGGTGGTTTCAATTTGCATTTCCCCATAACTAATGAAATTGTGTGCGTTCCTTCATTGTGTGAGTGTCCTCTCCTTTGAGGTGCCCTTGCTCTTCTCACCTTGCCTCCCAGGTGGCTCACCTCTAACTGACAGCTGTAGCTCCTGCCCAGACCCTCAGCGATTGAAGCCCAGACACCCTACGGAGCAGTGGGTGGGGTGGGGCCATGCAGACACTCCCCTGCTGTGCTGATGCCTGGCTTCCAGAGGCAGGTCTGGGTGTCCTCCATCGGGAGCTCCCCAGGGAGCAGGCCATCTTCTTGGCTGTGGTGATGGTGTTTCGTCACTGCCGGACTGCGTCACGGATACCTCAGCTGACGTGCCACCCTCAGTGGGAGGATGGGCAGCATCCAGGCAGGATGCAGGGGATCTTTCAGTTCCTCCCCCACCCTCGCCCGAGCTGCTGCTTGCTGGCTTTTTAGTCGCCGCAGTGAGAATGTAAAAAGTGGCTCTGGTGTGCCGAGCAGCAGCCAGGGCCTCCACCACTCCTCAGCTGGGAGACCCAAAGTAAACAGTTCCCTTCTCTCAGCCTCTGCCCTGCCCTGGGCATGGTCATGGCCCTCTGGTGGGGTGGTTGGGAGTGATCAGGAGAGGCTCTGGAGGAGCGCCCTCACGCTCAAGGCCACCCAGCTGGCATTGGCCCCTGGACTCTGCAACCCTGACCACTCTCGGCCACACCCGGCTGCCTTCACCTCTCTGATCAGCCACGTGTTTGGGTGTTCACTGGGGGCCAGGCAGTGGGCCGAGCCTCTGCACACAGTGGGTGCTTTCATGCTGCTGACAGCCCTGGTGCTGCTGAATCACGGAGGCTCTGAGAGGTGAAGTTGCTGGGCTGGGGAGGGCGGGGAGGGGAGGGGAGGGAGAGCTGAGATTGGACACGAGGCCCCTGTCCTTTACACATCCACCCTTCCTTTGGACTCTGGGTTCTCCATCCCAGCCCTGTTTGGGAACCCAGCCCTATTCTGAGCTGAGCTCGTACCAGGGGCAGGTGCAATGTTGGCCCCCGTGTTGGAGAGGAATTCCCTAACTCCCCACCACGCCTGCCTCCAGGCCCCAAGTGTGCTCCCTGCCCCGGCTCCTTACCCTGTGCCAGCCACATTCCCCAAGCTCTTTCCCAAGCTTCCTCAGGGGCTTTGCACTGGCTCTTCCCCCGGCCTGAAATTTGCTCCCTACACCTTGGCTCACCTGTCCCTCATACAGCGTGGCTAACACAGCACCCATTCCCTGCCCTCCTTTCCCCTGTTCATTTTTCTTTGCTGCCACCTGACTTTGTGACCTGTGTACTGTCTGCCTCCCCCACTGGAATGTTAGCTTCCTGAAGGCAGGGGCTGTGTCTTAGTGACTCTCTGTCTCTGGAACCCAGGACAGAGTCTGGAGCTTAGGACATGCTCAGAAAAAGATTGGTGGCGTGAATAGATTCTGGAATTGTTTCTGAGGCTGTGTCCGGTCCCGGGCTGGGGATCTTTTGGGGAGACTTGGGTTCGTTCATTGTGCATTCAACAGAGAGCCAGACACCGGGCTGGTGCGCTGAATTAGTGTTTAGAGGTGTGGGGAGAGTTGACCAGGAGGTGCATGCAGAGGACCCAGTCCAGCCTCTGAGGTCAGGAAGGCTTCCTTGGAGGAGGCATTGGTTCAGCTGAGACCTTAAGGAAGAGGGGGAACTCACAGAAGGTGTTGGGGATGGAGGCCAGAGGGAGGACCTGAGTGCCAGAAGCCTGGCAGAGAGTGAGGGTCGGGGAGGAGGGTCGTGGCTGGTGTGGTAATCATTGTCACGGTCATTAGCCTTTCTTGAGAGCTTTCTAGGTGCCTTTCTGCTTATGCCGGGCCTTCTTGTGGTGGAAAGGACCTTGTTCTGTGTTCTGAGCACACTGGGGAGCCATGGAAGGGTTTTGAACAGAGAGGGACAGGGTCAGATTTAGGATGGAGTACAGGGGTTGAGAGCACAGGCTGGGAACCCAGGGAGAAAGCCAGGGTGGGAGGGGAGGTGGGGAGGGGAGGCGGGGCACGAGAGGATCGGGAAGCCGGTGGACAGGGCAGAGAGGACAACGGGCGGAGCAGGGGTGGGAAGCAGCAGAGGCCAGGGCCTGAGGGGCCTGGAATCCCAAGCTGAGGAGCCTGGCTCTTTCCCGAGGCCCCGGGGAAGCCACGGGTCAGATTTGAGGGTCCCTCTAGGTGCTGAGGGAGACAGGTTGGAGGATGGGAGGCTGGGGAAGAGGTGGGGTGAGTCCTCGTGGGAGAGGACAGCGTTGGACCTGAGCCATGTTGTAGGGGGTCTGGGGTGGAAACCCTGGTCCCATTAAGACTGAAGCACAGATTGGTGGATGTTTGGGAGCGAAGATCTGGTGGTCCTGGGTGTGTTCAGTCTGTGGGTGTGAGCCCCGGAGGTGCCAGCCATACCTGCTGGGGGACGGAGCCCCTGCTGGACCCTGTCTTTGCAGCTCAGAGTCCAGAACGTGATTTCTCCCCCGCTGTTTACTTCCCTGTCACTGTCCATCTTGTCTTCCTCCGGCTTCCTCCCACTTACCTCCCTTCCCTCTGCCTGGGGCCCGGGCAGCCTGCCACCGTCACATGCCAGGCAGTAGTGTGTCCAACCCACCAGCTCCCCTGGGGCACGAGAGAAAGCTGATGCCCACGGTGTCCCCAGAGCCAGCTGCCCCTTCTCTGGGGGCCACCGTAGCTCCTGACCTGCTGTCCGCAAATAACCCCAGGCCAGGAAAGGCGAAAGGCGCCTTGAGCTCCATGGCCCCTGTCCAGGCCTGTGGCTCCAGGTAGGGGCCCAGCTGGTGGCTGCCTTCCCCCATTTCTCCCCTCTGCCCCGGGAACCTGAGACGAAGCAGCGGCCTCGGCGTCCGTCAGTCTGTTGGCTGCTGCTCCCTGAGGACGGAAGCAGAGGTCTCTGGGAGGGGACCAGGGCCTCGGTCAAGCCCCCAGGACTGGCTCCTGGGCCCCAGATAAGTGTACACGCAGTAGGTTCCTTTCTTGTTGAAGATCCGGAGCACTGAGCCCTTCCTTTCCTCTGTCATCTGGTGGGGACAAGGGGACAAGGAGGGAACTGAGGCTGTGGGAGTGATATGAGGTGGCCTGGTGCCGGGGTGGGGTGGGGTACTCAGTTTGCTAAAGGTGGCAGGTTGGTGGCTCCTTGGTTTGGAAAGGAGAGAGTGAGTGAGTGAGAGCTAGCGAGAGAGGGAGTGTGTGCGTGTGTGCGTGTGCATGTGTGTTTGGGGCTGGCAGGCAGGTACTGGTGGCTTTGAGCACTCCCTCAGGTGCCCAGGGCTGTCTGATTCAGCCCAGGTGACCTCAGCGCTGGGGCATGGGAGTGACGCAGGGGGCGGAGCTGCAGCTCCTCGCCTGCCTCCCGCCCCACCCCGCCCCGCCAGGAGTGACGGGGGGTGGAGGGGCTGCCTCTGCTCAGCACGGGTGTCCTGAGTGTCCGGGCACAGGCCAGGGAGCTGTGCTCCTTCCAGAGTGGGCTCTGAGGGCAAGCTCGCGTCCTTTCCCCCAAAGACTGGGCTCCCTGGGGACATGGCCACCTCTTCCCCCTCAGCCTGGGCCCCAGGGCAGGTCTCGCCCCACCCGCCCTGGCTCCACCCTGTCAGAGCAGCCCGAGGGGCCTCAGAGGAGGGCTGTCCCGAGGGAAGGCGCTGAGGCCCAATCCCCCTCCCACTCTGACAGGCTCCTCTCTTGTCTTGCAGACTGTGCTCTGTCCACCGCACCTCCTGCATGTCCTGCTGCCCTGAGCTGTCCCGAGCTAGGTGACAGCCTGTCACGCTGCCACCATGAACGAGGTGTCTGTCGTCAAAGAAGGCTGGCTCCACAAGCGCGGTAAGGGGCTGCTTTTGCCCACGGGATTGCGTGTCTCCCCTTTCCGCCCTGGCTCTCCTGGCAGCTGTGCCCTGAGAGGCAGAGGTACAGGGTCTTTACCACCTGAGGAGCCAGCATTCCAAGCCCTGTCTGCCTCCCTCCCTGCCCCTGGTCAGAAGCTCCTTACCAGCCCATTTCATGGGATCTTTGAAAGTAGTCTGGACAGAGGGACTGTGGCTGTGCCTGGACCTGAGCCTCCAGGCCTAGCTGGACCTCCTGCCTGAGCCTCCAGGCCACGCCTCAAGTTCTGCCTCTGCATTAGTGATCCTGTTTGTAGCCCCATTTTATAAGTGAAGAAACTGAGGCTCAGAGAGGGTCAGTCACTTAACTGAAGTCACACAGTGAGATGATATTCAGCATTTATTCATTCAGCAAATACTCACGAAGTGTGTGGTATGCCGGGCTGGCCACCCCAGGCTCCGAGGACACTGTGGTGCCCTCATGGAGTTTGCAGTCCATTGCGGGGGGCACAAACAATAAACAGATAAACAGACATAATGTCAGGTGGTAAGTGCTGTTGTGAAAAATAGGAGCTGTGAGGGAGAACGGGCTGGAGAAAGATGGGGTTCAGTGGAAGCGGCTCTGAGGAGGGGACAGTGAACAGAGGCCTGGAGGAGGTGAGGGAGCGAGCCACACGGATAGACAGGCAAGGGTGTTGCAGGGAATGAGACAGCAAGGACAAAGGTGGGACTGTGTCCGGACCGGAGAGGTGACCAGTGTGGCTGGCGCAGAGCGAGCGAGGGCGAGCTGGAGGAGGTGGGCAGAGCGGTGATGCAGCAGCAGACCGTCGGCCCTCGACTCCATGGAAAGGGCTTTAACTCTCCAGGCGTTCAGAAGCCCAGGATGTTGTGAGCCGGCGCGTGACCCGGTCTGCTTGTGCTGGTGGGCAGCTGAGAAATGCAGTCATTTACAGGGAAGAGACTAAGAGACTAGACCCTTAGGCCCCAGGCCCCTGCCCCAGAACCAGCACACTTAACGCCCACGCTGCCGTGTGCAGGGGCAGCTAGAAGAGGCACGTGCTGAGAGTCAGCTTGTCCAGGCGCCCAGGAGCGAAGGAGGCAGACTGTCCTGGCTTCCGCAGACCTTCCCCTGTGGAGGGGGACGCCAGGCCTGGGGGTAGCCGCTCTGTGCGCTTTCATTCACTCAGCAGACATCTGTTGAGCAGCTCCTGTGTTCCAGGCACTGTTCTAGGTGCTGGAGACACAGCAGTGAACCAGATGAGCCAAAAGTCCCCATCCTTTTGTTGATGTCTTACATTGGCGGGGAGAGCCCATGGCACCTGAGTAGACAGGTGTGAGCAGGAGGAGGGGTGTGAGGGGGGCTGTCCCAAATGGGGTGGTCAGTGAGGACCTCACTGAGAAGGGGGGTTTGAATAAAGATCTGAAGGGACGCGGGGGAGTGAGCCCCACAGTTAACTGGGGCAAGGGCGAAGGGGACAGCCCGTGAGTCCACAGAGGGGAGTGGGCCAGGCATGTTTAAAGGGGGCGAGGAGGCTGGTGGGGCTGGCCCTGTAGAAACTGGGAGAGGTGCCCGCCCATCCTGCCCTGTCCCAGCCCGCAGACAGGGAGCAGTGATGAGGGACGGAGGTGGCTCCCCAGGCCAGGCCTCCCCCATCACACTGAGCGGGGGAGAATCCTTTCCTGCTGCTCTTTCCAGGCAGGGTGGTACTCAAGACACCTTGGCCTACCCACCCAGATTGGACCCTGAGTTTGGGGCTGTTGATGGAGCTTTCTGAACCTCGGCAGGTGTCAACCCTGGCTCTGCCACTTCCTCTCAGTGTGACTGGGTAAGCTGTGTCATCTCTCTGAACCTTGGTTTCACATCTGTGAAATGGGTCAACAACCCAGGCCTCTGAGATTGTCAGCTTCATGAGGGCAGGGATTTTATCTGGCTTGTTCACTGAGATGTCCCCAGTGCCCTAGAAAAGTGCTTGGCATGCAGTAGGCACTCGGTAACTGTTGAATGAACGTTTGGGATTGTGTGTGTGGATAGTGCGAGTGTGTTAGGGTGTGCCAGGGTCTCAGGCTCCTGAGTTTCCGTGGCCCGTGGCTCGCTAGGCTGGGTTGGCAGAGCCCTGAAGGTGGCCCGAGAACTGTGGCCGGGGCAGGGCTTTGTCTCTGGCATTAATGCTGATGGCATTAAGTGGATCTCAGCCCCTCCTAGACCTTCAGTGTCTCCACTTACCTGCATGGACCCAGACAAGCTGCTGAGATGACCACCTGCCTTGGGTT
This sequence comes from Phocoena phocoena, assembly GCF_963924675.1. NCBI lineage: Eukaryota > Metazoa > Chordata > Mammalia > Artiodactyla > Phocoenidae > Phocoena > Phocoena phocoena. The sequence continues at coordinate 12,361,375 of NC_089238.1, forward strand.
TGTACCATAGCTACACACATGCGTGCGTGTCACTCCTGGGTCTCTCCAGTGCCTGTCATCCTGAGCAGCAGCTGGCAGAGGTGGGTAAGGCAAAGTGGGCCCTGCAGCTGTTTGGACACCCCCGCTGCCCCACCCTACCCCACCCCTGGTGGTTGAAATAACAGCAGCTCCGGCTTACTGTGTGCCCACTCTGCCGGGCCCGGGGCTCTGCTCTAGGCAGACCCAGTTTTGTTGCATTTCCATTACTGCCCCGTCAGGTGGGCACCGTCGCAGACTAGGAAGCTGAAGGTTGGCAGGAAGACTGACTTGCCTGAGGTCTCAGCAAGGAGGTGGTGGTGCTGAGGTTCAGGCTCCAACTCCTGAGACAGCTCCTGGCTCACATGCTGCCTCTTGCTCAGCAAGGTCCACTCAAGGAATGGGTCCCTTATGCCATGTGCGGGTGTCCTTTCTGACACAGCCTCAGCATGCTCTCTCCCAGGCCCCACCAGGCCAGGCCCCGTCTGCCAATTTAGAGGCAGACAGCGTAGTGGTCAAGAACGTGGACTCTGGACAGAGCAAACCTGGGTTCCAATCCCAGCTCTCCCAGTCAACAGCTGTGAGCCTCAGGCAGGTAATGAGACCTCCTTGTGCCTCAGTTTCCTCACTTGTAAAATGGGATTGTCGTGAGGATATTGTTCCTTCGAGGTTTCTTTTTTTTCTTAGCTTGTTACCGATACATAAAGCACCACAGGTAAGTGCCTGGATTATAAGCTTACCCCCAAACCTGTGTCCAGGGCAGGAAATAGAGTCAGTCCGTCCCCAGAAGCCCCTGTGCCTCTCCCAAGCAGTAACTACTCTCCCAACCTCCAATAGAGTAGATGAATTTTTCTAGTTTTGTTTTTCTTTCTAAAATTGAGGTAAAATTTACATAACACGGAATTAACTGTTTTAAAGTGCACAATTCAGTGGCCTTTAGTACATTCACAGTGTTGTGTAACCACTACCTCTGTCTAGTTCCCAAACATTTTCATCTGCCTGAAAGAAAGCCCTGTACTTGTTAAGTAGTCAGTTCTCATTCCCCCTCCTCCCAGCCCCTGGCAGCCACCAATTTGTTTTCCATTTTTATGGATTTACTTATTTTGGACATTTCATATAAATGAATCATACAATATGTGGCCACAAAAGTCTGGTTTCTTTCACTTAGCATAACTTTTTTTTAAAAAATAAATTTATTTATTTTTTTATTTTTGGCCGTATTGGGTCTTTGCTGCTGCTCACGGGCTTTCTCGATTTGCGGCGAGCGGGGGCTACTCTTCGTTGCGGTGCACGGGTTTCTCACTGCGGTGGCTTCTCTTGTTGTGGAGCACGGGCTCTAGGCGCGCGGGCTTCAGTAGTTGTGGCACGCAAGCTCAGTAGTTGTGGCTCACGGGCTCTAGAGCGCAGGCTCAGTAGTTGTGGCGCACAGGCTTCGTTGCTCCGTGGCATGTGGGATCTTCCCGGACCAGGGCTCGAACCCGTGTCCCCTGCATTGGCAGGCAGATTCTCAACCACTGTGCCACCAGGGAAGCCCCCAGCATAATGTTTTTGAGGTTCATCCATGCTGTAGCACGTATCAGTACTTCATTCCTTTTTTTTTTTTCTTTTTAAATTTATTTATTTATTTTTGGCTGTGTTGGGTCTTTGTCGCTGCTCACAGGCTTTCTCTAGTTGCGGTGAGCGGGGGCTACTCTTTGTTGCAGTGCGCGGGATTCTCATTGCGGTGGCTTCTCTTGTTGGGGAGCACGGGCTCTAGGCACGCGGGCTTCAGTAGTTGTGGCATGAGGTCTCAGTAGTTGTGGCTCACAGGCTCTAGAGCGCAGGCTCAGTAGTTGTGGCACATGGGCTTAGTTGCTCCATGGCATGTGGGATCTTCCTGGACCGGGGCTCGAACCCGTGTCCCCTGCATTGGCAGGCGGATTCTTAACCACTGCGCCACCAGGGAAGCCCCTTCTTTCCCTTTTATAGCCAAACAATATTCCATTGTATGAATATACCACATTTTCTTTATCCGTATGTCTGTTGATGGACATCTAAGGTATTTCTGCCTTTTGGCTATTGTGAATAGTGCTGCTATGAACATTTGTATACAAGGATTTGAGTACTTGTTTTCAATTTTGGGGGGGTATACACCTAGGAGTGGAATTGCTGGGACATATATATCTATTAGATTATATTATTTATAATCTATTGTATATAGTTAGATAATGTGGGTAAGAAATGTATAAAACCTGGGTCATACATTCTGTATGTGTAATGTACAGTATATTCTGTATTTAACTTTTTGAGGAAGCGCCAAGCTTCCACAGGGTTGCACCACTTTACATTCCCACCAGCAGTGCACAGGGTTTCCATTTCTCCACATCCTCACCCACACCTGTTCTTTTTCTTTTAGTTTTTTTGTTTTTGTTTTTGTTTAAATAAAAGCCATCCTGGTGGGTATTAAGTGGTATCTCGTTTTGATTTGCATTTCCCTAATGACTGATGATGTTGAGCATCTTTTTATATGCTTGTTGGCCATTTGTATATCTTTGGTGAGATGTCTGTTTAAGTCCTTCACCCTTTTTTTTCTTTTAAGATTTGGGTAAATTATTTTTATGCCTATTCATATCTTGTATTGATTATGTTATGTATGTATTTTAAGATTTTAACTCTTCAAAAGTGTCAATACTGATTTTTGGCATATAGTTCATAGTTTTATACAATCAAGTCTATCAAGTTTTTTTGCTCTTTAATTTTTTTTTTAACATCTTTATTGGAGTATAACCGTTTTACAATGTTGTGTTAGTTTCTGCTGTAAAACAAAGTGAATCAGCTATATGTATACATATATCCCCTCCCTCTTGCACCTGCCTCCACCCTCCCTATCCCTCCCCTCTAGGTGGACACAAAGCACTGAGCTGATCTTCCTGTGCTATGCAGCTGCTTCCTACTAGCTATCTATTATATATTTCATAGCGTATATATGTCAATGCTACTCTCTCACTTCATCCCAGCTTACCCTTCCCCCCCCTTCACCCATTTTTTAATCAGACTGTGTTTTTGTTTCTTAGTTGTAAGAGTTCTTTATGTATTCTGGATACTAGACTCTTATCAGGTATATGATTTGCAAATATTTTCACCCATTCTGTTTGGTTATCTTTTTATTTTCTTGATAACATCCTTTGCACAAAAGTTTTTTATTTCAGTGAGTCCACTTGATCTATTTTTTCCTTTGTTGTCATATCTAAGCATCTGTTGCCAAGTCCAGTGTCAGGAAGATTTACCCCAGTGTATTTTTCTAAGAGTTTTATAGTTTTAGCTCTTATATTTAGGTAGATCCACTTTGAGTTAATTTTTTTATATGGTATATGGTATAGGGTTCCAACTCTGTTCTTTTGCATGTGGGTATCCAGTTGTCCCGGCATCATTTGTTGAAGAGACTGGTCTTCCCCCCTGGAATGGTCTTGGTATTGTTGTTGAAAATCAGTTGCCCATTAGTATGTAGGTTTATTTTTTGACTCTCAGTTCTACTCCATTGGTCTATATGTTTATCTTTATACCACACTGATTTGATTATTGCAGCTTTGTAGTAAGTTTTGAAATCAGGAAGTATGAGTTCTTTTATTTTATTATTATTATTTTTTGTGATACGCGGGCCTCTCACTGTTGTGGCCTCTCCTGTTGCGGAGCACAGGCTCCGGACGCACAGGCTCAGTGGCCATGGCTCACGGGCCCAGCCGCTCCGCTGCACGCAGGATCCTCCCGGACTGGGGAATGAACCCGCGTCCCCCGCATTGGCAGGCGGACTCCCAACCACTGTGCCACCAGGGAAGCCCTGTTCTTCTTTTTCAACATTGCTTTGGCTGTTTGGAACCCCTTGCCACATGAATTTGAATTCCATGTAAATTTGAGGGTTGACTCTTCCTCAACAGCCAAAAAGGCTATTGGAATTTTGACAGGGAATGTGTTGAATCTGTAGATGGCTTTGGATAGTATTGTAATCTTAATATCAGGTCTTCCAATCCATGAACACAGGATCTTTGAATTTATTTAGGTCTTTAATTTCTTTCAGCAGTGTTTGTAGTTTTTAGTGTATAAATCTTTGCCTCCTTGTGATGTTATAAATGGAATTGTTTTCTTAATTTCCTTTTTGGATTATTCATTGCTGGTGTATAGAAACAATTTGTTTCTGTGTGTTGCTTTGGCTGAATTTGTTAGCGCTAGTAATTGTTTTGTGGATTATTTGTGATTTTCTGTATATAAGATCATGTTATCTGCAAATGAGATACTTTTACTTATTCCTTTTCAAGTTGGATACTTTTTATCTTTTTCTTTTTCTTTTTCTCTGGTTAGAACTTCCATTACAGTGTTTCATAGCAGTGGTGAAAGTGGACATCTTTGTCTCGTTCCTGATCTTAGGGGAAAGTTTTCATCCTTTCACCATTGAGTATGTTGTTAACTTGTGGGTTTTTCACAGATGTCCTTTATCCTGTGGAAGAAATTCCCTTCTCTTCCTAGCTTACTGAGTATTTTTATCATGAAAGAGCGTTGGATTTTGTCAGATGCCTTTTCTTTGTCAATCTGGATGACCTTGTGTTTTTTACCCTTCATGATATATACTGCATTGATTGATTTTCATGTATTTGAACCACCCTGGCAGTCCTGGGATAAAACCCACTTGGTCATGGTATATAGTCCTTTTATTGTGCTGTTGAATTTGGGGTTTTGCTAGTTTCTGAACCTTACATACATGGAATCATTTCGTATCTACATTTGAAAGAATTTAACAAGTTAAAACCTATAAGATACTTAGGACAGTGCTTGGCAGGCACAAAGTAGCGCTGTATAGCACTATCTGATCATTATCATTAATTAATGGATATCCTCGTAAGAGGAAACGAAGACATAGAGAAGTGAGGTGACTTATTGGCGCGCACCCTGCCATGCTGCCTCTCCATGTGCTATGTGAGTGAAGGGCCTGGCACACTCTTTGCTTGCCCAGTGGACTGATGATAAAGAGTATTTATTGATTTATTGGTGTGCTGGGCCCTAGCTAGGCTGAGTGCTTTATGTTTGCTTTATATTCGAAATCTCATTTTTTTTTTTAGCAACTTGAGATATAATTCACATACCATACAATTCAGCCATTTAAAGTGTACAGTTCAGTGGCTTTCAGGGTATTTAGAGCTGTGCACCCATCACCACAATCGATTTCAGAACATTCTCACTACCCTAAAAAGGACTCCCCCTTGGCCATCACCCTCCAATCTCCCCCCAGACTCGCCCCCTCCTCAGCCATAGGCAACCACTAATCAACTTTTCATATCTGTAAGTTTCCCCATTCTGGACATTTTATGTAAATGAAATCATATAATTTGTGATCCTTCGTGACAGGCTTCTTTCACTTAGCGTAAGGTATGATTCATCAACCTTGTAGCATGTATTAATACTTCATTTCCTTTTTTTTTTTTTTTCTTTTGGCCGCATTGCACGACACGAGGGATCTTAGTTCCCCAATCAGGGGTCGAACCCGTGCTCCCTGCACTGGAAGTACGGAGTCCTAACCACTGGACCACCAGGGAATTCCCAACGTTTCATTTTTTTTTATGACTAATATTAATATTCCATCATACGGATATGTCATGTTTTGTTTATCCATTCATTAGTTGATGAACATTTGAGTTTCCACTCTTTGTTTTTTAAGATTTATGATTTATTTATTTATTTATTATTTTTGGCTGCATCGGGTCTTAGCTGCAACTGCAGCACGCCGGATCTTTGTTGAGGCATGTGGGATCTTTTGTTGCAGCACATGGGCTCTTGCGATGCGGTGCTGGGCTTCTCTCTAGTTGTGGCGTGCGGGTTTTCTCTTCTCTAGTTGTGGTGCATGGGCTCCAGGGCGCGTGGGCTCTGTAGTTTGCGACACGCAGGCTCTCTAGTTGAGACGCTCGAGCTCAGTAGTTGTGGCATGTGGGCTTAGTTGCCCCGCGGCATGTGGGATCTTAGTTCCCCAACCAGGGATCGAGCCTGCGTCCCCTGCATTATAAGGTGGATTCTTTACCACTGGACCACCAGGCAGGTCCCTCCACCCTTCACTATAATGAATAGTGTTGCTGTGGACATTTATGTTTTTTGTGTGGATATATGTTTCACCATCTTACTTTAGTCCTTAGCAGCCCTCTGAGGAGTGGGTCCTTATAGTGTGCACCTGCGTGTGTGTGTGTACAGGGTGCCTGGATATTCATGGTTAGAAAAAATGGAAGGGGTCAAGGAGCATTTGGAGGGCACAGCAACAGTTATACCCCGCCTGGCACAGTGTTTTGACATTTGATCCACCTGCACAGCTGTACTGGTGAATACCCGCCCATGGGATTTGGCCTTACAGGGCCACAGGGCATGTGTGTTTGGAAGCCTGGGCCTCCCCTGGGACTGGGCCACGCGCTGGCAAGGATGGCTCACTGCTGGACACACGCTGAGGCAGCTGGTGCCCTGAGGCGCTGCGGCAGGCGCCTTCCTGCCAGGCATGACCTCTGGATCACTGGGCCCAGCCCAGTGCCCAGCCTGCACTAGCAGGGGCCACCTCGAGGGTTTCCCCAGGAGAAGCACCCTCCTGCCCACCCTCTTGTCCATCCTCCTCCCAGTGTGGTGCCCCTTGTGAGGCACTGCCACACTGGGCTGGCTGCCCTGACCTCTCTCCCTCCCGCCCTGCCTTCGTACAGGTGAATACATCAAGACCTGGCGGCCCCGGTACTTCCTGCTGAAGAGCGACGGCTCCTTCATTGGATATAAGGAGCGGCCCGAGGCCCCCGACCAGACCCTGCCCCCCTTAAACAACTTCTCTGTTGCAGGTGCGTCTCAGGGGCTCAGAGGACGGCTGGCAGGTGTGGGGGACACGTGGGGCTCGATCATTCTTGGGCTGTGGGCCTGTCTGGGGCCTCTTTGCCCTCAGATCTGTTTCGCACCCTTTCCCTGCTCCACCGCCGTGTTACTGGGCCTGGGGGGTGTATTGGTCAGCAGTGGAGAGCGGGAAGCAGAGAGAAGCTGGGGCATTTTCCGGCCTTCTGTCCCCTCTGTGGTACCCGAAGTGGTGCCTTCCTGCCAGACACTGACCAGTGAAAGCTTGACCGGTGCAAAGCCCTTGCCTGGGCCTCACAGAACCTGCCCTCAGCCCGCTGCCACCTTCCTTCCCCGCTGACCTGATTGGTCACCACATCCTTGTCCCACCTCCTTAGAACATTTCAAAGATACCTCAACCGCCACCTCGTAGCCCAGGCCACTGTCCCCTCCCCACTAGCTCCCTGCTCTAGCCTCTTCCCCAGCCTCGCCTCTCGAGGCCACCCCACCTGGTCGCTCTGCAATCCAGCCCCCACGCCCCTCTCTCTCCTGCTTAAAGCCTTGTCCTGGTGGCTTTCCTGTGTGCTCGTGACCCCCACGTGGCTGTCCCCAGCCCTGGCTTCCCTCCTGAACTCTCCCCTGAACTCTCCCTCCTGCGCCAAGGAGCTTCCTGCGTGTTTCTCCCTGGGATGCCCACCGTGGGATACCCAACGTGTCCCAAACTGGCCTTTGGGTCTCCTCTCCCTCCCCAACCTTCTGCTCCCCATCTCCTTCTCTGGGAGGGCCCTATTGCCCCCTCATCCTCAGGCCAGAGGCCAGGGTGTCATCCCAGATGCCTCTCTGTACCTCCTCTGTGGCCCATCTACCTGTCTTTCCCTCCCCTCCCCTCCCACACTCTGGTGTAGCCCCAGCCTCCTGGGCTCCCGGCCTCCATTCTCTCTCACCCTCTGCATGGCAGCCAGAGGGATCCGTCTAAATCTGTTCATGTCCCTTCCCTATTTAAAGCCTTCCACGGCTGCCTGCTGCCCTCAAGACAAAGTCCAGATTCCTCGCCATGCCCCCTGAGCCCCGCAGGCTGGCCTCTGCTCACCTCTCCAGCCTGTCTCTCACTTCTCCCCGCCTCACACGGAATTTGCTCTTCCCTAAGTAAGCTGGGCCCTCTCTCACCTCTAGGCTTCTGTATACGACGCACCCTTCTGCCTTCAGAGCTCAATGCAGAGATGCCCTTTCCTCAGGGAAAGCCTCCTGAGCCCCTGGGCTGGGTTGGCTGCCTCTTAGGCTCCCCACCCTGGTCACAGCCCTGACCACTGAGCCATCACTGGAAGGGCTGTCTCCCTTCCACATACACACACTGGACCTTGAGCCCTGCGGGGCAAGGCCAGGGCTGTCTCGGTCACTAAAGTGTCATGGGGCTGGCACACCGGAGGTGGCTTGGGGAATGTGGGGTGCAGACTGGCAGGGCTGTCCCTTTACCCTCCCTGCTCACATCCCTCTTCTGCAGAATGCCAGCTGATGAAGACCGAGAGACCGCGGCCCAACACCTTCGTCATACGCTGCCTGCAGTGGACCACAGTCATCGAGAGGACCTTCCATGTAGACTCTCCGGATGAGAGGCAAGTCTGGGCCTCCGTGTGGCGGCCCTTTGAGAGCGGCCAGGCTCTGTGTGAGGAGAAGGGGTGCAGATGGATAGATTGCCCTGAGCCCCTCCTTAGGAGTTTCCCATCTCAGCCCTTTTGCCAGCTAGGACGTGCAGGGCTTCTCAGCCCACAGACTCCCGTCCACACTGCCCCGTGTCCTCAGACTGGGGGCTGCATTGGAATCGCAGGGTGGGGGGGCTTGTTAACAGTGAGGCGCTCTGGGCCACTTCGGGCCTCTGATTGTCTAGAGATCTGCAGAGGGTCAGGGAGCTGCATTTTTAATGAGCATCTCCATTAATTTCGAGGCAGGTGGTCTAGAAACTCAGTTCTTTAAAAGATCAGTTTAATAATCAGAAGAGGTACACATTCACCTAGTTGAGAAATCAAACAGCAGAAGGAGGTGTCTAGTGAAAGCTTCGCTCTCACTGCAGCCCCGTAACACCCCACCATCCCTGACCCGCAAGTTAACCGCTGTTCTTACGTATCCTGCAAGAGCTTCCTCACCGTGAACGCAGACAAGCTCACTCAGATAGGACTCCGGTGCCCTGCTCCCCTTGTTTTTTCTTTTTACACCAAAGGTGGCATTGTACCCAAACGGTTCTGAACTTGCTTTTTATTTAATGCATGTTGGGGACTCTCTCCACTTCAGTATATATAGAGTTGCTGCTGCTGCATTTTTTTTTAACAGCTGCACGTCTGTGTCCCCGAGTTTGTTTAGCAGTTCTTTATTCATGGTGACGGGGGTTGCTTCAGCCTTTTGGGCTCATTAGAATAATGAGATAATTATAATGAGATAATTATAATTAGATAAGCAGTACCTTGTGCTTACCTTGTTCGACATACTTATAGTTAAATCTGTAAGATGAATTCTTAGATGTGGGATTGCTGGGTCACAGGGGAACATGCATTTGTAATTTTGAGAAATGCTTCTTTTAGGCCATGTCTAAGAGTGTCCTCGCAGCCTTGTGTTTTCAAACGCTTGGATTTTTACCAAACGTTTGGTGAGTTTGAGTGTCCTTTCGTGTGTTCAGGGACCATGTGAGTTTCCCTTTCTGAACTGTCTGTTCATATCCTTTGTCTGTTTTTCTTTTGGGTACTTGGTCTTTTGCTTATTCATTTCTGAAAGCTCTTTATAAGAGAGCTTAGATCTTTGTAATGAGCGGCAACTATTTTTCCCTCACTTTGTCCCTTTGGCTTCACTTTGAGAAAGATTCCTTTAGCTTGTCTGTGGGGTGAGGATTCAGCTGATCCTCTGGAGAAACCTAAAACAGTGCCGTCCAAGAGGAGTCTCTGCCATGATAGAAATGTTCAACAGCTGTGGTGTCCAAGAGGGTAGCCGCTACTCACATGTGCCTGTTGAGCATTCGAAATGTGAAATGTGGCTGATGAGACTGAAAACGGAATTTTGTATTTTATTTAATTATCTTAAATAGCCCCATATGGCTAGTGGACAGTGCATTTCTAGAGCATACACAACACAGTATCATAAGACATATTACTGTCATCTATACCGTAATTGTCATTGCAAAGCTTCCCAAGATTAAAAATATACCTGCCCCACCATGGGGAACAGGGTGACCATCGCAGGCCAGCTGAGGTGTTACTCAGATGAAAACTGGGCACAGAAACATGGACTGCCAGTAAAAGCAAATTGAGACCGGTAGGTGCATAGGGTCTAGGTGTTGGGCTGAGTTTTGAGGAATGGCTAGGAGTTGGCCGTGGAGATAGGAAGAAGAAGGTGGCTTCAGGAAAAGGGAGCAGCATGTGAAAAGGCCTGGAGGCGAGGCAGCTTGTCATTCCAGGGACAAGAGGGTTAAGCATCACTGAAGAATCAAGGGCCAGGGGTCTTGGAAGAGGGGAAGTGGAGGCCTTGAAGCTGGCAAGCTCAGCTGGCGCCTGGACTCCAGATGGAGGTCCCCACAGGGCTTGGCAAGCAGTGAATCGATTGGGGTTTGTCACAGGGTTGCTGAAAGATTCAGGGGGATGATAAACAGGAAGCCCTTGACTCAGCAGTACCTGGCACACACTTCGCAAGCCTGGAGAAGGAGCAGTGGGGAGCTGGCAAAACGTTTTAGTAGGCGAGAGACCTGCTGTAGTTTCCATTATAGGAAGGTACCATGCTCTTTGGCGTGGGGAAGAATCCCTTTACTAAGACTGTGCGGGCTAGAGAGCCCCCAGCTTCCTCCTTCTCTCCATACCTGCCACTGCCACTAGAAAGAAATCTGATAGGATTGCTCTGAGACCAAACCCCAGATTGCTGACCTTAACCCCAGGGAAGGTGTGAGCCAGAAACCCAGAAGAGGGAGGCTGCTCTGCTCGTGGCTGTCCTCACTGCCCTGTGCAGGCCTGAGCCTGGGGAGGGGTGGGGGCGGGGTGAGGACCGGCAGGGGCCGCGCTGGTGACCGGTGGCTGCCTGGATGCTGCAGCGGCCTGCTCACTTCCTCCCCCAGTCAGCTCCCCCCAGGGCACCTAGAGCGATTCCCCGACTCCCTGCCCCAACTTGTTGTTTCAGGTGGACAGAACAGTTGAAAGAACAGCATCGTAAATGAGCAGCTAGATACCCTGCCCCCAGGTTCAGCAGTCAGCATCTGCCACGCTTGCCTCATCTGGCTGTGTGGCTTTTGTTTTTTTGCGGTGCGCGGGCCTCTCACTGTTGTGGCCTCTCCCGTTGCGGAGCACAGGCTCTGGACGCGCAGGCTCAGCGGCCGTGGCTCATGGGCCCAGCCGCTCCGCGGCACGTGGGATCTTCCCGGACCGGGGCACGAACCCGTGTCCCCTGCATCGGCAGGCGGACTCTCAACCACTGCGCCACCAGGGAAGCCCCCCTGGCTGTGTTTTATGCTGTATCTTGAACTTCTGTTCGTACTTTGTGACACGTTTCTCCTTAATACATCAGCAGGCATCTCCTAAGAGTAAGGACTTTCTTCTACAGAATCCTGGTGCCCTTATCATGCCTGAGATGATCACTGATAATATGTATTTACTAACATCCTCTCTAGATCTGTGCCGTAGTTGAATTTCCCCAGTTGTCCTCAAAATGTTGTTTTTCAGACCAAGATTTGAAAAACCAAGGTACATGTTGTCTCTGGCCTATTTTAATCTAGTTCAGCCTTTGTCTTTCTTCCCCGACCACGACATTAATTTTTTTTTTTGACAAGCCAGACTAGTTGTCTTGTAGGATGTCGCATACTCTGGATGTGTCTTATTTTTGCTTTTTGGCACTGTTTTCTTTGTTCCTCCGTGCCTGTATTTCCTGTAAACCAGAAATAAGGTCTGAAGCAAGGTTGGCAAACTATTGCCCGGCCTCCTTTTTTTTTTTTTTAAATTAATTAATTTATTTTTGGCTGCATTGGGTCTTTGTTGCTGCGCACGGGCTTCCTCCACTTGTGGTGAGTGGGGGCTACTCTTCGTTGCGGTGTGCTGGTTTCTCATTGCCGTGGCTTCTCTTGTGGAGCATGGGCTCTAGGCGCACGGGCTTCAGTAGTTGTGGCACGTGGGCTCAGGAGTTGTGGCTCGCAGGCTTTAGAGCGCAGGCTCAGTAGTTGTGGCACACGGGCTTAGTTACTCTGCGGCATGTGGGATCTTCCCGGACCAGGGCTCGAACCCGTGTCCCCTGCATTGGCAGGTGGATTCTTAACCATTGTGCCACCAGGGAAGTCCCTAGCCTCCTATTTTCATAAATAAAGTTTTATTGGAACATAACACACCCGTTTATTTACCAATTATCTATGACTGCTTTTGCTGTCCTGTGGCAGAATTGAGTAGTGACCAAGCTGTGACAGGGACTGTGTGATCTGCAAGGCCTAAAATATTTATTATTTGGCCCTTTCCAGGAGAAGTCTGCAGACCCTTGGTCTTGGCAGGTACGCTTAATAGTGCATCACTTTAGTGTGATCTTTTTAATGTAAATCTTACATTGTAATTTCTCTGTTTAGGACTCTTAGTGGCTTTAGTTCCACTTGGAGTAAACTCCAAAGTTGATGCTCTACTCTACAAAGTCCTACGTGATCTGGACTCCTTTCCAGAATCATTTCCTACCACCAATTCCCTCAACTTCAGCCACCCTGGTCTCCATGGTGTTGCTGAAACATGCCAAGCACACTTCCTACCTCAGGACCTTCGCACTTGCTGTTTCCTTTGCATAGAATCCTCTTTCCCCAGATATCATTACAGTTCTCTTTGTGAGGTCTCTGCTCAAATGCCACCTTCTCAGAGTGTCCTGCTCTGCCTTCCATGACTGTTACCTTTACCCTGCTTTATTTTTCTTCATAGCACCTACCCTACCTGGTGTGACATTTTCTTTTTTTCTTCTTGTTTTTTCGGCCATGCAGTACAGCTTGCGGGATCCTAGTTCCCCAACCAGGGATCGAGCCCGTGCCCTGCAGGGGCCTGCAGTAGAAGCACGGAGTCCTAACCACTGGACCACCAGGGAATTCCTGACATTTCCTATTTATTTATTTGTGCCGGGAATATAACTAGGTGTTCAGTAAATGTTTGTTGAATGAATAAAAGAATAATTAGAACGAATGCTCTGTTGAGCCAGACCTTACTCTAAGGTCTTTACATGTATTAACTCATTTATCCTCACAACATTTCTAGGAGGGAGTTCCTCACCTGCTGAAGAGGCATAATGATGGTGAAGCTGAGGCACAGAGAGTTGCAGAGTAAAAGAAAGAAGATCGGAAGGGCCTGGGTTTTCCCTACCAGGCAGGGCTGGACCTGGGTCAGCCAAGTCAGCCCATCTGAGAGTGTCTGAACAGAGGGAGACCCCAGATGCCCTCCAGCTGTGAACACCCCTCTGGTTCAGAGGAGGGCCCTTGTTAGGGAGAGAGGTCCCCATCTGCCATTAGACCAGCAGTCGGCTGTGACGAGGACAGGCCTGTGCACTAAGGACAGCTCGGCCACCTCCAGTTCACCGAGCTTCCCTCCAGGGTGCAGTTCGTTCTGCTCTGCTAGCAGGGTAGCCCGGGGCTGGGGCCCGGGGTCTGGAGTCAGACCAGCCACCGTGCCACTTTCGCAGTGGGGCTCAGTTCCCTGGCTGTCGTGAGGGACGAAGAGGACATGGATGTGGGTGCGCCTGGCCTGGGCGCCCCATGGAATCGCACTTGTTGGTGCCTTTTTTCTCCTCCGTCTCCTGTGCCACTGGCTCCTTTTGCCTCCGTACTACCATAGCCCCTCTTGCTTCCTGTCTCGACTCCCAGTCCGTACCCCACACAGCAGCTGCCTACTTAAAGCCGAAACCAGATCCTGTCACCCCCCTGATAAACCCTTCCAGGACTTCCTGTGATGTTAAGGATCAAGACATAACTCCCTCACACAGTGGCTCGTGGAGCCGGGTGTGGCCTGTCCTCGCTCCTACCCTCATCCCTTCCATTCCTCTCTCTCTGTTGGCTCCACACATGCTGGCACCTGCTGTGCCTTCCACAGACACCCCAGGCTCCCTCCTTGGGCCCTTGGCCACGCTGGTCACTCTGCCTGTATTCTTTTCCCTCTTGGCACTTCGAAGGCCTACCTCCTTCCCTCCGTTTCATTTATTTCACAGCTAAGTCCCTGTTCTTGGCACTGGGGATGTCCCACGTTCCAGGGGTGTCTTCCAGATCCCGGCTTACGTGCCACCTCCTCAGAGCGGCCTTCCCTGACCACCCTCTGAGAAGGGGCTTCCTCTCCAGCCCCTGCCTTTGAGCCATGACATACTTGTCTTCTCCCTTAGGCCTGGAGCTCCAGTGGGGCTTGTTCCCTGCTGCACCCTCAGCACCCAGAACGAGGCCTGGCACGTGGAAGACACTCGGGAGGGATTTGCAGGCTGGCTGGGTGAATTCTCTGTGCCTGGCACTGTCCTGAGCGCTTTGTATCGTGTGCGCCCTCACACGACCCTCTGGTCCCCGCTCCACGTGTCAGCCCACTGAGGCCCCGGAAGGTCAAGTGGCCTGCCCGGTGTTGCCTCCGGGAAGGGGCAGGACTCCCGACAGGCGGCTTTCCCTTCGCCCGCTCCTGGGCTCCTCGGCACGGTGGCCCTTATTCCCTGAGCCTTCCTGCGAGTTTGCCCTGCTTGCTCCTCCGGGGCCTGGTGGGCCTGGTCTGGGAGGAAGCTGCAGCTCGTCAGGGCGGGCAGTGTGGTGCCGGGGCCGGGGGAAGCCCAGGCACGGGGCTCAACTCCGCTGCCTCCTAGCCTCCTGACCTCTCCGCAGGTGACTCCATCTCCATGTGCCTCAGTTTTCTCATCAGAAGCACGGCCCCTCCCCCTCCAGCCCTCTTGAGGAGCATGGAATGCGGTGGTGTGCGTTATTTTTCTCTGTATGTCCCTCGGGGCAGGAGGCTCTTTCCCCTGGGGGCTCTCCTTTGAGGGTTGGAAGGCACGTCAGCCCCGGCCCTGGGTAGGAGCTCCCCTCTGCCCCAGACACCATGTTGCAAACCCTTGGGGAGTATCCTGGACGGAGGCCCTTGCTTTTTCTCTGCAATTCTGAGTGCTGCAACCTTGCCACCTCGGTCCAGTTGGAACAGGATCGGGGGCTTGTCGGGCAGCGGGAGAGTTACCCCCGACCAGCCTCCTGCATCTCCGTGGGTTCTGGCTCCAGATGGGTAGGGTCCAGGTCTCACCAGTGTCTTTAGCCCCATCCTTGAGTCAAGCACTTTCTCTGGGTGCAGGCTTTGCACACAGCAGCTCACTAGCGTCTCAGTGCCCCCAGTGTACCAAGGAGGGGGCGAGCTGGGAGGCCTGGGCTTGCCCAGGTGGCAGAGTTGCTGTTTGAGCCCCAGCTCTGAGCACCAGCTCTGCTGCCCAGAGAGGCCCCACAGAGCTGCCTCCCGTGCTCCCTCCTGTGGTGTGGAAGCTCCAGTCTCTCGTTCATTCAGGCTCCTGTTGATGGACTGCGTTCTCCCTTACAAAGATGATAGCACACTACATATCTTGGTCTGCAAGTTGCTTTTTTTATGTGACAGTCCCTCGAGATCTGTATATGTGAGGTATATGCGTATTTTTTTCTTTTTAGTATATTCAGCATGTCTTAGGAGATCGGTGATTTTTTTTTTTTTTTCAGTCCACAGTCATATACCCAAAGTCAACATTTTAAAATTTCTAAGAGGACAGTTATGATCGGGTAAAGCCTATCACGGGATATGTTCCCCCTACCCCTATTTTTTTGAAAAACAGGAATATTAATGTAGGGATAGGGATTTGTACTGTTATTTGTTCCAAAGAGGGCATGGGTAAAACGCGTTGAGAAATGCCAACCTGAGGCAGTGGGTCAAGGAGGGGAGAGGCTCGCGCTGCTCTGCCTGGGTGTGCGCTGGGCTTGGGGCCACTCGGGGTGTGGGTTGCCAGTCACTCCCCAGATGCTTACCGAGTACCTGCCGGGGTGCTGGCTCACGCCATGTATGAACAGACCAAATCCCTGGCCTCGTGCCGGGGTGTGGACATATGTGGCTTACGGGGCCCTCAGGCTCTGCTCGGGCTTGGGGAGGGCTGGTGTGCCAGCACCTGATGTTTGCGCTCATGGTACACTTGCATCTGTCTTAGGAAACGTGATCTCATGTGAGTGAGGCCACTTGGACAGGCAGAGCTTCTAGGTGTGAGCTGGGACCCGTCGGCTGGGTGGCTGCTTTGCTCAGCGAGGCACGGAGCTCAGCCAGAACTGTTCACGTGGCTTTTATAGACCTAAGCAAAATCCATGGGGGGTTCAACAGATATTGGGCTCAGCCACCTAAAATTGTGTGGTGGGTCCCAAATGATGGAGAGGTGTGGACAATTTAGTATCGTTCAGCTTCATATTTTTTTCTTTTTGGTGTGTGGTCTTTTTTACTTTTTTCTCCTAGATGCATTTTCCCTCTCTACAGAAAGAACTTTTGCAAGTATCAAAAGAAAATTCTTTCCCAGCAAGTTCTAAATCATGAGTGACAGAACTAGTGTATTGTTCTTAAACCCGTCTGCCTTCTGCTGGGACCTGCTTCCGTGTCCGCCACCTTCTCTCCCCGGTCCCTGCCCCACCAGGATGGTCCCTGACATGTGCTCCCAGCAGACAGGCACCTCCAGGGAGTCATGTCGGTCACCTCTTGCTTTGTAGGATCTGCAGCTTTTTTGGCTAATGAATGCCTCCTTCTGCTCTGATTCTCTTTTGCAGAACACTGGTCACGTGCACGCGTGAGCTTGTCGTTCGTTCTGAGGGGCTCAGAGGAGCACCGTCTCTCATTCAGGGTTCAGGGCGGCGGCTTATTTTTAGGGGGCTGTGAAGAAAGGCAGTCTCCCCTCTAGCCATGTAATTACTGCCTGACTTCAAGTGGCCCTCAGGTCAGGCCCCTTCTGGGACACAGATGGTCTCTGTCCTTATTCTGCTATTGCCCTCTCCCACCCACCACAGCCAGAGGGTCTGTCAAATTTCAGTCTGGTCCCTCCAGCTCCACCAGGTCAGACACATCTCAACAAAATGCCCGAAGGTGTTTGACCATTTGCTCGTCCATCGTGGGGCATATGGGGCTCGGCCTTTCCTGCCCCGAGGCACCGGCGCCCCAGGACCCTTAGCTCCCTGGATGTGTCCCCACACAGGGAGGAGTGGATGCAGGCCATCCAAATGGTTGCCAACAGCCTCAAGCAGCGGGGCCCAGGTGCGGATCCCATGGACTACAAGTGTGGCTCCGCCGGCGACTCTTGTGCAGCCGAGGAGATGGAAGTGGCGGTGAGCAAGGCGCGGGCCAAGGTGGTAAGTGCTGGGGAGGCGGGTGGCCAGCGGTTGGGGCCTGCCAGTCTGTGAGCACCCGCCTCCCTCTCAGCCCTGGCCCTGCGCCCTTGATTGCCGTACCGCGAGCACGGGCCCAGCCAGGACACTTCATGACTGCCCTGTAGACTGGGTGATCTCAGGTTGTAGATGCCCCGGTACTGCTCTGGGCCCGCAGGGTGAGGGGCAGCCTTATCCCGGGGGGTTGTGAAGACCCGTCTACCCCCACGTCAGAACCCTAGGCTCAGCCTCCCAGGGCCCCCGTCCCTGGGAGAGCCGAATGGTGGGAGAGCCTTGGTCTGAAGGCCACTTCAGAACAAACAGTTGCTGCCCGGAGCCTCCCTTCCTGCTCCTGCCTGAGCACTTTGGCAACAGTGTCCTTTGATTTTTCTCTTTTCTTTGTTAAAATTTCTTCCCATGGGCCACGTGCCAAACACTGACTGTCCGACTCTCTCCCCATCCCGGGCAGACCATGAATGACTTCGACTATCTCAAGCTCCTGGGCAAGGGCACCTTTGGCAAAGTCATCCTGGTGCGGGAGAAGGCCAGTGGCCGCTACTACGCCATGAAGATCTTGCGGAAGGAGGTTATCATCGCTAAGGTGGGCCCTCCCAGGGCTGCTGCGGGCTGGCCGCTGTGGGGGACACAGTTCGGAGCCTGACGGCAGTCAGGAGCACGCACTGGGCGGGCCGCTTCCCGGGTCTGCTGCTGTGTCCCCCAACCCGTGTGTCCCCAGAGAAGGGGAGCCTGAGGCCCAGAGAGTGGGGCCCTGCCTGCTGAGTCCCCCACCCTCTGGGCACCAGGAAGGAAGGTGGGGGGAGTGTGACTGGGGCCTCACCCAGCAGGTGCTGTCAGGCCTGAAGGAAGCCCCTGTGGCGGCAGAGGGCCTGTGGGGAGGCCACAAGGGTGGGGCCTGGCTCAGGGTGTCTCAGGAGGAGGCTGGGCCAGGAATGGAGTTCTATTCCTTTTTTTCCTTATTTAAAGTTTTTAAAATAGGAAATTCCTAATGTACATAACATTTTTTAAAGAAAAATAAATATAATGGACTCCGATTTAGCAGTCATCAGCGTCAACATTAACTAACGTTGGCTAGTCTTGTTTCATTACCTCTGCCCTGCTCGTTTGTTGTTCTGGAGTACTCTAAGGCATGTCCTAGACGTCACAGATCTTCAGCCATACCTACTTAGATGTGTATTTTTGACAGATGATGATTTTAAAGACTATAATCACGGTACTGTGATCATATCCAACAGAATTAACAATCCCTGGTGTCATCGGTCCACGGCAGGGCTTCTCAGCCTCAGCACTGACATTTGGACCAGACCATTCTCTGCTGTGGGGCAGTCTTGTGCACTGTGGGACATGTAGCAGCACCCCTGGCCTCTACCAGGGCACCCCTCCACCCCCGAGTTGTGACAGTCAAAAATGTTCTTTGACATTACTACCGATGTTATTACATTATCCCCTGGAGACAGACTTGCCCCTTGCAGAGCCAGTGTCTGGGCACTGCAGCTCTCTGCCGTGCACTCAGATACCAAACTCAAGCCCATGTTAGAGTCCTGGGAGGGGAGGGCCTGTGACGCTGTGCTGGGCCCGCCCCCTAAGTTTCTGATTCATGGGTCCGAGGAGGGGGCCCAATAATTTGCATTTTTCCAAGTTCCCAGGCGGCGCTGATGCTGCCAGTGTGGGGACCACACATGGAGAACCACTGCTCACAGCCTAGCGTCCTGATTAGATCCAGGTCCTTCAAGAACATTTATAGGTGGTGATTCCCGTGGCCTGTGGCATTACCTTAGGGGTCTCAAAATGTCTGCTCGCCCCCCGCCCCTCCCAGGGATGTCAGAATTGGCCCGTGGGTTCAGGTGGTGACAGCCTGATCCTCCCTTGTGAAGTCACCATCAGCTTCTCGCCTTATGGCTTTGAGAGCGAGCCACGGAGTGTGCTTGCCTGGGTGTGCTGTTTCATCAGGGCTCGTGAATGGTAGCATTCTGTCTGTGTATTGACTAGGAATGGAATTGGATATCACCAAGATGTTGCTCTGCCATCTCTCAAGTTGGGCGGGGGGGTGTGGCTGACGTGGTGGGACCCTCCCGCCCCTCACCCAGCCTCTGTCTGCAGGATGAAGTCGCCCACACGGTCACCGAGAGCCGCGTCCTCCAGAACACCAGGCACCCGTTCCTCACTGTGAGTAGCACTCTTGTCCCAGGCAGGGCCTCGCCTGCCTGTGGGGCCTCCAGGCCGGCTCCCTAGGACAGAGCGCAGGGGAAGAGCCTGACCCCTGCCACTGTGAAGAACAAACTTGGTGTTGGCCAGATGGCTGGGGCACGGTGTTGTGGGCTCTCCGGGCAGCCTGAACCAAGACACCAGGGGTGGCAGCTTCTTCGTAGATGGTGCCTTCGGCCGATTGATGATACCAGGTTGTAAGATGGCCCCAGGAGAGCGTGGCTGCCGTCTTTGTGGGTTAGAGGCACTCTGTCCGGTGGGCACGTTATTTTGTTACGTTTAAGAGGCAATCCTAGGAGCAGGTGTGTCACTACTGTGCTGCCTGTCGACTTAGCTGAGCAGACAAGACGCCTCTTTGGCTACAGCCTCCATCAAGGCCAGCAGCCATCAGTTGAATGGACCAGGTTGAAGATGGCTTACGGGTTGTTTCTCTAGCTCACTTGTTGGCCAGGTGTCCTACTGAGCCAAAGCACTTGTTCAAATGAAATCTTACCAGGTTCTTCAGTGTAGACGACAGGGAGCAGTAGAGTTGTTGTGAGCAGGGGGTCACCTAAGGGTTCTCTTAGGACCTCTCTGTAGGGCTCCTTAGAACGCAGTTTGAGAACTACTTGTTTGTTGGCAGATCGCTTGTCCAGCCTGTTTTGGGGGTTGGCTCCCACTGCCAACTCCCAGCCAGCAAACGTCGCGTGTGTGGATGTGGATGTGTGTGTAGGTTTACCCATTTGACTGTAACATGGGAAGAGGAGAGATGTGAAACAGCTCTGGTTGCTCAGAACATAGTTTCTCCCCTGGCTGTGCCTCTTGGAGGCCTAGTTGAAGGCAGAATACAGGATCCTTGAGCACAGTAACCCCTTCCCTGCTGTCAGGGCCTGAGCTCACTCATACGCCACAAAAGGTGAAGCTGAGATCTGAAACCTGGCCGCCTGATCCCCACGGCCTGAGCCGGGGTGTGTGTGTGCAGAATCAGCAGCGCCCCTGCCTCCCAGGGCCGAGCGGAGAGCCCTGCTTTCCCCACCTCCTAGCCCGGCCGCCTTCCTTCCCCACAGGCGCTGAAGTACGCCTTCCAGACCCACGACCGCCTGTGCTTCGTGATGGAGTACGCCAACGGTGGCGAGGTGAGCTGCAGCTGCCCCCTGGCTGCCTTTCCGGGTGTGGGGGGCAGAGGGAGACTTGCTGGGTGTCATCTTGTTCCATCCGCCCCCCTCCCCTTGAGGCAGGCATCACCATTTCTGTCGTGCAGGAGGGAAAACAGGCTCAGAGCAGTTAAGTGACTTGTCCAAGTTTCCACAGCTAGTGAGTTGGTAGGCAGGATGCAAACTGAGGTCCAGAAAGTTGTGCAGAGGGCTGTGTGGGTGGTTGGCCAACAGTGCTACGAGGACGTTCTTAAGGGCGCCGAGAAAGCGTCTGCGGGCCAGGATCCCCCGTTCCTCTGCTGTCAGTGCGGCCTCCTGATGAGAGCGCTCAGCCACTTGCTGTCGCTCACCGTCACCCACTCCTCGCCCCTCACACCCTTCTCTCCACGCACGTGTCACTCGCTGGCTTCATCTCTCCCATTTGGTCTCACAGCTTGTCACTTGGTCCTGAGTCGTGGTCCTCTGCTTGCTGGCTGTCGCTCATCGTTTACCTGCCCCCTCCTGCCACCCCACTCACTCTCCACTCAGCGCCTGGTGTCTATCCTTTGCTCTTTATCCCTTGCTCTTTTTTTCTTTCTCTTTTCTTTTCTTTTTTTTGGCTCACGTGAGTTCTTCTCTACTCACCGCCCCTCACTTGGGCTTTCTTGCCGTCACTTGCCGGTTCGTGGGGCAGGTGTCACCTCATCAGTGGGCTGGGTGCCGGGGCCGCACACGGTCCCCTCCTCCCCTCCTCTGGGCCGGGGTCTCACCTCCCCTGCCTCCTCTGCTGGCAGCTGTTCTTCCACCTGTCCCGGGAACGCGTCTTCACGGAGGAGCGGGCCCGCTTTTATGGTGCGGAGATCGTCTCAGCCCTGGAGTACCTGCACTCGCGGGACGTGGTGTACCGTGACATCAAGGTGAGCGCGCCGTCGCCTCCTGGCTGGGCAGGCCGTGTACAGGCCTTCTGCCCATCTGCTGAGCTTCCCCTTCCATGGAGGGTCTGTCTGTCTTGTCCTTCTCGGAGCTGAGCCTCCCACCCAGGCCCAAGGTGGGTGGTTCCACAGCAGGTGGCCCTACGTGGGGCCCTTCCAGGCTTCCTGCTGTGCAGCCAGAGGGTGTCAGTTGGTCCAAGCGCTTTAGGAGATGGCCCGACTGAGCCCACCAACGCCAGACACACGTGTCCCCTGTGAGACAGTCATTCTGCCCTAGGAGCATGTGCGGGAACAGGTGCCTGTGTCTATCTCAATGTGGACGCACCAGCTCCTAGCGGCGCTGTGTACACTGACCCCAAACTGGAAGCAACCCAAGTGTCCGTTGTCGGAAAGTGGGTAAAAGACATGAAGGTGTATCCACACAGTGGAACTCTGCACAGCAGTTCAAGAGGACAAACTACAGCCACACACGATAGCCTGGGTGGGTCTCACGGGCTAAGGCTGAGGGGAAAGCCAGGACAGATGAGGCCAATCTGCATCGTTTACAGTGTGTATATATAGGTGGAAAAAATGTTAAAAAGCAGAGAAGTAAAGTTCTTTCTGTGTTGGAGGAGGTGGTGGCTAATAACAGGGAAGGGGCACGCGGGGCTTCTAAGGGGCAGGTGGTGTTCTTTACTGACCTGGCGGAGGTTACACAGAGGCCCACTAAAGTGCCCATTTGTCTTAAGTTTAGGAAAAAAGAGGAGAAAGAAAGACAGTGTTCCTTACGTCCGAAGTGTGACAGCCGCGGCCCATAGTCGGGGAAGCAGTTTGGGCAGGACCTGGCTCCTGTCTCTCCCTGCCCCGCTTCTTACCAGCTCCCTGGGGGCAGGGGGCGCTGGGGAGGGGTCGGGTCTGGCCTCTCCCTGAGCCTTGGAGGGCCTAACCCTCTGCTGGGGTGTGACCTCTGGTCCCCCCTGGAGCCCCTGGCACAGCTGCCACTACCCCAGGCCACAGCCTCCTCCAGGGAAGGGCAGGGGCGTGTGGGGTTTCAGGGGTGGCAGGAAACCCTGAGGTACGTTGTGTCCCTGACTCACTGGCTTTTCCTACAGCTGGAAAACCTCATGCTGGACAAAGATGGCCACATCAAGATCACTGACTTCGGCCTGTGCAAAGAGGGCGTCAGTGACGGGGCCACCATGAAAACCTTCTGTGGGACCCCTGAATACCTGGCGCCCGAGGTGTCTGGGGCTGGAGGGCCCAGGGGCGTGTGAGGCCAAGGGAGGAGGGGGCCCTCAGCCCTGTGTGTTTCCCCCGCCCAGACCCTCTGAGGGCAGGGCTCCAATTCCTTAGGTGGCCCTCCCAGCCCCGGGCAGGGCCGTGTCCCCCTCGGGCCCCTCTCAGCGCCTTGGCCCCGGGGGATGTGGGCCTGGCCCCTCATCGCCCCCCCTTGCTCAGGTGCTGGAGGACAACGACTACGGCCGGGCAGTGGACTGGTGGGGGCTGGGCGTGGTCATGTACGAGATGATGTGCGGCCGCCTGCCCTTCTACAACCAGGACCACGAGCGCCTCTTCGAGCTCATTCTCATGGAGGAGATCCGCTTCCCGCGCACGCTCAGCCCTGAGGCCAAGTCCCTGCTTGCTGGGCTGCTTAAGAAGGACCCCAAGCAGAGGTGAGGGCTGGCGTCTGCCCTGCCCAGCCCAGTGTCACCTGCTGCCACTTCCCTCGGCCCGGAGGGGGCAGCGCCCACAGGTGCAGTCGCCCGTGGGGTGCTTGGTGTGTGTTGATCGTCCCCACAGCTGGCACTTAGGGAGCACTCCCTTGGCTAGGCCTGTGCTTAGCCCTCTGGCCTCCCTGCCTTGTTTCATGGCGACACTGAGGAACAGGGTGGCCCTGTACCCAGCCTAGGGTGGCAGAGCCAGGATGTGAAGCGGCCGTCTGCCAAGCCCACCCTCTCAGCTCGCAGGATGTGACCCTGGGCACAGGAGCTCCCTCCTCTGTGAGGTGGTGGTCTGTGGCGGGACAGAATTGTTAAAGGTTGTTCAGGGCCTGCACCGAAAGCCCGTCTCCCAGGCCCCGGCTGCCCCGGGAGGCGGGTGCTGATGGCCGTCTCTGCCCAGGCTCGGCGGGGGGCCCAGTGATGCCACGGAGGTCATGGAGCACAGGTTCTTCCTCAGTATCAACTGGCAGGACGTGGTGCAGAAGAAGGTGAGCCCACTGCCTGCCTGCTCCCCGCGGGAGCCCGGCCGCTCCCGGGTGACCTTGGCTGAGGCCTCCACTCCTCAGGGACCTGAGCCTGGACTCGTCTCCTCCACAGCTCCTGCCACCCTTCAAACCTCAGGTCACATCTGAGGTTGACACAAGGTACTTTGACGACGAGTTCACCGCCCAGTCCATCACAATCACACCCCCGGACCGCTGTGAGTGTCTGAGGCCCCCTCTCCCCGTGGGCCTGGCTGGGCGGTGGAGGGGTGGGGTCTGCTCTTGGCCCAGTTCTCCAGGAGGAAGCTCACAGGTCCCCCTCCGTGTCTGGGCATTTTACCCTGCAGTATGTTCGCCAGGGCTTTCGCCGTTGGCCCACCGGTGGACCTGGTGAGGGTCACCAGGAGCCATTGGCCGCAGCACTCGGGGGAGAGGTCTGGGCAGGAGACACTTGAGGAGTCATCAGTGCCCATAGTTGTCTCCCAAGTTGCTCAGGTCTTTGGGGCTGGATGGGTTCAGTGATTCTGTAGCTGTTTGAGTTCTTACTCTCACCTGCCCGGTGCTGGAGACACAGCCGTGACGAGACAGCCCTGGGTCCTGCCCTCAGGGAGCTCAGAGTCCACGTGGGGTGACAGCCCAGAGTGATCAGGCCTGTGGTATTAGAAGTACCGGGTCTGGAGAAGCTCAGAGGAAATGCCTGACTTGGCCTGTGAGTCAGGGAGGGCTTCCTGGAGAAGGAGACATGGCAGCTGAGACTTGCTCTTGGCAGAAGGAGTGGCATACGGGACTCCCAGAAATGGGAGCATTGCAGAGGTCAGAATAGATGGGGGATGGGCGAGGGCATCAGGACCAGAGCAGGAGGATATTGGGGGCCACTGGAGGAGTATGGATGTGTTGCACGGGGAGCCACGGAAGGGTCTTGGGCAGAGGAGGGAAGGGTTGCATCAGGGCTTTAGCAAGTACCCCCGCCTCGGCTGCATGTGGAGGGGAGGATTGCTGGGGGTAGGAGTGGCGCCCAGGGCAGGGGCTGGGCCATAGAAGTCTGGGCTGGACCCCGGTGTGGCCTGGGGCAGGGGAGCTGGGGGGAGCTCGGGAGGCTGAGTGAGCAGGCTGTGGGGCCTGTGGGCCAGGGCTCTGGCCCGGGGTGGAGCTGTGGCTGAGAGGAAGCCCCTGAGCCTCGGTCCGGTGGTCCCCGTTCTCGTTCTTGGGGACAGCGCGCCAGCTGGGGGTTGCACTGTGGTCTGGCTGCAGCCCTTCCCGGGGCTGGGTGGGGTGCCCGGGCCCCCTGCAGACCGCTTCTCCCCAATCCACCTCCACCGACCCCCGCAGATGACAGCCTGGGCTTACTCGAACTGGACCAGCGGACCCACTTCCCCCAGTTCTCCTATTCGGCCAGCATCCGAGAGTGAGCAGAGTGAGCTGCCTGCCGCCGCTGCCACTGCCACAGGACGCACGCGCGGCTGCCGTCACCACCCGGGGCGGGGGGGGGGGGGGCTTTTTTTTTTAACTTTTTATTTTGCCTTCTTTGTTTGTGTCCCCATCCCTCACCTTCTGACCCCCATTTCCAGTTTTTTCTTCAGCCCTCTGCCAAACTCACCTCAGTGGTCCTAGTGGCCCTGCCTACAGGATCCTATCCTGCCCTCACCTTTGTGCCCAGACCAGGATTTGGGAGACTCTCCACTGCCTGCCCCAGGACCAGGCCTTTGGGCAGTTGGAGAGATGCCGGTTTTTAATCAACATAAAGCCCCAGTGAGGGGCGAAGCATGGAGCCGTGGGGCCCACCTGAATTTCTGGCTGGGGCGCCCATGGGCAGCCCTGCCTCTGGGTTGCTGCTTCTGTCAGAGGCTGCCTTGTGGTGGGCCACCCGGTGGACAGCGCCCTGGTGCTGCCTTCCCTGCCCTGTCGTTAGGCGAGGAGTGGCCTGGCGTGGGGCAGTCCAGCCTCCTTCTCCCATGGGGGCGGAAAAGCAATAATGTCCAGGGATCGGAGGTGCGGGAGTAGGCGAGGGCCTTTGGAAGCCGCATGCAGGATTGGGGGTTCAGGACTCCCTCGTGGGGAGGGGGCCTGCTCTACCCTGTGGGGAACCGGGAGGGGGCCCGGGGGATGGGCGCTGCCTCCTGGCCCTGTCTTCCCCCATCCCCTAAGCTGCTCTTCTGACCCTGGGGATGAGGCAGGAGGAGGATCTGGGGGCTGGCTTCCCCACCCACCAGCCCCGTTCCTTACCTCCTGCTGGAGCCCGAGCCTGGCCCCGGCCCTTCTGAGGATGGGGGCCGGGATCTCCCCCTTCTCTCTGCCTGGGGTGGAGGGGCGCCAGCCTCGGCTGTTACACATCTCGCACCGAGACAGTATTGGGCCCGGTGGACTTGGGTCGAAGAGTGGGTGGGGCTGGGTGTCTGGTACGAACCGAGGTAGGGGCCTCTGAGAAGGGAGGCTCCAGGCCACCTCACTCCTTCCCCCTCTCCGGGCCCCGCGTTCTGCAGCCTTAAGGTGAACGTGTCAGTGCTGTGGGCACTCAACGTGCGTGCCTCAGGCTGTGTGTGTCTGTGGGCGTGCCTGTGCATCTGGGATGCAGATGTACGTGGGGTGTGTGTGTGTGCATGTGTGTTGGGTATGTGTGTGCGAGGGCAAGCGAGTCCCGGCCTCGAGTGTGCGTGGTGTGTGTGGGCTCGGGCCCCGCCCCTGGCTCAAGCATTTCACCCCGAGGGGGAGGGGTGCTAGCCTAGCAGGGGAGCCACACCTGAGGTCTACTTGTTGCCCTGTCCCCCCTGCCCCGTTCCCCCCAGCATCTCTGGGGTTTGGGATTTAGTTTCTGTGGTTTTGATCACCTCAGCCCACCTTCTGTAGGTAGGTCACAGAGAGACATTCTGGGGTGGGGTGGGGGGTTGGTTTGGGTGGGTGGGTTCTGACTTTTCCTGTCTGTGTGTGTATGTCCTTAACCTGACAGTTCTCCCTCCTCCCACCGGCCTGTCCGCATCCCTCGTGTTTGTACGGTACAAGCAATAAAGACACTCATTTCAGCCTGGGGCCCAGCCCCCGGGCCTTTCCTTGCTTCCGGAGTCTGGCCCCGGGGCTCAGCTGCCTCCAGCTCCCGCCCTTCTGACCCCAGGGCCTGGGAGCCACGAGGAGTGGGGGAGGTGTGCACAAGCTCAGGGTGGGGGGGGGGCGCCGCTGGGCGGAAGCTGCCCAAGGGTTTGGGGAAGGCGCCTGGGCAGGGGGTACAGTGGACAGAGACCATTGCAGTCCCTCGGAAGCTGCTTGGGAAGAAAGAGGTGGGGTGGAGAGATGGGGGTGGAAGGGGTGCGTGGTGTCGCTGGGCCCTGGAGTGGGTGTGGGAGGGAGAGGACTCATTTCCTGTGGCCCTTGAGCCCTGGAACCGGGGGGCACTGCCTGCTCACCCCATCTTACCTATGGCCCCCAATTCTGATACACAGCCCTTGGTGGATCAATGGGGTGTGTGGTGGCGGTCGGCTGGGAGCACCTCAGGTTGGGTTACAGCCTTCACAGCTCTGGGACCCCTCTGGCACCTGTCCCTTTAGTCCTGGAGTCACCATGCTTGAGTCACTCCTCTCAGACCCCAGGGCCAGGGCTGCCCCTGCAGAGCCCCGGCACAGGTGAATTTAACGTCAGATTTTGCCGGAAGGTGTAGGCCTTCACACACACGGAGGCTTTGAGATTGTAAATGGGGGTAGAGGAAAAGTCAGATGCTACAACCAGGACTCAAGGAATTTTTTTTGTTTTCTAACTTCATATGGACTTTATTATGAATTGAGTTACAAAAGTGTGTCCTGGTGGTCATATGATAAACGTCAGAGAGGCTTATAAAGAAAAGCCTTTTAAAAGCAACTATACTCCAATAAAAATTAATTGAAAAGAAAAGCCTTTTACTCTTCCCTCTTGTCCAGCCCCTGGAGGTGACCGGTGCTAGATTTTCTTGTCACACCACACTGTCACTCAGACCTTCGTGTGGGTCCACCCCCGTATCTACCTCAGCCAGTTAGTGGTTGTCTTAACAGTCCACGGAGACCTCCCACGGGTTCCTCAGCTGCTGCCCTCAGTTGAATGTATATCTGCAGATGTAGTGGTGCTTCTTTTTTCGGTAGGAGAACTTTTCCCAAATAGGGAGTTTTAGAGGGGAGTGTTTTAATAAATTTTACCAATTAGGAAAATTAAATTTTGACTAGATCTGTCTTTTCTCATATGCATTTAGACAGTTTCACAAGTTTTGTGAAAGGAGGAGGAAACTCAAAACCGCCCCCAGGCCTTGAGTGAGTCATTCTGGTCCTCATGTTACCCCTGTGCCAGTGGACACAGTGCCGTGAAAGGCTGTCCCTCTGTCTGCATAACTCTTTCCTCCCAGCTGAGGTCATCAAGCTGCTGGGCTCTGTATTGCTGCATCTTACCCCTCCCCCCACCTCCTGCCAGCATATGTACATCAGTAGGCTTGCTGGGTCATTGGTAGAAATGAGATCCTCCTCTCTGAGCCACTTTTCTGCATTTGGGGGACTCCTCGTGGACACTTGTCATGCCTCCAGCCGCTTCACGAGCTTTCTCTGCTTTCTCGGGTTGGATGTGCCTCGACTGATTCAGCTGCCCCCTGTCGACAAGAATTTACTTGGCTTCCAGTTCGTTTGCTGCCACCAGCAGTGCTGTAATAAACCTTTGACAGTGTAACAATCCATCTTATCGCGCTTGTGCTTTTTAAGTTTTTGTGGCCTACATTCTAGAGTTGCTGTATTTTAATACATGCCAGATAGCTTTCCCCAAAAGTGTAGCGATTCACATATTTTTAACTTTAATTTTGAGATAATTGCAGACTCGTTGAAAACTTTGAAACTTTAAAAATAGTACCACAGTGATTCTAGGACTGGAGCAGAAAATGTACAAGATGAACCCGAACATCTTGTGCCCGAAAATAAGGACCTACTAGAACCAAACCATACCCTCACTGAGGGGGCGTTGAAGGGACACAGGAGCCAATGGGAAAGAGCCCCCAGTGGCCACAGCTGAAAGCAATTTGAGCGACAATAAATAGCATAGTATTGGGTTATACCCAAGGGGTAAAATAAATGAGTCTGTGCTGATATAAACGACAAATGGTGAGAACAGACATATCTGTACAGAATTCCAGATAATACCTGTAAATAGTCTGCCTTCAAAGAGGGGAAACATGGCCCCCACTCCTTTGGTATGGACTGCAAAGTGACTTGCTTCCAAAGAGTACAGTATGGAAAGGGGGGAAGGCAACTGTTTAGTGGAGAAAGTGGAGCTGCATCAGGCAGGTGGTCAACGTCAAGTGGTGAATCATGTCGGCAATGTGTACCTCCTATAGGAGGCGATTAGATGATACTTTACCTCTGGGGTCTTCCTGAAACATACACTCTCAGTCTAATAAAGAGAAAACACACATCAGGAAAATTCCAGCTGAGAGATGTTCTGCACAAGACCCGACCACTGGTTCTCAGAACTGTCAAGGTTGTTCAAAACAAGGAGAACCTGAGAAGCTGTCACAGCCAAGAGAAGCCTTAGGAAGCATGAAGACTAAATGTAATGTGGTGTCCTGAATGGGGTCCTGGGACAGAGAAGACATTAGGTAAAAAGTCAGGAAATGTGAATAGTGCGTGGACTTGAATAATACTGTGTCCCTATTGGTTCATTAAATTGTGACAAGACCACACGAAAATGTTAATAGGGGAAACTGGGTCTGGGTATATGGGGACTCTGTCCTCTCTTTGCAACTTTCCATAAATCTCCAAATTTAATTTTTAAAAAGTACGAAAAATTTTCATCTACCCTTCACGCAGGTTCTCCGTGATATGCTACACTGACTTTATCCCCCCGCCCCGATATTTATGTATCTGTCCCAAAACAAGACCATTCTCTTACATAATCACGGTCCAGTTATCAAGGTCAGGAAATTAACATTGATACAATGCTTTTCTCTTGGACCTTGATCAGATTTTACTGATGGTCGCATTAATGTTCCCAAATACAAAAGAAAAGTCCTGGCTAATGACTGAGTCCAGGCTCACACGTTGCATTCAGTTGTCTGGTTTGAAGCTTACAGGGCAGTTATTTTGCAGAATGCTCCTCAGAGTTTGTTGCCTGATGTCTCCTTGTGGTTATATGTAAGCTGTTTTTGAAAGGAATTCCCCAAAATGAGATGCCCCTCTCGGTGCATCCTATCAGGAGGCACATGAGGTGATCTGTCCTATTCCTGGTGATGACTTTGATTCCTTGGTTAAGGTGGCGTCTGTCAGATTTCTCCTCTGTAAAGTTACTACTTTCCCTTTGTAGTTATTTCGTACAGGCATATCTCATTTTATTGTGTTTTGCTTTGTTGCACTTGGCAGATATGGCATGTTTTACAAATTGAAGGTTTGTGGCAACCCTGTACTGTCAGATGATGGTTAGCGTGTTTTTTGTTTTTCTTTTGTTGTTTCGTGTGTGTGTGATTTTTTTTCAATAAAGCATTTTAAAATGAAGGTATGCACATTGTTTCTTTAGACATAATACAATTGCACACTTGATAGACTACAGTATAGTGTACACAACTTGTATGTGCACTGGGAAACCAAAAAAATTGTGTGTGACTCACTTTATTGTGATATTTGCTTTACTGGGGTGGTCTGGAACCAAACCTGCACTGTCTCTGAGGTCTGCCTGTACTGTGTAGAGATACTCTGAGCATATAAATATCCAGGTTCTCATCAGGGGTTCAGGCAAAGGGAACAGCAAGTGCAAAGGTCCTGAGGCAGGCAGGTGTCTGATGTGTTTGGGGAACATAAAGAAGACAGGGTATTTCAGAAAGACTGAGGAATGGGGAGAGTAGAAGGAAATGAGTTTAGAGAGGTAACAATGTGCCCAAAGGACCTTGTGCTGAAGGTAAGGAGTTTGTTTTATTTTAAGTATGACAGAAGGCCAGTGGTCTGGGATCTCACACTCTTCTCTCTGCTCACTTTTCCAGTCTCACTGACCTCTCAGTGCCTGAAAATAGCAAGCTTTCCTACCTCAGGGCCTTTGCTCCTGCTGTTCACTCCACCTGGGATATTCTCCCCTCTCTTTGTGTTTCTGGCTCCTCCTCTTACAGGTTTCAGTTTCAACATCACCTCCTCAAAGAGGCCCTTCCAGATCATTTAAAAATTATATCCAGGGCTTCCCTGGTGGCACAGTGGTTGAGAGTCCGCCTGCCGATGCAGGGGACACGGGTTCGTGCCCCGGTCCGGGAAGATCCCACATGCCACGGAGCGGCTGGGCCCGTGAGCCATGGCCGCTGAGCCTGCGTGTCCGGAGCCTGTGCTCCGGCAACGGGAGAGGCCACAACAGTGCGAGGCCCGCGTACCGCAAAAAAAAAAAAAAAAAAAATAATAATAATAAATTTTAAAAAATAAAAATTACATCCAGCCTGTTCATTCATTCATTCAACAAACGTTTGAGTACCGACTATGTGCTAAGCCCTGTTCTAGGCACTGAGAATACAGCAATGAAAAACAAAAAACTAGATAAGCCCTGCCCTCATGGGGTTCACATTCTAGTCAGGAGGGAGACAATAAATAAAGCAGTAAGTGCTAAGAAGAGAATAAGTGCATCGAAAGAATGGGAACAGGAAATGCTTAGGATGGCACTTTTTATGGAGAAGGTAACATCTGAGTAAACACTTTACAGGAAATGAAGGATCTCTGACAGAAGAGGTTCCACGCAGAGGGAATAGCCGGTGCAAAGGCCCTGAGGTAGGACTGTGCCTGGTGTGGGTGAGGATGAGCCAGGAGGCCAGTGTGGTGGGAGAGGAATGAGTGAGGGGGATAGGAGATGAGCTCAAAGGTGTGTTTGGGATGGGAAGCTAATATAGGGCCACTTGGACTTTAAACTTGAGGGATATGGGAGCCACATGTTCTGAAGAGAGGCAGAGTGTGATCTGACTTATTAGGTGTCACAGGGTCATTTCCAACTGCATGTGGGGAGCAGACTATAGAGGATGGGTACAGGGAGAGCAGTAAAGAGGCCGCTGCACTAGTCCAGACCGATCGCCGGTGACTTGTGCCCGTCACCTCCACGGTAGGCTGTGGGCTTGGTAAAGGCAGCGACCACAGGTGGTTTGCTCATCCCTGAATACCCACTACAGGGGACAGAGGCCCTCTATTAATATTTGTTATGTGATCTTATAGCTCCCATGCCTTGAGCTTTAACTGTATTAATCCCTGTGCTGGACACTTAAACCATCTTACAAATTCCTCAGGATAACTCTGTCGGCTAAGTTTTCAAATCCTTACTTTATAGCTCAGGAGAGTGAGGCTCAGAGGGCCTGCGTCAGTCATATAGTAAGTAGCAGGAAGAGGATTTGATCCAGCTGTCTGACCTAGAAGGTTTGGAGGGTGCAGAGCCAGCCCGCGTAGCATTCGCCATTGCCTGTGCGCCTGCCCAGGTGAGGCGTGCTCAGCGCGCATGCGCCCAGGCGCATTTAAAGCGCCCACCGCGGGTCCTCAGCTCCAGCGGGAAGAGGCGGGAGTTCGGCTTGGCCCTTGACTCCAGCCTGAAGGATGCTGGTGAGATACAGGAGCCAGGTTCCCACCTCCTGGCTTGGGCCTTTCTCCAGGCCCTGACTCCACCCCCTCTCCCTTGCAGAGTCCAACTGCCCACCTCGATCCCGAGCCTCGGAGCACCCCAGTCCCCGACGGCGTCCCCGCGGGCAGGAGGGCCTCCCCAGGATGCCCGGAGAGGCCCCCCGGGCCGCGCGCGCCGCCGGGGCTGGAGGAGGCTCTGAGCGCGCTGGGGCTGGAGGGAGAACGTGAGTACGCCGGGGATATCTTCGCCGAAGTCATGGTGAGTGGGACCGGGGCGGGACACTCGTGGACCAGCGGGCTTTGGGCAACTCTGGCGCCGCCCACATCCCTGAAGGGCAGCAGAGGCTGTCGGGTTAGAGGAAGCCAAAGCTGACTCGCTCGCCCAACGCCCACTCAGCAAGCGTTCCCTAACTCCCACCTCGCCAGCCTCTCACCTCGCTTCCCACCCGACTTTGCAGCTTTTACACCACTGCCACCCACAACTTGGCTTTTCTCTCGCACTGTTACCTGTGTGGTTTCCACTGCCAGGAATGCCCTTTCCCGTCTCCCCCAGGCTGTCTGCAGCCCCTCCTTTGGTATTGCATAACCTCTCGTACTTGTACCTCACATTTACTCACTTACCAACTATTTAGCGAGTTATAACAAATGTTTCTGAGCATGTTCTAGGCACTGGGGATGCTGCGATGGACAACATGAGATAGTCTGTCCTCACTGTGGGGAGACAAAAAAATGCAGGTGATAATTTCAGAAGGGCCACAAAAACCAAACACAGGCCACGGTGGTCCACAGTTAACTGCCTGAGACAGGCACTGCCAGAAGAAACACTGAAGGGATGTGTTTATTTAACAAACATCTTGTGAGCACCTCTCCTGGGTCAGGGTCTCTGTTAGGAACCAAGACACAGCTGTGATCTGAACAGAAATCCCTGCCCTCGTGGTGCCAGCAGTCTAGTGGGGCAAAAAGACAAAACATTCAAGGAAACACAGGGTATCTCCAGACTGAAATACTATGAAGAAAATAAAGCAATGAGATAGAGATGATGGGGTGCAAGGAAAAGTATAGAAAAAGTCAGGGAAATTTTAGCTGAGACTGGAATGACCGAGAAGTCAGCAATGCAAGGAGTGGGGAATGACCATTTCAGCTGGAGGGAATGGCCGGTACATAAGTGCAAAGGTCCTGAGGTAGGAATGAGCTTGGCATAGTCTAGGGTCAAAAGAACGCTGGAGTAGGAGTGTGGGTTGTGAGGGGAGAGAGGGAAGAGGTGATGTTGGAGCAGGGCCTGAGAGAGTCTGAGAGCAACTGGGATTTTCTCCTAAGGGTACTGAAAGCCAAGGAAGGGTTTTAAGCAGGGGAGTTCCTTGGTCAGATTTATACCCTCTGGGTGCTCTGAGGAGGATGGGTTGAGGCTTGGTGACTAAGATTGGAGTCTGGGAACCCGGGAGGAGATGCTCAGGAAGTCCTGTGGCCATGGGGGCTAGACTGGAGAGATGGAAAGTGAGGCGTCCAGGGTTCTAGATGGGGACACGGAAGAGCATATTCGGAGGGGACGTCGGAGGCCAGTTTGTGTGTGGCACTCGGGACATCCAACTGGTGCGAGGAGATTGCTGCACCCAGGGCTGGAGCCCGGGAGAGAAGCCGAGGCACAGGTGAGGAGAGTGAGGCCGTTCCTGCCCGACCCCAGGTGTGCCGCGCGCTGACCCGGAGGGCCCTGCCCCGCACCGTGACCCCAGAGATGCGCGCGCTAGTGGTGGACTGGCTAGTGCAGGTTCACGTACGTAATGGGGAGGGAGAAAGGGCTGGGCCTGCGTAGCATCCTAGAACCGTGGTGATTACCTGCGCCTCTCCCCAGGAGTACCTGGGCCTGGCGGGGGACACGCTCTACCTGGCCGTGCACCTGCTCGATTCCTACCTAGGCGCGGGCCGAGTGCGCCTACACCGCCTGCAGCTGCTGGGCGTGGCCTGCCTGTTCGTGGCGTGCAAAATGGAAGAGTGCGTGCTTCCAGAGGTACTCCCGGGGCGGGGCTTGGGAGGGTGGAGCCCTTCCTCGCCGCATCACAGATTAAATGCCTACTGTGTGCCAAGCGAGCACTTTACCTACTCTTGGAATCCCAGCATGTCTGCCTGTGGTAGAGGCTACCAGTGTGTCCCTTTAACAGAGGAAGAGACTGAGGCCCAGAGAGAGGAAGACATTTGCCCAAAGGCAAGCATTTGGGACTTGAACTCAGTCTTGAATAGTTAGAGTAGTTATAGTCCTTTTTTTTTTTTTTTTTTTTTTTTGCGGTACGCGGGCCTGTCACTGTTGTGGTCTCTCCCGTTGCGGAGCACAGGCTCCGGACGCGCAGGCTCAACAGCCATGGCTCACGGGCCCAGCCGCTCCGCGGCATGTGGGATCCTCCCGAACCGGGCACGAAGCCGTGTCCCCCGCATCGGCAGGCGGACTCTCAACCACTGCGCCACCAGGGAAGCCCCTATAGTCCTTCTTGAGTAGTTATAGTTAACATGCATAAACTCAGTGCCGTATCAGAACTGCCTGGTGAAGTAGGGAGTAACATCTCCGTTTTATGGATGAAGAAACTGAATCTCAGAGAGCTTCAGTGGATGTCCATGTCACGCAGAGAGTAAATGGTAAGGTTTGAGCTCGGGAACCAAGTCTATCTGACTCTGAAGCCTCTGCTTCCCACGATTTCCAGACAACAAATCAATGGCCCCATTTTACAGACCAGGAAACTGAGGTCCAGCACAGGGACTGAACCGATCCCAGGAGCTCAAGGGCAGGGAGTAACGAGCCGGGGTTCAAGATTCCTCCACCTCTTTCCCCCCAATTCCCAGCCCGCCTCCCTCTGCCTCCTGGGCGATGGCTCCTTCTCGCGGGCCGAGCTTCTGTGCGCGGAGCGCCGCATCCTGAGCCGCTTGGATTTCCGGCTGCACCACCCGGGCCCGCTACTTTGCCTCGGGCTGCTTGCTGCGCTGGCCCGGAGCGGCCCCCAGGTGCGCGGGGCAGGGGCGTGACCTGCGCGGCTAGGGGCGTGGCCTGCATGGGAAGGGGCGTGACTTGATTGCGCCCCGCCACAATGGCAGGTGTTGCTACTTGCCACTTACTTCCTGGAGCTGTCTCTGCTGGAGGCCGAGGCAGCAGGATGGGAGCCGGGTCGCCGTGCCGCTGCAGCACTGAGCCTGGCACACCGGGTGCTCCACGGGGCGGGTTCCGGGCCCGAGCCGGCGCTTTACAGGTATGGCCGCGGCGGAGGTTCTCTGTGGCTTCAGGGCCTACATTCTGGGTCGCCGTCTTTCCCGTCTCAGAGAATGTGAGACAATTAGGTGTGTGTGCGGGGGGCTGGGGACTGGGGTGCGGCTAGACTTGTTTGCTGGGTGCGAGAGAGAATGGGGTGTCTGCCTCGTCTGGGGGGGTCCCATTTGCTTTTCTCTGGGGGTGTCTGAGAGACTGGGGTGTTTGTTCAGATGTGGGGGCCCTTAACCTTGCCCCAGGGTGAAAAATAGGATCTCCTCAGGCCCAGAAGATGTTCTAACTGCGTTCCAGGGTTGAGAACGAGAGGTCGGCCAGCCTCGAGTCCCTTAGCTCCCTTCCTGGCCACGAATTGGTGTCCCTTTAGCTGCTTGGAGTCCCTCATCTCCTTGTTAACCACGCCACCGCGGGGCAGGGTGAATCATCTTTTCCTCCAGCCCGTGCCCTAGGGTAGAGCTGGATGTCTGTCTGCCCATCCTCAGCCCCAGTCCTTCCCTCTCCGCGGGTCCTGGCTCTCCCATAGCCGCGCTCTGAGGGAAAAATAGGGGGTCTGCCCCTCGTCGGCGCCCTCCAGTCACTCTAGATGATGGACCGCGTGTCCGACCTCGAGAGAACTCCTGAGAAGTCCTCGGGGACCCAAGTCAGCTTGTCTTCTCAGCCTCGAGCCCCAAGCTCCGAGGACAGGTCGTCTCCTATTCCCCGCTACCCCTGCCTCATCTCTGTTTCTCCGTCTCTCCGCCGCAGCCGGGCGGAGCTGGGCCCGGTCGAGCCGTGCATGGTCCGCGCCGCGCTCCGAGGCCCTGCGCCCGGCCTCGCCGCCATCTTCCTCAAGTACGCGCGGCCCCAACGCCAGGGCACCAGCCTCGTCGCCGCCCGCCTGCTCCGCCACCCCCCGGCCGGGCCTCCCTGAGCCCCGAGACCCCAGCAAAAAAAGACTCTCTTTGTGCGTCTGTCTCCCACTTCAATAAAAGAGTTTTTTATTCCGAGCGCTCTCTATCCTCAGTGGTCGAATTCTGGCCCCTCTGTCGCTTTTGATTGGTCACTTCCCGGGCTTCCCACCCATCTGATTGGATGTTCTCACCAAGTCCCTTAATGGCTGCTGGGAGACGCGGTGAGAATTCTGGACTCCGCCGCCAGGGGGCAGTGGCGGGCTTCCGCAAGCACCGCGGAGCGGGACAAAACGGGGATCCCTAACGCAAACGCTTGCGGGAGTTAGGGATGCTGAGAGGAAAATCTCAATGCAAGCGAAGGAAACTCGGTCTTCGGGTTGGGGAGAAGCTAGGAGCAATGGCGACTGTGAGAAACTGAGAATGCCTGTCCTAGTCATGAGGAATGCTAGCTACCTTGATGTTGCCAGATTTTCAGATTTTGTTCACGAAGGAAGCTGAAAATCTGTGATTCCATAAATATCTCTGCTCTTCTAATGCTGGCAACTAATTCAATATTTTTAACGGTTGCACAAATCTAACACATCACATATACTGGCCTGTGAGGGTCATCAGTTTGTGATAGTATGGGCCTTTGATGGCAAGAGTTTGTTAAATGGGATCTGATTTACTTAACCTCTGAAGTGCCACAGTGTCGGTAGGTATAATATAATACCGACCTCTTGGTGGTGTGATGAGGACGTGAGTTAACATAAACCTAAAGCTTTAGGACCGTGTCTGACACTTAGTAGGTGTTGCGAATGTGCTAGCATTGCATCCTAGCAGGATTGTGAGGTACAGTTGTCCCCTGTTTCTACCGAACCCCTAGCACCTAGCCATTTGGTAGGTGTTCAGAAAATAATTGTTATGAATCAGTGGGTTTCCAAGTTTTTAATTAAAACAAAAACATGCCCGAGGTGCAGAAAGGTGACCAATGCTGTTCTGGAATCCAATCTCGGGAATATTAGACTCTTAACCAAGCCTGGGTTTGGAGGTGCAGAGAGGAGGAAGTTTTCACCACTGAGGTGTTCAAGTTTGGAGGATTGGGGATCAGGGAGAGACTCAGCAAAGTACAATAAAATATAGAAGCAGATACTGCAGTTGGGATGAAAGGTGCCATGGGACCTCCGGGGGAAGGATGTGCAGTGGGAGGGGGAGGGGACAGTGGAAATGCAGGCTTGGTGCTTGGGAATGAGACTCCAGCTAGGGTCTTGGGGGTGTGTGTGTGGTGGGGGTAATGGTGCTAATACATAGTTACTCATTTATTCAACAACTATATGTGGATGCCGACTCAGAGTCAGGCACTTACGACCACATATCTCAGTCTCATGGACGATAAGAAACACTGGCTGTTATTTGCCCATTACTGTACCAGGCCCTGTGCTTTACATGCATAATATAATTCAGTTCCTACAGCTACTCTGAAGTAAGCTCACTTGTTACCTCCCTGTTACACAGAAGGAAGGTGGAGGAAGACCAAGGAGCTTGGCCAAGGTCCCACCACTGAGTAAGCAGCTAAGGAGTGTTGAAGGACAGTCATTCACCCTCAGGTTTTCTCTCGAAAGCCTCTCATGTATTTCCTTCTCTACACTCTTTTATTATTGTGTTCCTCACTCTGGGCTGTCACTTGACTGCTTTCCCACTGGTTTTCCTACCCAGACAGCGAGCTCGATAAGGGCAAGAAGCAGATCTCTCTTGTTCATCGAGTTCTCCCCTCTTCCAGGAAGTCTTCACTCACCACCTCAGCCTATGCTGGGTACCTCCTCTGGGCCGTCAGAGCCTGTTGTGCTTCCTGCGTCCCAGCCCCGACCCCGCTGCCTGTACTTCCCAGGCTAGCCCACTCTGGGCTGCCACTGTCTGGTCATTGGTCTGCCTCCCCCACTTCCCTAGCCACCCAGTGAGGGTAGAATCTGAGGCTATCTCAGTCCCTGCTATGTCCCAGCATCACCCAGCCCCAGAGTTGGGCACAGAAAGATATCAGTGAATATTTGTTTGTTGCATAGATAAATGAATGGGTTCCAAAGTTGCTATCATAGTCCCATGTTACTGATGAAGATACAGAGTTCCAGGTAATTCAGGTGATATATCTAAGTCATACAACTAGTGAGAAAATAAGCAGGTATTTGAATCTGGGCAGCTTGCATCCATAGCCTGTGTTCTTATCCAATATGCCAAATGCCTAGCGGTCTGAAAACCAGCCTTCCACGAGGTTGTCATCTTCCTGCTCTTTCTCCCAGACTTGTGCTTTCCTTCTAGAAAGGTTTAGGAGCTTTGGGCATGGGAGAGGAGAGCAAGCAGGAGGATTGGGAGGGTAAGGGGGGTGCGAAGAAGGGATTTGAAGGAGACAGTGGGGAAGTCTTGAGGGGTTTCTCTAGACCCATAGGGGGCAGCCGGAGTCGGCTACCGGAGGTGCGGGGGCGGAGAAAGAATGGGGACCAGCCCCGCGGGGGGGCGATGCGGTAGCTGCAGCGGCGGCCGCAGGAGTTTCCCACAATGCAGCGCGGCGCGCTGTCCCCGGTGCTGATGCTCAGCGCTGCCCCGGAGCCTCCGCCGTGCCCGCCTCCCGCCCTTTCCCCGCCGGGCCCCAGCCCCCGCCATGGGTCGGCTCGGTCCAGTCCTGCCCCAGAGCCGTCGGGGGGCCTGGGTGCGGCTCTCGACAGCAGCCTGCGGGCCGCCGTGGCGTTTAAGGCGGAGGGTCAGCGCTGCTACCGAGAGAAGAAGTTCCGGGAAGCCATCGGCAAGTATCATCGGGCACTGCTGCAACTGAAGGCGGCGCAGGGGGCCCGCCCTGGAGGCCTGCCCGCTCCCGCTCCCGCCCCCGCCCCCGGGCCCGCCACCAGCCAAGGGCCAGCCCGCCTCAGCGAGGAGCAGCGGCGCCTGGTGGAGAACACGGAGGTGGAATGTTATGACTCTCTCACTGGTACGGGGCCGTCGGGGAGCGCAGAGGGTGCATATGTGAGAGGGGTGGGACGTGAGAGGCACTAGTCAAGCCTTGGGGGGGGGGCGGCTGGAGGCTTCAAGGGGCTAGGGCTGGGGTCTGTGGTGGGAGACCTCAGAACTTGATCAGGAAGAGGGGTTGGAAGTCTAGGGGACCACAGGGAATGGAAGGAGCTGGGATGCAGGAAATGGGCTTTGGGCTGCGACCTGCGAACCTCAGGTGAGAAAAACCTACCTTGGATGAGCCATTCAAGGACCCGTCCCTCACCTCTGAGATCACCCTTAGTACTCTCCCCTACAGACACCTCCCAGCTAAGCACCTGTGAGCCCCTGTCTGTGTTTTTCGCGCCTTCTAGCGGCGGTGCAGATTGATTCTGTCTTGATTGGTCAGAAGCTTGGCGGCCCCCGGTGGCCTGAGCAATCCCTTAGGCCGGGTTCAGCCGTGGGAAAGGGAAGGGGTCCTCCGCAGCCTGAAGGCCAGGCTCCTCGCGGTCAGGTGAGGCCTGGGGTGTCGAGAGGCTCTGCGAGTGTCGGTCGTGGTGCCCCCGCAGCCTGCCTGCTGCAGTCGGAGCTGGTGAACTACGAGCGGGTGCGCGAGTACTGTCTCAAGGTGCTGGAGAAGCAGCAGGGCAACTTCAAGGCGACCTACCGCGCCGGCATTGCCTTCTACCACCTGGGCGACTATGCACGTGCTTTGCGCTACCTGCAGGAGGCCCGCAGCCGGGAACCCACAGGTGAGGGGGCGGGGAGGGAGCAGGGAAAGGGGCTAGAGAGGAGGAAACAAGGGCAGGAGGATCAGGGCAGAGCTGCTTCAATGAATGCTGTACCCCTCACCCCACGTCCGGCCTCCACCCATCTACTCCTTGCACACCCACTCCTCCACTCACCTGCCGTTCGTTCGCGCCCACTCACCCCTCGTTCCTCTGGCGTTCACCCAACCACCTCTCATCTGTTCCGTCCTGAGCCCGTCCTGCTGCTTCCCATTTACCTACTCAGCCACTTCCCTGGCCACTCGCAACCCCCTCCCCCATCGCCATTTTCCCCTCCCCCTGAATTAATTCATCTACTCACTCACTAACCTGTTCACACACTCACCTATTCTTTCACCTGTTTCCCGGCAGTGCCAGGAGATTGGCAGGGGGCAGGGTTGGCAGAGCTGGAGGCTTGTTCCTTGCCCTGTGGGAGGTCATAGGGTGTGTGTGCGGTGGGGTGGCGGCAGACACAATACTCAGTTCTGTATTAGGAGCCACTGAAGAGGGAGCACAGCAGGTGCATACACAGGGTGTGGGAGCAGGGGCAAGATGAGTTTCCCTGCTGAGCAGTTTGGAGGGAACAGGCTTCTTACAGTTATCACTGGAGGGTAAGAAGTGTGACAGGAGTCTCTGAGAAGAGGCATTCCTGGCAGAGGGCACAGCAGATGCAGAAGTGTGGACGTGTGACACACCCTGCTCTGCTTGCTCGGTTGGGGCTTTGGGAGAAGGGCTCTGGCTCTACCAGCCGTGGCGGGGTGGGCCGCCGAAGGCCGGGGACCTTGAAGTGTGAGCCGAGGTGGTGCAGATGTCACCTGCTGCCCCAGGACACGCAGATAATGCCCTGCCCACCTCCCCTGCAGACACCAACGTCCTGCGCTACATCCAGCTGACTCAGCTGAAGATGAACCGTTGCAGCCTCCAGCGGGAAGACAGTGGGGCTGGGGCTGCGTCCCGGGGTGTCACTGGCTGAGGCCAACTTGGGGGGACCGTCCCTACCCCCACTGCCCCCCACCTCACCATGTAACTTCCCCTGACTCATGTGTTTCCTGGTAAAGCACTTGTCGCTGGTGACCATAACCTCTCCGTGTGGTATTCTTGCGGGGGCCCGGGTGGGGACATGGGCCTGGACTTCAACCCCTGGACCTTGGAGATCCAGCGAGGCCTGGGAGCATGGTGGGGGGGGGCGGGTGTCCCACTGGGCACGATCTAGGATCAGGGCCTGGCACAGGGAAAGACACACAGCCAAGCGTGGTAGGGGGCAGGGGTTACCTTTAATGCTGCCTTTTGTGCCGAATCCCCCATGATGCCCTGTCCCTGAGTATCCCTGCCCACCCTCCCCCCCACCGCAGGGCAGGCACAGGGCCCCCCCACCCCTGGGTACAAAGGAATAAATTAATTGCCCTCCCTCCCCCCCTTCCCCAATAAATAGAGTGAGTATCCTGCCCAGGGCCTCCCCTGCCTTGTGGCACGGTGGGCTGGGGCGGGGCCTGGGGCGCTACATTCATGGCTGCCCAGGCGGGCGGTGGTGGGCAGGCCTCAGAAGGAGCCGTGGGCCCCACACAGGGGCACTGTGCTGTCCTGGCTCTGCCCCTCCATATCCATGTCAAGCAGCGTGGGCTGCATGCTGGGGGGCCCGGGGCTCTCCGGAGTGTCCGGCCTGCTGGGAGGAGAGATGCTGAGTGTCTGGCCAAAGGAGACCAGTTTCCAGGGGTCCAGGCGGGGACGGCTGGCAGCTGGCCGGGGTCGTGGGGCGAAGGTCAGGGTGGTGGGACGGCCAGGGAACTCGGGGGGCCGACGGCGGGTGGGAAACAGGCCCTGGGGGTCGGGCAGGCGGGGGAAGTCCAGAGGATCTCGAGGGCCTGGTAAGAGAGGATCAGATGAGGTGAGTGGCGTAGGCCAGAGGGTGGTGTTTAAAAGCCAGGAGCATTTACATGAAATTGGAATTTGACTTCTCTTGAAAAATCTGCTGATTTTGTTGGGCCCACTTTCCAGCAGGGTTTGGACCTTTACCTAGCCACCCACCCCCCACCCCCCACCCCGCCAACTGCTCAATCATCTGGGTGCAACTCTGGGCACAGTCCTTTATCTTTCAGAGCCCATTTCCTTGCTGTACTCTAGACAAAGCCCTCATCCCTCGCACCTCTCTGACACTGAGCCAGGTTCACAAAGACCCACAGAGACTCCTCAGGCATGTTGCTGTCTGTGAATGGGGATGACAGCACCTTGCTACATAGGTGAGGATTAAATAAAATGGTAACAGTAATTGTAGAACAAGTAGCACAGTGCCTGATAGGAAGCTCTTAGCTCCTGTCTGTTCTAATCATCTTTGTGAGTTAGTAAACTATATAGAACAGGGCATAGCACATGGGTATTAGCTCTAGTAATTGTTGTTGCCATTAATGCCACCTGCCTGGCCCCTGTAGGCATTAGAGTTTGCCAGCCCTACTGCACCCTGCGTCTCAATTACCCAGGGACTCACAATGCCTCACAAAGCAGTGGGGGCCATGGGGACACAGACCCTCCTCCCCATGCTAAGCAGGGGAGGATGCCTTAGCATCCAGGGGGTCGTCGCTGCGCTGGGACACAGGGCTTTGGTGGGGGCACGGGAGATGCGCCTTTTTCTGCGCCGTGGGCGCGTGGAGCCTCACTCACCAAGGCCAGGGCCGGTGGGCTCGGGCGCCCCCCGCTGCCCCAGCGCCCCGTCTGACGGCGTCCTCCGGTGCCCGCGGCTCACAGCGCGCGCGGCCGTGACGTGGGTGGGCGTGAGTGACTGGCGGGGGTCCTTCTTGAAGCTCTCCAGCTCCAGGTCCACCAGGGGGTTGGTGCTGGGCGCGGGTGCGGGTGGGGAGGGCGGCGGGGAGGGCGCGGCCGGCGCGGCCTCGTCGCTGTCGGAGCGCAGCAGCGAACGCGTGGAGTTGCAGTCGGACACGGACGACAGCGACACGAGGGTGGCCGAGGGCGCCAGGCCCGGGCTGGGGGCCGCGTCATCGCGGCGGCTCGGGGAGCGCCCCGGTGGGCTGAGGCCCCGCGGGAAGCGGCCGCCG
The DNA here is from genome assembly GCF_963924675.1 of Phocoena phocoena. NCBI lineage: Eukaryota > Metazoa > Chordata > Mammalia > Artiodactyla > Phocoenidae > Phocoena > Phocoena phocoena. The sequence continues at coordinate 12,404,461 of NC_089238.1, forward strand.
CGGGGGAAGAAGAGGCCATCGAGCCAGCTCCGCGGCTCCTCGCCGTTGGCCGAGCGCACCTCAGCCACATCGGCGCCCAGGCCCACGGCGCCCAGCAGCGTGGCGCAGCCCAGCAGCGCGAGCTCACAGCGCCGCCGGGAGCCGTGCCCGGGCCGGGCGGGCGGCGTTGGCTCCCACGGCGCCCGCGCCCCGGGAGAGGGCTGGCTGGGCAGCGGCACCGTGAGGTAGGACGGGGTGGTGTAGGGCGAGGGGGGCACGCTGCTGCCTCCGTCCGCCTCCGCGAACTCCTCTGCAACCGGGAGAGGGCCGTCACTGGACTCGACTCACTTAACTCTAGGCGCCTGGCCCCTCCGCCCACCCCCCTCGGATCTGGAGGCAAGGGGTTGCCCCAATGAAATGACCCCTCCAACAAGAGCACCAAGGCCCACTAAGCGTGGTTCTCGACTATTTCTCCCCTCAAACCCCCTCCTCCGGGGAATGATCCCCACACCCCAGGGACCGGCTGCTCCCATTCCAGGTATGTGTCCTACCCTCTGGCCCAGTGAAATCCGGCTCCCTCCTTGCAGCCCTGGGGAATGGTCACCCCTTGGTCTTGGGTTACGGCCCCCTTTGCCAGGGAATATTCCTTCCCCCTCCCTTTTAAAGGCACCCTCACCCTCTTACCCATCTCATTGAGGCTAGCAAAGCCTGGGGTGATGGGAGTGTGTTTGGGGGATTTGCCCAGGTTGGGGGCACTTGATGACCACTGTTTGCTTCCTTCTCCCAGGGCCTTCAGCCTGCAGGGGTCACCAAAGATGGGGGGTTATAGGCCTCCTGGCTGCCAAGGGCCTGGGGAAGAGGCACAGGGTGTGGGATGGGCTCCATGTAGCCAATACCTCTCCTCTCCTCCAGCCCGCTCCTTCTGCAGCGTGGAGCTGGGCCCCCAGGTCCGGCCCTTCTTCTTGCCCCCAACCAGTTCTTCCTTCTTTGGGGGTCCACTGTTGCGGCCCCACGTCCCACTGCCACCACTGCTGCTGCCACTGCTGCTACCTCCACCACCATCCACAGGAGTCACTGGGCCGAGAGAAGCCACTTGGTTAGTGGGTCTTAGTCTGTCCCCACTGATGTCCCAGCCTTACTCTTCTCCCCTTGGTCCCACCCTCCACCTGGAAGCCCAAGGGAGCTTGGACTCCAACTCCAATCATGACCCTCCCCTGCTCTACATCCTTCCATAGCTCCCCACTGCTGTCAGGACAACGTCCAGCTTCCTCAGTTTCATCACCCGTCACTTCTCACAGCCTAACCTTTCAGCCATCCATTCATTCCCAAAGGTTTACTAGCACGTGCTACGTGCCAAGCCCGTGGCAGGTCCTGAGAAGACATCAGTGGTCAAGGCAGACAAAAGACCCTGCCTGGGGACTTCCCTGGTGGTCCAGTGGCTAAGACTCCGCACTCCCACTGCAGGGGGCCCGGGTTCAACCCCTTGTCAGGGAACTAGAGCCCACATGCTGCAACTAAAGATCCCACACGGGGCAAAGAAGATCCTGCATACCACAACTAAGACCTGGTGCAGTCAAATAAATAAATAAATATGAAAAAAAAAAAAAAGTCCCTGCCCTGAGGCGTTTGCGTTTTAGTGGGTGAAGACAGACGATCAACAAGAGTCACACTAGGTACATCACCTGGTAGGGGGCTAGGAGGTGATAAGCGCTGTGGGAAATATAAAGCAGGTGAGGGGTTTGGGGAGTTAGGGAAGGTCTCATGTGTGAGAAGGAGAGATATGAGCAAAGACGTGAAGGAGGTGAGGGAGTGAGTCAAGTTGATACAAGGGAGAGGAGCCTTTCAGGCAGAGGGAACGGCAGATGCTGAGGCCCTGTGGAGCGTTCTGGAGCAGACTTGTTCCCTGCAGCGTCAGTTGCTCTCTCTCCTCTGTGCCTATCACATGTTGAACATACCCCGATGCTAGTCCTGACTCACGGTTTGGTCATTATTTGTCTTTGCATCCCCCCAGGAGAATGACCTCTGGGGCCTGGTACAAAGCAGGTGCCCAAACAGAAGTGTGTGTAGGGGGCGGTGTGTGGGGTGAGGCCAGGGGTGAATGATGGGGCAGAACAGACTGGGGAGCCGGCCGGGTACCCTTCAACTCATCAGCAAACCCTGACAGCTGTACCTCTGCCATGTAGCTGACTCACCCTCTCCCCTCTTCAAGGCCCCCACCCTGGCCCAGCCCCCTCGTCTCACTTGCCTCCCACCTTGACTCCTGCTGTCCTCCAATCCCTACTCCTCACGGTGGCCAGAGGGAGAAGGTTAATTTTACCACATCACTGCCTTGCTCACAGCCCTCCAGAGACTCCCCCGTCTCATTTAAAATAAAATCCAGATTCCTTATCCCAGCTCTTAAGGCCCAGTGTGATCCTCCCCTGCTGAACCCTTGACCATAAGCCTAGTACTGTCTCTCCCATTCATCCTACTCCGGCCAAGTTGGCCTTCCCAGCTGATAAACACACCATGCTTGTTCCTGCCTCTGGGCCTTTGTCTTTGCTGTTCCCTCTGCCAGGGATGCTGTTCCTTCAGATCTCTGCACGTGTCACTCCCCCTTACCATTGCAGGTCCCTGCTCAAACCTCAGCTTCTCTGACAGGCCTTCCTTGTGATTTCAAACCAGCAACTCTTCTGTTTTATTCCCTTCCCTGATTTCCTTTATAGCGCGTATCACTACAGGAAATTATCCTGCTCACCAGCTTGTTTACTTGTTGTCTGTTTCCCCTCATGAGAATGAGGGAGGGGACCCTGCCCACCTGGTCCCCTGGTGTTGCTCTGGCTTGGTACAAGATGTGTGCTCAGAGAAGTCTGTTCACTGACTGACTGGTCAGGGCCTTGGGAGATACTCACGGCGAATGGCCCTCAGCCGGGGGATGATGCTGGGGCTTGCGGGCGGGCTGACCCCATCTGATCCTTTCCGTTTGTCCAGGGTTGGAGAGGCCTGGACTGTGATCTTATGTTCAAAGCCTGCGAAAAGAAAGACTTCCCTAAGCACACGGTTCCATGGGTAGCCAAAGAGCGGTTCCCTTTGTAGAAGGATAGAAGGAATGCTACCATTTTGTATTCCTTCATGCGGTGGTTCTCAAAGTGTGTTCCCAGACCAGCAGCATCAACGTCAAGTGGAAACCTCTTGGAAATGCAGATTCTTGGGCCCTCCCTTAATCAGGAACTGTGGGGGGGAGGTGCAGCAATCTAGCTGCGGTGTAAAAGCCCCCCAGTTACCTCTGATGCACACTCGGGTCTGAGAGCTGCTGCCCTGAGGATCTAGGCCTGAGTGTCCAATATGGTGGTCATGATGCCACACACGGCAAGTGAGCGCTTGAAATGTGGCTTGTGCACCTGAGGAACTGGAGAGTTCTACCTTTATTTAATTGTAAGTAATTTAAGTTTACCTTTCAAAACAGACCCTCAGTTCAGTCATCGGGAACATTTACGCATGTTTGGAACAACTTTGGTCTGTGGATCTGCCTTTCCAACTGTACGTTTTATGAAATCTAAATACAGCTCAAGATTTTTTGATGAAAATTTAGAGCCCAGATTGAGATGCACTGTGAAGATAAAATACACCCTGGATTTCAAAGATTTAGTGTGAAAACAAGAAGCTAAAATACCTCATTAACAACTTTTCTCGTACTGACTACATGTGAAACCACAACATTTTGGGTATATTTGGCTAAACAAAATATATTAAAGTTAATTTCACCTGTTTTTTTCCCCTTTTTCATATGGCTACTAGAAAATGTAAAATTACACACGCGGCTTGCATTGTATCTCTGTTGGCTGGTGCTATTCTAGGCACTGCTTTAGGGCTTGTAACATCTCTCGTAACAAAGAGAGAAAAATCAGTATGATGTGCCTTCTGATGTTACCTAGGAAGCAATATTTTTAAAAAAAAAGAAAATCAAACCTGAACTTGAAACTGATTAAGCCCTGAGATCCAGCTATTAGGTTGAGCCATGTGAAACGTCTGTTTCTGTAGGTCAAAAATGGCTGAACATCAGCAGTTTCACATGGTTTAACCTAATACCAGTTTATAGGAAGTTCAGGGGACAGAGCGACATGTTAAAAGATACCAGGGAGATGCAAGCAGTAACGTCAGACTGTGGGAAATGCTACGGGATAAATGATGCAGTTCCTCAACCAATTATTGGCAAGGAGGAAAAAAAGGTATTAGACAAATATTAAAAGATATTAAACAAATTGCTGGGAGATAAAACTATAAGGAAAAGTAAGGAAGTGATTGCCCTAAAAGTCAAGACAGGGGCTACTCTTAGGGAGCGGCAGGGGGGTGTGTTTGGACAGGGCGTGTGGAGGCATATGGGGGGGCTGTAGGTCCTCCCTGCTTTCATGGGAGAGATTCTACTAAGGTGTGATATACCTAGCAATAAAAAAAAGTTTAAAAATACATAAATAAAAGGAAGAGATAAGCCCCGGGTTAGGGATGCCCTCAGCGGCCTCTCGGGGATGCTCAGGGGACGTGGGCGGGTACCGGAGGGCAGGCTGATGTGGCTGCTGCCTTCTCGCAGCTTGAGCAGGCGGCTGCGCTTGAAGTTGCCCCTGCGTTTGCGGACCCGCGGCTTCTCCTGGCTCAGCTGGCACATGAGCAGGTGCAGCTCGCGCTCCACGACGTCCATCTCACGCTCGGCCAGCTCCTGCTCGCGCCGCCGCAGCTGCTCTTCCTGGAACCGCTGCTCCTGCGCCGCCCGCAGCAGCTCCTCCTCGCGGCTACGGAGCTCCTGGAGAGGAGATGAGGGGCTTGGGGCTAGGAGCTTAGCTGCTCTGCCCCTGGGTCTGGTTGGTGTCCTGCTCAGGGCTGTCCTGCTGTGGGGCAAACGGGGGGCACAATCCAACTTCACTAGCCAGGCTGGGTGCCAGGGCAGGGGACTGTCTTAGCTCAAAGCAAGGGGTGGCTTTTCTTTTTTCCTTCCTCTTTGATTTTTAATTTTTTAAGTCTTCAATTTGGAAAACATCCACCATGGAGAGAAAAGTGTGCCCCATGTACCCATCATCCAACTTCAACAATTTTCTATACTTTGCAAATCTTTTTTCATGTATCACCTTCCTTCTCTCCTCTCTCCCCATTTTTGCTGTAGGATTTTAAAGCCAGTCCCAGACCTCATGCAGTATCACTTGTAAGTACTTGAGTGCAGGGCGCCTTCTTTTTTTTTTTTTTGGTGGTATGCGGGCCTCTCATTGTTGTGGCCTCTCCCGTTGCGGCGCACAGGCTCCGGACACACAGGCTCAGTGGCCATGGCTCACGGGCCCAGCCGCTCCGCGGCATGTGGGATGCTCCCAGACCAGGGCACGAACTCGCGTCCCCTGCATTGGCAGGCGGACTCTCAACCACTGCGCCACCAGGGAAACCCCTGAGGGTACCTTTTTTTTATCAACCTTCCAACAGGAGGCTGTCTTTTCTTAGTATGCAAGAAAGGCTCCCTAGGCCCTGCATGGACCCAAAGACCCCTGGGCTCAGGGTAAGGGATTCTGCCCCATCCAAGGCATCAGAACTCAGGGATCTTGCTCCATCCCTCCCACCTTGCCTCCTGCCTTCACCTTCTCCTTGGTCCGGAGGTCATCGAACATGTGTTGAATCTCCAGCTTCCAGTCTTCCTGCAGCGAGTGGAAAGACTCCAGCGGCATCTGGAACAGGGCTGACTGTTCGATGACTTCAAGTTGCTTCAAGATGCTGCCAAAATCTGGCCGCCCGTGGGGGTCTGGGTCCCAGCATTCTGGGGTGGGGGTGGAGAGGACAGCAGTGGGAGTGGAAATGTCAGTGGCCATGCTCTGGGGCATCGGCCTGCTCAGTGGAGGCAGGACTTTAAGGGACTGTGGACAAACAGCTCCCATGGAGCCAAGGGGAAGGAATTCAAAGCCAAATTCCTGGCAGTGTTTCACTTGGTGAAACTCTGGGGAGAGAAACTCAGGGACCTGTTCCCTGACTGGTGGTAGAATCGAGGGGAGGAATCCCAGGGCCAGTGAGTCCTAACAGGTTGCCCTCAAGAGCTGTGGGCCTAGCCAGAACACAGGTCTGGAGGCCATGGAGCCAACTGTGGGGGAGACTGTTCATGGTCCCATGGTTCCAGCCCCTTGTCCCTCACTCCTGGGCCCAAAGGTATGGATGGGTGTGAAAGAGTGAGGTCTGGGCCTGAGGGCCCCTGCCACCCCTAGCTGAGCCTACCCTCTCCACGGGGCCCTGGCTCACCCTCCAGTAGGCGGGCAAAGGGCTCGGGGCATGTGGAGGGAATGGGCAGAGTCAGCTTGTTCATAGCCACACCATATGCCACGGCCAAGGCGTCGATTTCACGGTAGGGGACCTCACCCGTCAGCAGCTCCCAGAGCAGTACTCCGAAGCTGCAGGTGGGGGAGAGGGAGGGGTGATGCCACAGCCCACCCTAATCCCCACCTACACCCCAGCCCTGCCTCCAGTCCCATGGTGGGCCTCCCTCCCCCAAGCAGCCAGCCCTGGCCAATGAGGCTGCAAGAACCTGATTTGACCTCTATCGGCCTGATCTGGTGGGGTTGGTTCTCTGATGTCTCTCCTTTGCTCTGCCTCTCTTCTGCCTGAAAACCTTCAGTGGGTTCCCCATGCCCACTGAGCAAATCCACCCTTCTTAGCTCTGATCTTGATGACCCCGCAGCCTCGCCTCTAAACACTCTCAGCCCCGTACCACCCCCAGCTTCATCTTGCAGCCACGCTGAACAGTTGAACAAACGCTGTTCTTCCTAACCTCTGGCCTTTGCACATGCTGTTCCCTTGGTTGAGAACACCCTTTCCTTTGCCTAACGGTCCTTTAAGTCACAACTCGGGTGCCCCCTCTACCTGGAAGCCTTCCTTGATTCCACAGCCTCCAAAGCTGGGTTGGAAGCCCCTTCACTATGTTTCCACAGAACCCTCTACACTTACCTCTAAAAACAAGTTAACACTATTTAATATTTATAAAGCACTTACTCCAGGCCAGCACTGCTCGAGGCCTCACAACAGTCCTGTAAGGCAGAAGGCACTGGAATGACCCTAATTTTATCCAATGAGCAGGTGCAGGCAGAGAGAGGTTAAGTTGTTTGCTTAAAGTCACACTGCTCATAGGTGATGGAGCCACACTGAGACTTAGGTCTGTCTGATGCCCACGACAGCGTCCTTAATGGCTACACGATTCCAGAGCATGCACCACTGTGCTACGATCACCTGCGTGTCCATCTTCTCCAGTAAACTGTTCTCCTTCTGGATCCTGATCCCTGTTTCATGCAGTGCCCAACACGTAGTAGATCCCCGTGCTCCCCCGTTCCATGCATTCATTCAACATACACTTATTAAATGTCTGCTGTGTGCCAGGCATTGTTCCAGGTACTGGAATAAGACAGACACCACCCCTGCCCTCATGCAGCTGACAGCGTCCCCTCCTCTCAGTGACAGCACTGGTAAATTTGAGCTGGGCGAATGCTGCCTGAAATAATTTTCCATCCTCCTTTGCATCTAAGTGTGCCCATATGGCAACGGTTCTGGCCAGTGGGATACAGAGGAGTGTGTAGTGTGCAACTAACTTCCAGGAAGTGTCCTTAAAGGGGAGGGGTCCCCTTTCCTCTTTCCTCCTTCCTCCTGGTTGGAATATAGACATAAAATCTGGAGCTCAAGCAGCCATTTTGGACCATGAAGTAGACTTGGGAATGGAGGCTATACAAGGTGGAGAAGAGTAACAGTGGCTTGTAACTGGAGGGGGCCAGACCCTCCCCTCACAGCCTCTCCCACATCTCTGGAAACCTGTGGGGATGTTTTGATTGTCACAATGACTGGGGAGTGCTACTGACATTTGGTGGCTGGGAATCATGGATACTTAACATCCTGAAAGGTACAGGACAGTACCACACAAGGAAGAATTATCCTGCCCAGTGTCAAGGACACCACAGTAAAAAACCCTAATATAGGACTCAATCCCTAATGCTGGGGGTACTATATCGTGTAAAAGTCATGGGCTTTTACCTGACAGCAAAAACATCAGTCTTGTTTTTATTTTGGGTTTTCTGTTCCTCGCCACTGAAATATGGCTCCTGTAAATGTTTGGGACCATAAATGAATGCCTTCTGTGAAGCAAGACTAAACTTCCCCCCAAAGGGCCACGCTGCTCTAGTTGAGAATTCCTGTCTTATTTGTTTGCCCCAATACCATGACTTTGCAGCTTGGTCCATCTGGAGCCTCAGCCGGGGAATGATCTTGGTTTGGCTGCCCACCGCAAGTAGAAGGTTAAGTTTCTGCTGTCACCAGGTCTCGCAGGCAATGAACAGCCTCCTCATTGGCCTCCTGCCCCAACTCCTGTCCCCTACAATCCACCAGGCGAGGGAGCCTTTGTGATGTTAAATCAGATCATGTCATTCACAAATGCCTCTAATGGCTTTCCAGCGCACTTAGGATAAACCTGGATCTACTCCCTCACCTGCAAGACCCTCCGGCTCTCCCGCCTCCATCATTTCCTACTACTTTCCTCCTTGCCTGCTCTGCTCCAGCCACATGTTCCTTTCTGGAACACACCACGCTCGTTCTCACCTCAGTTCCTCCTCTGTGGAAGCTGTTCCCTCTTCCTGGAAAGCCTCTTCTCCTAAACTTTGCATGATTGGCTCCTTGTCATCCAGAACGCAGCTCAAGTACCACTTCTCAGAAAAGCCTTTCCCGAAGTCACCTCCAGCCCTCAGAGTGCCTTTCAATCAACCTCCTAGCTCGTAACACGGTCTAGTACTTTTCTGGTGGACTAACTTACTACCTTTTAAAAATTATTATTATAATTGCAACTTAAAAACAGCCTTTTTTAGCTTCTGAGGTATGTATTATTCCCGTGGGCAGGAAATGGGTCTGTTTTTATATACTGCTGTATCCCTAGCTCCCAGTGCAGTTGGATGAATGAATGAATGAATGAATGGTTTCCTGCTTGATGAGTGGGGGCAGAGTAATGGATGGTGTTTGAGGGGTCTTTGGTGCTGACCACCTATCTTTACACTCCTGGAATTTTCAAACGTAATCCAAGTCCTCCTCAGCTGCCACTTCTGCTGGCAAAGCAGCCACCTGCTTTTGTGCTTGTCTGATGGTCTGACCTTGCTGGCGGGACCCTTTGCCAGGCTCGGATCCCCGCTGCAGTGGCCGACCGTCCCTCCCACTCTGCCGTTTCCCCCTTCCTCCCTCCTCCCTTCCCAGGAGGCCTCCCCTGTCCCACCGTCAGCACCTCCAGACGTCACTGCTTTTGGAGAACAGGGAGAGACGGATAACCTCCGGAGCCATCCAGGCGTAAGTCCCCGCAGCGCTCATTTTGGTGGTCTTGTGCCACTCACGGGCGAGGCCGAAGTCTGTGATTTTGAGCACCGTATCTGCGAGGTTGTGGTTCTCGATGGCCTCCAGAATAAGGACTGTGGGTAGGAAGAAAGGTGGGTCACCCCAGACCTGCTGGCTGCAGCCCCGTGTGTCCTGCCCCCGCCTCAACTGGAATCTCCTACTTGTTCTCTCCCTGCCGCCTGGGGTCGCCCCCCTCTGCAGCAGCTCCTTTCCTGGCCTCGAAGACCACGAACGCTTTCCTGATGGTCTAATCTCTGCCTCAGACTCCCATGAGGCGTTGGGGAGCTTCTCCTGAGTTCACTGGCCTCCTGACTCCAACTTGGGCCCAGGGGAGCTCAGTGAAATGTCGATGGCCACGGCCTTGGTTCTCCTAGGTCCAGGCCTTGAATTCCCAACCACCGCAGAAGTGACAACTACAAACCATAAGCAGAAGGGGATGGTTTTCCTTTCCTTTTTGTCACCTGCTGTGGGTAGCTGCATTCATGGCCCCAATTCTGCTCCTTTCTGTGTCACACTCTTTGTATCTCCACGTCCTTTACTCTGGGTTGGCCGTATGACTTGCTTTGTCTGATAAAATGAGGCAGAAGGGACAGAATGCTAGTTCCAAGCCCAGGCCTCTCATGTCTGCTTGCCCTCTTGCCCTTCTGCCATCACTATGAGAACATGCCTCGGCTAGCCTGCTGGTCCAAGGAACATGAGAGATACTCGGAGCAAAGCCTCTCCAGCTGAGCCCTGCCTAAATCAGTTTACCCTCCATCAGGCCTGCAAATGTATAAGCAGTAATAAAGGACACTGAGTTTTAAGACACCAAGTTCAGGGAGGGTGGGAGGGTTGTTACACAGCATTATTATGACAAAAATCTGACTGATACATCCCTCAAGCATATTGAATGGTTCCAACTTACTTGCTGTCTAGGGTTATTACTAACAACAATAACAACCATGGCTAGTGTTTATTAGGAGCCTATTATATGACAGGCACTGTGCTAAGCCCTTTATACAAATTAACTAGCAAGCAACCCACTTTATTGACTAGCAAACTGAGGCTCAGAGAGATGAAGTCACTTGGCCGAGATCACACAGCTAGAAAATGGTGGGGGCAGTTCGCGGGTGGCCTAGCGGTTAGGATTCCGGGCTTTCACTGTTGTGGGCCAGGTTCAATCCCGGGTTGGGGAACTGAGATCGCGCAAGGCGCACAGTGTGGCTAAAAAAAGAGAAAATGGTGGGGCAAAGACACAAACTAGATCTGTCATCAGAGTCCAATCTCTTAACTGCCGTGATATTCTACTACTTTCTGTCAAACAGAAGGTAGTGTACAGTAGTATCCTGCCTGGGTTTGAATCCCAGCTCTGCCACTTATTCGTTGCATAATCTTATTTACTTTATTTTTAACACTACGATTTCTCCTCTGTTAAATGGAGATGATAAGGCATTGACCCTCTAGGGTTGTAGTAAAGCATTATTTCCTGAAGCAATAGTAGGCCCTCTAAAAGCATCAGCTCTCTTTATTAGTGTGTGATGTTGCCATAACTGTTTCTTATGTCTCCACCTTTATCTTTGGCCATTCCTGGCTACTTCTCCAATCATCGTAACAATGCGGCAATTCTGCTGTCATACCCATTTGGCAGATGAAGAGACTAAGTTTTAGAGAGCTCAGACCACTGCCCAAGGTAACACTGTTGGGAATCTTGTCCCTTCTTTAAAACCCAACTCAAATGTCACCTCCTCCTGGAAGCCTCTCGAGACTCTCTAGCATGTGACTCTACCTCCCAGAAGTTCTCCCTTCTCGAGTCACCAACTTTCCTGTTTGTGGAGTGACCCTGTGACAGAGGGAACACCCCATGGTCTTACACTTTATTTCTGCATCTCCCAGGCTGGGCCTAAATCAATTCACTTTAAAAAGTATTTATCTGATTATGCTACCCCTGCTTAAGACCCTCTAATGGCTTCTACTACATTGAATAAAATATCCAAAGCACTCACAGTGGCCCCCAAGGTTAATGTGATCTGGCCCATCTACTTTTATGACCTCACTTCCTTCCACCTCTGCCTCCCTCCTGCTCTTCCGACCTCTTCGGTCTCCTTGCTGTTTCTCCAACAAGGCAGCTTCATCCCCACTTCAGGACCTTTGCCATGCCTAGATCTTTGTAAAGCTGGGTCCTCTGGGTTCAGGTCTCTGCTCAAGTGTTGCCTTCCTGGAGCTCTGATCTAAAGAGCTCCCTCTGCCCCATCCTTAATCCGCTTTGTTTCCTTCAGAGTCCTTGAAACTCTCTGAAATTTTGTTATCTATTTAAATATCAACCATCTATTTTTGTTCACTAGACTATAACTTCTATGGGGGGGGGTCTTGCCTCATTCACATCTGTCTCGGCTTGTTCACATCTGTAATCCCAGAGCCCAGGACAGTGCCTAGTACACTTAATTCTGCTTCAGAATTATTAGTTGAATAAAACAATGAATGAATGGCGTCAGATGAGGATCTCCTCAGGGGAGGCTGAATGGGGGAAGCTGTACTGTGGCGGCCCTGTTTCCTCTGTCTCAGGCATGGAGCAGTTCCATTGCCCAAGCAGGAAGCCCTGGCCTAAGAGCCCCACCAACCCTTTGTCCAAGTGGCATTGGCTACAGAAAAACTTGGGGGCGTGGGAGCATGTCCTGATACCCCACCTGCAGGCTGTGAATCAGCAGGGGTGAGGCAGGGCTGAGAAGGGACCCCAGCCTTCAAGAGGAGTGTGTTGGCAGTCCTGTCTCCATTTACCCAGCATTTCAGGAGTCAGAGCATCAGCATCAATGGAGATGGGGACCATCAGTCTGTCTTGCTCAATTCTCTGGGGCTGGTGCAGGGCTTGGCGCACCCCGGGCACTCGGTAGCTATCTGTTGAGTGTATGAATGCCAGGCCTGCCAGGTAAGGAAGACCCTGTCCCTCTATTCTAGGGGCTTGCAGTTGGTGGTGGTGAGGCCTAGCAACGAACATGAAACAGTGGGATGGGGGTCAAACAAAGTTCAAGATGTAGAACTGACAGGAGTCAGAAATAGATGAGATGTGAGGGCTGAGGACAAAGAGAAAACCCTCACCTATCACGTGAGGGCAGGGAACATGCTGGCCCCACTCACTACTGATCTCTCTTGCTTAGTATATGATTTGGCCCAGTAAATACCAAACGAAAGAATAAACTGAACAAATAAATGCAGAAATGAAAGGGAGTGACATGAGGCAGAGGAAGGACGGGACAGCCAGGAAGGTAGGATTTTTTTCCCTGCTGTATCCTAAGGGTCAGGACAGGGCCTAATACACAACAGGTGCTCAGGAAATATCCGGGAAATGAATGAATATCCGGGGAATGACTGTGAGTGCTGTAAGGGCAGAAACCATGGCTGTTTTAGTCCCTGTTGGGCTTCTACTTGATAGGTGCTCAATTAATATTTGACATCATGAGAAGCTCCTTGAACTAGATGTAGGTTCTGGGGAACCTTGCTTTCCATCTGGCCCCAGACCTCATTCAACCAACCAATCAACTTTTGAAAGTCTATGACAGGCCAGACAGCTTGGATGCTTTTACATAAGCCACATCCCTTTTCCTCCTCCCTCATCTTTCCCAGTGTGTCTTGGCTAGCTGGGGCAGAGGCCTAGGAGGACACCTGGAAGTGGTTCTCAACTGAGGGCTAGTCTGCCCTCCAGAGGACATTTGGCAATGTCTGGAGACATTTCTGGTTGTCATAACTGGGGGATGGGGGGGTGGAGAATGCTAATGGCATCTAGTGGGTAGAGGCCAAGGATGCTACCAAGTAACCTACATCACACAGGACAGCCCCCTGCAATCATCTGGCCCCAAATGTCAGTAGTGCTGAGACTGAGAAACCCCGACTCCAGGCCAGGTTCTATCTGTCTCTGCCTGGTGGACTCTGGCAGCGTGGCTGGACAGTAAGTGCCATGAGGGCAGGCGCTGTACCTGTCCTATTTACAGCAGGGAGCACAAGGCCTGTCACACTGTTCATTTATACATATTTATTGGGCTACTGTGACTGTAGCCTAGGAGGCAGGTATTCCTTCAACCTTTCTGGGCCTCCTTTTCCTCTCTTAATGGAGCAAGGACTGCCTCACCTGGCCCTGAAGGTATACTGCTGCCCCTTCTTGCCCCAGGCAGTGTCTTCTGGTGTCCCCATCCCGCCACCTAGGCTTGTCCTCACAAGGTTCTACGGAAGCAAGTTTTTTGGGGAGGACACCACTTACTGTTGATGGACTTGAGGTCCCGGTGGATGATGGGCACAGGGGCATCATTGTGTAGGTAGTTCATGCCCCGGGCCACCTGCACAGCCCAGTTGACCAGCACGCGAGGGGGCACCCTGCGCCCTGCCAGCACCCTGCTCAGTGCGCCCCCTCTGGCATACTCCATCACCAGGCAGAGGTGTGGGGGGCTGAGGCAGGCGCCCCTGAGGGCAATGATGTTGGGGTGCTGCAGGGCTCCGAAGAGCCGGGCCTCCTGGCGCACCTGCTCTGCTGTCACTGCTGGGTCCCGTTCAGGGTCCAGCCGGGCGGCCTTGACCGCCACCTCCTCGCCATGCCACAGGGCCCGATAGACCTTGCCAAAGCCCCCTACACCGATGATCTCCTCCAGCTGCAGCTCGTGGAAGGGGATCTCCTGGGGCAGCTGGAGGTCCGCGGGCGCGGCGGGGGTGCCAGGGGCCACGTAGTTGCTGGGGAAGACGCCCACACGGCCGCTGGGTAGCTGCCCGGTCCACCAGCCCTCGTCGCCCGACACGGCACAGTCCTGGGAAAGCACCTGGACGCGGTCGCCCCTCCGCAGGGTCAGCTCCTCCTCGCCCACCGCCTCGTAGTCGAACACTGCGGTCCAGACGGGCCCCGCGGGGGTCGTGCCCCACTCCTTGGCCGCCCCCAACTCCTCCTCCTCCATGGGGGTGGGGCCAGGGGCTGCGGGAGGCCGCTTCACACAGGTTGCCCGCGGGATGCAGAAGGCGGGCCCCGGCGGCCAGGATGGGGGGCAGTCCCTGCGGGTTCTAGGGGGCTCCTGGGGGCCATGGTTGGGGGGCCCTCCGCAGGAGCAAGAAAAAGCCTCTTTAAAAGGGCAGGGTTGTCCCCTCTGATTCAGCTGTCCAGGCAGGGTGGGATGGGGGAAGGGCGGCGGGTTCACCTCTCCCCCCTAAACGTCAGGGCGCTAAGAAGGCCTGGCCGCGCGGCTGCCGAATTCCTGCCGGGGTCCGCCGGTGGGGGACGAGGGTGAGGGAAGCAGGCAGCCCCCTTCCCCGCGCCTCTCACCCCGCGCAGCTCCACCGGCGGCCCCCGGCTCCGCATCCCGGGCCACGATCGCCGGGCGGGCGGGGCTGGCGGAGCCACCCCACCCAGCACGGGGTGGCGCGCCCCTCGGCCTCCTCACGCGCGGGGCGGCCGGGCGGCCCCCATCCTCAGCATCGGGCTCCCGGTCGGCCCCAGCCCTTGCCCCCGCCCGCGCCGCTTCCCGGGGCCGCAGGCAGTGCCTGAGTGACGTGCACGCCGCCGCCGCGCCGCGGTGCCGCCTGGGAGTTGTAGTCTCCGGCAGCGCGACTTCCTGGTCGGTCCCCAGTCCCCCAGCCTCCAGAGCCCGGCTGCGGGCCTCGGGCCGAAGTGAGGAGTGCGCGTGGGCGAAGGAATTCTCCCGGGGAGATAAGCCTGGCCTCAGGCCCTCCCTGGGACGCCTTGGGCCGGACGCCTGGAGGAGGAGAGGAGGAGAGGGCCGAGCGCTCCTCACAGGCCCTGCGGGGGCCGCGGCCCAAGGTGGGGTTGACGGTGACTGACGCTCTTCGCAAAGCGAAAAGTAGCAGCTGCGTGAGTGGTGGTTACTGTCTGGAGCCTCTAACGCAGGCCAGGACTAGGTCCCCGCAGTTGGACTGCCCCTCGGGGCCCCGACCCGAGGTGCACGCCGGGAAGTGTAGTCCGTTCGCCAACCGGCGCTGTGGGGCAGTCCCCCAACCGCGGGCAAGGGAGAGCTGCTTGGTGGCTCCAGCAAGCTGGGGGGTCAGGCTGATGGTGAGGCCTCTGGGGGAAGGCAGGGCTGGGAGGATGTTTGTAGTGTCCCTGGGGAAATCACAACCACATCTGCTTTCCCCACCAGCCCTGGGTTCCTCTGCCTCTGCAGTCAGAACTCGAGAATCCCCGCCTTCCATAATGGGAATTTCAATTTTGTGGGGCTTAACGGTCATCTTATGCTGAGTGCTTTGCATACATGGTAGCGTTAAATCCTCGCAAAGCCCCTAGTTTACAGATGACGCATAGAGAAATAAAGTCACTTGTCCAAGGTCACAACTATAAATGGCAAAGCAACAATCAAAGGCATATATTTCTCTCTCTCTCTCTTTTTCTTTTTTCTTTGGCCGCACCGTGCGGCAGATCTTAGTTCCCCAACCAGGGATGGAACCGGTGTCCCCTGCAGTGGAAGCTCGGAGTCTTAACCACTCGACCGCCAGAAAAGCCCCTCAAAAGCATATTTTAAAATTAAAAACAACTACCACCACGACAATCATGATTTTTAAAAACACTGCCTTCCCATTTAAAGAGTGAGGAAACTGAGTCCTGCAGAGGTTCGATGACTTGCTCAAGATCTGTAAGCTTGTAAGCAGCAAAATTCTGCGTCTTTTCACTTAGCCTCTCCTTAGTGGTCTGGGGGTCTGGCGGGAGGAGAGAAGAGGGGAACTTTGATGGGCTCTGGTGCCCAAACTCCAGAGAACTGCCCCACAATATCCTGGGAAATTGTTCCGCGCTCAGGGAAGTGGGTACCTGCTCTCCTGTGAGGGAAACTCTGGACCTCTCAAGAATGCTTGTTGGAAGAGAGGCCCCGCTTCATTCTGAGTACAGGCGTTTCTGCTATAACCTGATACATGCTTTCCCGAAAAACCTGTAGTTCTGCAAAACAGTGCACTAAAAATGACAAGGCTTTATGGGGAAAATAGAATTAGGGACAGATTGCTCAAAACGTATGCAACTTAGTAATCAGAGTGCTACAAAACCAATAACGTTTACTTATTTATTTATTTTTTAATATTTGTTTAGTTGCACCCGGTCTTAGTTGCCACACGTGGGCTCCTTAGTTAAGGCATGCATGTGAGATCTAGTTCCCTGACCAGGAATGGAACCGAGGCCCCCAGCACTGGGAGCGCAGAGTCTTATCCACAGCACCACCAGGGAAGTCCCAATAACAATTCTAATAGAAATACTAGCACAGTTAAATATACACGGGGTATTTGTGCTTAGCAATCAATACTTTAAGTGCCTTCTTTGCAGTCTTAAAGGCTGGGGCTTGTACTTCCTTCACAGAGATGTCGGCTGGAGATATTAACTTCTAATGGGACCATTTTCTTCAAAATTAAAAATCTGATCCAAGGTGTAGTCTTCCTCATTAATCTGTTATTTTAATGTGGGAAAATATCGTTGCAGTTTCTTCATCTGCTTTCACAGCTTTGCCACATACCATACCATTGTAGCAAGCAACGGGTCTTTGAAATCACTAAACGATCCACGGTGGATCTAAAGAAGACATTTCTATAGAGTTGCAGCTTTTCCCCTTAAGATCTTCTTTTATCACTAAGGCTTCCTCTTTTCCTGTGAGAAGCCTTGCCCTTGATTGCTTCAAAATGTTAACTTCCTAGAGAAAATTGCATATTAACCAACATGGCTGTGGTATGCTGACATCCTTACTCTGTTTACCAATTGTTTATGGGGTGATTCAAGTCAAAGAAGGTGGGCAGCAGAACAGGTGGTCTCCAAGCAGATGCCTAGACTTAGGTGAGGAGAGGGACCCGGCTTGGTTCTAAACCTGGTAGGCTCTATAATGGAAACGGAGAGTGGAATAGCATTTGTCAAATCCATAAAAAAGTCCTTCGGATTTTGATTGGGATTATAATGAATAAATTATTAATTTGGGGAGAATATGACTTTGTAATATTGAGTCTTCTATTCTTGGACAGGTATACTTTTTTTCCTGGGATATCTTATATGGCTTTCTTTGGTTCACTCACTGGATTTTACTGTTTTTACTTATTTACTTGTGGCCGGGATTTTTTCCTAATCAGTTACTGCTGTTTTTAATGCTGAACTTGGATGTGGCTACCTTGTTGAGCTCACTCTTATTTGTTCTAGAATAGCTTGACAGATAATTCTCTATACTGTTCCAGTTAGATGACCCTGGTGTCCAGGGAAAAAAAGACAGTTTAGTTTTTCCAATCTTTATAACTCATTTCTCACCCCTCACCCTTTGGCTGAGGGTTCCAATACAATGTTGAATGACAGTGGTGATAATGGACAATGCTTGTCTTGTTCTAGACATTTTAAAGGAATGCCCCTAAGGTTTCATCATTAAGTATGATGTTTTCAGTAGATTTCTAGTAGATTTCTAAATTTTATTCCTAATTTGCTGAGAAGTTTATTTTTTTTAAAAGCAGGCATTGACTTTTATCAAATGCTTTCTATGCATTTGTTGATATGATCAGATGACTTTTCTGCCTTAATCTGTTAATGATGAACCATCCTCTGTTTCACTATTGTGGATTTGATTTAATAACATTTTCCTTAGGGTTGTTGTGCATTTGTTTTCATGAATGGAATTGACTGTCTCATGGTTTTCTTTCTCGCGCTGTCCTTGCCCAGTTATGACATAAGGGAAATGCTAGCTCTGTTCTACGATTTGGGGGAACCACCTACCTTTTCCTGCAGTCTGGAATGGTTTGTGATATATTGGAGTTATCTGTTCTTTGAACATTTGGTGGAATTTGACTGTAAGATCATCCATGCTTGGTGCCTTTTTGGTAGGTCTTTGGTTATAATTTCAACCTCTTCTGTGGATATTGGTTTATTCAGATTTCTTACTTTCTCCTGAGATAAATTTTTGTAATTTATATTTGCCTAGAACAATATCTTATCTAGGATTTCAGATTCATTGGTATAACTTTATGCATTTTATTTCTTATGAATCCTATGGATCTGAAGTTATATTTCTTTTGGCTTTCCTGATACTTATTTGTTCCTTCTCTTATTTTTCTGGATCAAATTTGCCAAAAATTTAAATAGAAAAACATTTCTGTTTTTACATTTTTTGCTCAATATTGTTTTATTGGTGTTTAAAAAACTCCCAGCTTTTTGTTCTATTGATGATCTCTTCTACTTATTTGTTTTGAGGGGGGGTATTTTATTTCATTAATTTCTTCCTCAATTGTTGACTCATTTTTTTGCATTTTAGTATTTATTTTCTTGTTATGTATACCCAGGTTTTGATTTGTAGTGCTTTCATTGTCATTCAGTTCCAAAAAAAAGTGTAATTTCAATTCCCCTTAACCCCCAAATTATTTAGAAATGTGGTTTTTAATATCTAGGTATATGGATTTTTCCTTGATTATCTTTTGTAGTTGATTTCTAATTTTTTTTTCTTTTTTTTTTTTTCCGATACGCAGGCCTCTCACTGTTGTGGCCTCTCTCGTTGCGGAGCACAGGCTCCGGACGCTCAGGCTCAGCGGCCATGGCTCACGGGCCCAGCCATTCCGTGGCATATGGGATCTTCCCGGACTGGGGCACGAACCCGTGTCCCCTGCATCGGCAGGCGGACTCTCAACCACTGCGCCACCAGGGAAGCCCGATTTCTAATTTTATTTAATGAATGTATTTCAAATGACATAAATTCTTAGGAATTTGTTGAGATTTCCTTTATGACTTAGTATGTGGCATTTTTTGGTTTTGTTTTGGAAGTGTGCTGTTTTTAAAGGATGTACATTCTAGTTGTTGGGATAAGAGGTCTGACTATACAAGATTATTAATGATCTAATTCTTAACTATTATATCCTTACCTTTTTTTTATCTTTTTTTTTTTTTTTTTTTTTTTTCGGTACGCGGGCCTCTCACCGTCGCGGCCTCTCCCGTTGCGGAGCACAGGCTCCGGGCGCGCGGGCTCAGCGGCCATGGCTCACGGGCCCAGCCACTCCACGGCACGTGGGATCCTCCCGGACCGGGGCACGAACCCGTGTCCCCTGCATCGGCAGGCGGACCCTCAAGCACTGCACCACCAGGGAAGACCCGTCCCTCCATTTTTATATTGGGATTCCTACTCCTAAATATTTGTAGGATTTTATTGTATATTCTGGATATTAATCACATTTTTTTTTGAAGCTGAAAATGTCTTCTCCCGGTTTGTCACTTATTAGTTAACTTTTTCAATCATGTCTTTGGAAGAAATCTTTAATCTTAATATAGTCAAATTCATCTCATTATATAGTTTATATTTTCTTGGTTTACACAACTTTATTCACTCCAAAGTCATAAAAATATTCTGTATTTTTCTACTAGCTGTTCTGGGTTGAACTGTTTCTCTTAAAAACAGATATGTTGGGCTTCCCTGGTGGCGCAGTAGTGGAGAGTCCGCCTGCCGCAGGGGACATGGGTTTGTGCCCCGGTCCGGGAAGATCCCGCATGCCGCGGAGCGGCTGGGCCCGTGAGCCATGGCCGCTGAGCCTGTGCGTCCGGAGCCTGTGCTCCGCAACGGGGGGCCACAACAGTGAGAGGCCCGCGTACCACACACACACACAAAAAACAAAAAACAGATATGTTGAAATCCTAACCGCCCCCCCCCATACTCCACAATGTGCTCTCATTTGGAAGCAGAGTAGTTGCAGATGTAATTAGTTAAATTAAGATGAGGTCATAATGGCATAGGATGGGCCCCTAATCCGATATGACTGACGTCCTTATAAGAAGACAGTCCCTTGAAGACAAACACAGAGAGGGAGAATACCATGTGATGAGGAAGGCTGAGATTGGAGTTATGCAGTGCAGCTGCAAGCTGAGGAACTCCAAAGATTATCAGTAAACCACCAAAAGCTAAGAAGAGGCAAGGAAGGATTCCCCTACAGCTTCCAGAGGGAGCATGGCCCCACTGACACCTTGATTTTGTACTGGTAGCCTCCAGAACTGTGAGACAATATGTTTCTGTTGTGTTAAGCCACGCAGTTTGTGGTACCTTGTTTTGGCAGCCCTATGAAATGAATATACTAGCTTTATAGATTTATCTTTCATATTTAGGTCTCTAATCCATTTATTTGACCTCTGTATTATGGTGAGAGGTAGGGAACCAGCTTTTCTTTTCTCCTTATAAGGACCCAGTTTTCCCAGTACCGTTCTTTAACAATCCATCTTTTCCCTTCTGATTAGGATGCTTATTCTGAAATAGCTCAAGGTTTCTCTTGATTCTTCCACATGCAATTTTGAATCCATTTATTGTGTTTCTAAAAAAGATCTTTCTGAAATTTGGGCTTGCATTGAATTTATAGCTTGATTTAGGTAGAAGAAACATCTTAATAATACTAAATTGTTACATTCATAAACATGGTTCATCTCCCTGTTTGCTAGATTTCTTTTGTTTCCTTTAATAACATTAAATTCTTTCTTTTTTTTCGGCCACGCTACGTGGCTTGTGGGATCTTAGTTCCCCAACCAGGGATCGAACCCTGGGCCTTGGCAGTGAAAGTGCGGAGTCTTAACCACTGGACCGCCAGGGAATTCCCTAAACTGTTTTTCTTCATAAACATCTTGTGGATTGACAGGTGAATTCCTAGATTACTTTTAAACTTTTGTTACTATTCTGAATGGAATCTTATTTTTTGTTAGAGTTTCTGGTTGTTTACTATTATGTAGAGGAATGTTATTCATTTTTCCAGTTTGATATTTTATTTGGCCAATTTGCTGACTTACAGTTTTAATGGTTTTGAGTTTCTGTAGGGAATACCAAATCACATCCAAATAATGACAATTTTGTCATCCTCCCTCCCATTCCGTATATACGTATTTATAATGTCTTATTGCAATGGTCAGGACCCCTAGGAGGGAACAGTAGTAGTGATTGTGTTCTTCCTGATCTTAAAAGGAATGAGCTTAAGGTTCCGTCTTTTTTTTTTTTTAATTTATTTTATTTATTTATTTTTGGCTGCGTTGGGTCTTTGTTGCTGCTCATGGGCTTCTCTCTAGTTGCGGTGAGCAGGGGCTACTCTGCCTTGCCGTGCACGGGCTTCTCATTGTGGTGGCTTCTCTTGTTGCGGAGCACGGGCTCTAGGCGCACGGGCTTCAGTAGTTGTGGCATGCGGGCTCAATAGTTGTGGCGCATGGGCTCAGTAGTCATGGCTCGCGGGCTCTAGAGCGCAGGCTCAGTAGTTGTGGCACACGGGCTTAGTTGCTCCGTGGCATGTGGGATCTTCCCAGACCAGGGCTCGAACCTGTGTCCCCTGCATTGGCAGGCGGATTCTTAACCATTGCGCCACCAGGGAAGCCCAAGATTCTGTCTTAATTGTGTGGTGTGTGGTAGATTTTTAGTAGATAGTCCTTATCAAATTATGGAAGTTCCTTTCTATCCCTAGTTTTCTGAGAGCTTTTATCATAAATAGATGTTGAACTTTATTAAATGTTTTTTTCAATCCATGGAGGTGACCATATGACTTTCCTCCTTTATTCCATAATGTAGTGCATTACATTGTTAACTTTCTGATGTTTATTAAAACCTACTCAATTATGTTTTATTTTTCATACATTATTGTATTTGCTTATCTAATATTTTATTTAGGAATTGTATTTACACTTAGAAAGTAAAATGGGCCTCTAATGTTCTTTTCCTAAATTGTCCCTATTCACTTTAGGAATCAAGGATATACCAGCTTTGTAAAATGAATTTCTCTTCTTTTTCTCCCTGTAATAATTTGTATACAGCAGGTATTACTTTTTCCTTGAAAGCTTGGTAGAATTCCCCTGTTAAACCTTCTGGAGCTTCTTTTAACTAAAATTTCAGGTTCTTTAATTGTTGTTGGTCTTTTCAAAGTTTACTGTTACTTGTTTCAGTATTGGCATTTTCTATTCTTGTGGAAATTTGTCCATTTTGTCAGTTTTCAAGTGTATTGGTTTATGTAGTTCAAAAATTTATTTTATCATTTAAGAATATCTATATCTATAGTTTCCCCCCTTTTAGTTATGCATTTCATTTTTTATTTTATGTTTCTCTTTTTCTATCAGTCTTTTTTTTTTTTTTTTTTTTTTTTTGCGGTACGCGGGCCTCTCACTGTCGTGGCCTCTCCCGTTGCGGAGCACAGGCTCCGGACGCGCAGGCTCAATGGCCATGGCTCAGGGGCCCAGCCACTCCACAGCATGTGGGATCTTCCCGGACCGGGGCATGAACTCGTGTCCCCTGCATCGGCAGGCAGACTCTCAACCACTGCGCCACCAGGGAAGCCCTTTCTATCAGTCTTGCTTGAAGCATTTCTATCTTATTAGAATTTCAAGTTGCCAAGTTTCGGGTTTTGTTGATCTTCTCTATTTTTCTACTTTGTCAATTTCTGCCTTTAAATTTTTTTCTTCTTTTTTTTTTTTGGATTTTTCTCTGTTGTTTCATATTTAAGTTCCTAAAATGAGGCTTCCTTCATTTGTTTTCAATCTTTTGATAAGAAATATTCAAAGCAATAGATTACCCTTGAATCATTGCTTTGGTAGTGCTTTTGTTGCCATTCAGTTATAAGGATTTATTTCTTTTATATTTTAGTTTTTAACTCAATAGTTATTCGTATTATATTATTTAAGTTTCCAGGCTTCTGTATTTTTGTTTTTTAGAGCCATCTACACTGGGATGGATAACTATGGTATAATGAAGAGAGTCCAGAATGCAATGCCTCAGAAGACATTTATTTATTTCACAAAACGTCCCAGAGTAGGTAGGTGGCCTCACCCCAAGAGGTCATCAGGTCCCACCTTTCTTATTGCCCTGCTTTGAGCATCATCCTGACTCACACGGTTGAAGCCATCTTAGGGTCACCAAATCTGTGTTCCCCTCTGTGAGAAGACAGAATGAAGAAGCATGGAACAATTAGCTTCATTTTAAGGACATGACACAGAAGTTGCCCACCTTACTTCTGCTTATATCCCACTGGCCAAAAATTAATCATATGGCTACAGGAGACAGAGTACTAAAAACAGAAAGTGAACCAGTTACGTTAACAGAGAGAATTTAATAAAAGGAATTGGTTGAGTTAGTGAAATAGATGTTGAGATGACAAAATGGGGATATTGTATTAATCAGAGATAATAGATGCAGAAATCAGCTTTCACCCCCTAGGACTGGGGCAACAAAGGGAATAGGTTTCTAGTTGTTTACTATTATGTAAACATAATAGAGTTATTAAAATCATGATAGGGTTATTAGAATCTAGAAGGTTGAAGGAATACTCCAGTAGAGCTGGAACCCAGACCTCTGACAAGGGGACAGCTGGTCTTTGTATGTCAGAGAGAGAAAAATGAGACTGAGAGTATGGAAAAGACAGGAGTCAGCTGCTGCCATCAGGGGGAAGAACCACTGCTGGGGTGATGCTAACAGGAAAGGGAAGCAAAATAGGAAGAAGCGCATACTTTCTCCTTCCAGCCTTCTGTCTTTCTTTCTTGTGCTTCCTCTCAAAAGAACCAAGTAGGGAGCTGGCGGCCTCAGAGCCGCAAAGCAGAGTGCAAAAGGGTGGGTTTGGGTTAAGAAACAATGGACTAGTCACCAACACAGTTCACCCACCCTTTTGACCACTCAGCATCCGTACATATCTTTCTACACATATTTGAACTTCCATTTAAGAACCATAAAACATCATGTTTCACCTAATCTTGAGCAAAGATGCTCTCATCTGCTCTCCAAACAGGGGAGATACGGGATTCCTCCAGTCATATTATCCATTCCTGTTTTGCTTTTTTCTGTCATTCTCCTTATGGCATTCATTTGGATTGAGTCTCCTCCCAACATTTCCATTCTCCCCTCTGTGCTAGTTGCAAGTTTTACACTTACTTGCTGTTCTTTTAGTGTTTACTCTAGAAATATCTTCATGTGTATTCTTAATTGTGTGGTGTGTGTATCCTCTCCATTTATAAGTTTTTCAAGATGTTAGTTCTTTTTTAAACACCTAAATTTGACATTGTTACTGTACTTTTGGTAGAGTTTTGATATGTTTACCTTTTTTTGTTGTTTATTTTTTCTTTTCTTATCATCCCTTCTTGTATTTCAGACCTTCATTCTAGGATTAGTTTTATTCTCCCTGAAGTATATCTCTTAGAACTTCTTTTGAAGAGGGTATCTTGGGAATCAATTCCTAGTTTTTGGTTTGTCTAAACAATAATTTTAGTTTTGTTCTTGAAAGACATTCTGCTGGACAAAGAGTTCTAGTGTGACAGTTATTTTATTTTAGCACTTTGAGGGTCTCATTCCACTATCTTCTGGCTTCCATTATTGCTGTTGAAAAATAAAAAGTAATGCTTTGGCTTTGTCTAATGATTTTCTCTTTAGTGTGCTAAAGTTTACTATATATCTAGCATGGATGTTTTAAAATATGTTCTGCCTGGGATTCATTGGGTTTCCTGAATTTGAGGAAGAATCTTTCATCAATTCTGAAAAATTCCCAGATATGATCTCTTCATATATGCTTCTCTCCCTTCTATTATCTTTTTTGTTTTTAAACCATGAATTAGGGACTTTTCTGGTGGCACCGTTGTTAAGACTCTGTGCTCCCAATGCAGGGGGCCTGGATTCGATCCCTGGTCAGAGAACTAGATCCCACATGCGTGCCGCAACTAAGAGTTCGCATGCCACAACTAAGGAGCCAGCGAGCTGCAACTTAGGAGCTGGCGAGCCGCAACTAAGACCCAGTGCAACCAAATAAATAAATAAATATTTAAAACCATGAATTAGATGTACGTTGGACCTTCCCACTCTGTCCAGTATATCTTAACCCATTGTTTATAATGTCCATCTTTTTTCTCCCTGGGCTGTGCTCTGTGTAATTTCTTTCTTTTTTTTATTAATTAGTTAATTTATTTTTGGCTGCATTGGGTCTTCTTTGCTGCATGAGGGCTTTCTCTAGTTGTGGCAAGCAGGGGCTACTCTTCGTTGTGGTGCGCGGGCTTCTCATTGCAGTGGCTTTTCTTGTTGTGGAGCATGGGTTCTATGTGTGTGGGCTTCAGCAGCTGTGGCACGTGGGCTCAGTATTTGTGGCGCATGGGCTTAGTTGCTCCGTGGCATGTGGGATCTTCCCGGACCAGGGCTTGAACCCATGTCCCCTGCATTGGCAGGCGGATTCTTAACCACTGTGCCACCAGGGAAGTCCCTGTATAATTTCTTCAAGTACATATGTGTTCTAGTTTCTTCTCCTTTCAGTGTGATATAATCCATTTAATATGTCCACTGGGTTTTAAAATTTTCATATATGTAATTTCTAGTTTTTCTTGTTCAAATCGTCCTTGCCAATCTTGATACTCTGTTTTTCCTTCAGTATTTTTTAAACGCCATCTTCAGTCTCTTTAAACATTTATTTATTTTATATTCAGTACCTTATAATTTCAATATTTATACCGACTCTGAGTATGGTTCTGAGGTTTATTGCTTCTGCTTGTGTGGTTTGTGGAACTCATGTTCCTTGGGATTTTATCTGTGGAAATTCTTTAAAGCCTGGGTTTAAAATGCATTTCCCTGGATAGAGTTAGTGTTTGCTTATGCCATGTACCTATGGGAATAGCCAACTTGGGACCACTCTAAAATTTTGTCTGGAGGTCTTTCAGGTTACACAGATAGTACAGATTTAGGCTTTAAACCCACAGGAATATGGACTTACTGTTAGGAATTCTCAGGGGAAATCTTTTTCTCTTGATTTACTCATCATAAAGGTGGAGACAAACATATATTCCCACCATCTTTTTCAGATGGAGAGCTTTTTAAAAAAGTACCAACTGAAGGTTTGCCCTCAGGTTCTAGAATTTTTTATATAGGTCTCTGATCTTTCCTCTCACTCTGCTTAAGTCCCAGGACTTTTCTCCTGTGAAAATGGTTCATTAACACCCAGGCTTTATGCAGTTTACCCCAGGAAAAGTGCTGAGTCTAGAGCTCTCTTTACTTCTCTGGATTCATGTTTCTTGGTTTTGGTCTGCAAGGATATACTTAAGGCACACTGTCTCTCCTTCAAGAATGGCGCAACCAAGAGGAAGTGTCTGGGCCCCCAGGCCTCACCTGCTCTCATTGAATCAGAGAGCTAGTTTATATACAATTAACTGTACCTATTCATTTTTAAATTAATTATATCCTGTCCCTAGCTTTCATGGACAGCAAATTCAATTACTCATTAATCTGATAGTTCTCTTATTCAGAAAACACTGAAGAACAGTTAATATCCTAAAACTAAGGAATGTTTCTTACGGGTTGAATTGTGTCTCCCCCCACCCCACCGCCAAACTCATATGTTGAAGCCCTAATCCTCAGTACCTCAAAATGACTGTATTTGGAGATAGGGCCTCTAAAGAGGTTAAGTGGACAACAAAAAAATGGTAATTATGTGAGGTGATAGAGGTGCTAACGAACCTAATTGTGGTAATCATTTCGTACTATATGCATGTATCGAATCGTTACATCGTATACCTTAAACGTATACAATTGTTATATGTCAATTATATGTCAATAAAGCTAGGAAAAATAAAAATAGATGCAATGTGGCATCCTGCTTGGGATCCCGGAAAGGAAAAAGAACATTGGTGGAAAAACTAGGGAAATCCAGATAAAGTCTGAAGTTTCACTTAAAAAACATAAAAATAAAGTAGGATAAGTGCTATTAAAAATTTCCAAAATACAGCAAGAGGGAAGAGATATGGGAACATATGTATAACTGATTCACTTTGTTATAAAGCAGAAACTAACACACCATTGTAAAGCAATTATACCCCAATAAAGATGTTAAAAAAAATTAAAAAAATAAATTTCCAAAATACAATGAGAGGACACACCAGGAGCAACTAATCAGGACACAAAGATTTCAAAGCAGAGTAAAAATCTGGATGTAATTTTTTCAGTGAAAAACCCAAGGTACCTGCCTCTAGAAACAGGCAATTATTCTAAAGGTTAACTGACTTGTTTTATGGTTGCTGTTGTTATTATTATTATCATTTATCATTTTTGTCTCTCCCTTGCTACACACACACACACACACACACACACACACACGTGCACACACACACGGACACTAAGCTTCATGATAAAGAGGTCAAATCTATATTATTCACTTCCTTACCCCCAGTATCTAGAACAATGCCTGGCATACGGTAAAACAATTCCTGCCTCGAAAAATATATATGGTGAGTGAATGAATGAGCCATAGAATTGGAAATACCATAATTTAGTCAATCATTTCCCTGTTAACAGACGTTCAGATGGTCTCCAATTCAGATTGGTTTTGTTGTGATTGCCTTCTAGTGCTGTTATATACAACATATCTTTAGCTACTGAAGCATATCCTTAGCTACTAATCCCTTCGTTCCTGTAGTATGGATTCCTCAAGATAACACTTCTGTCACAGCTTTATGCCCCCCCTTTTAAAAACTTTTAACAGGAAATGCCTTTCCTAAAAGGTTGTGATGATTTACTGTCACGTCAGCAGTGTATAAAACTTTATTTCTTTCCCCACTCTAGATAATGTCAGTTGTTTTAATATTTTCCAATTTGTTGAATGAATAATTGTATTTCATTTCAAATTAAATTTAAAAATCTTAAAACACTGAAAAAAAAATAGGTTAAGTGGAAACGAGGCCATTAGGGTGGGTCCTAATCTAATCGTGACTGGTGTCCTTATAAGAAGAAGAAAATTGAACACACAGAGACACCAGAGGGAGTTCCCTGGTGGTCCAGTGGCTAAGACTCTGTGCTTCCAATGCAGGGGGCCTGGGTTCGATCCCTGGTCAGGGAGCTAGATCCCATATGTTGCAACTAAGAGTTTGCATGCCACAACTAAAGACCCTAAATGCCGCAACTAAAGATTCTGCATGCAGCAACTAAAAGATCCCACGTGCCCCAACTAAGATCAGGCGCAGCCAAATAAATAAATTAAATAAAACAAAAAAACCCAAAGAGACACCAGGGATGTGTGTGCACAGGGGAAAGAAGGCAGTCATCTGCAAGCCAAGGAGAGAGACCTCAGAAGAAGCCAAATCTGCCCACACCTTGATCTTGGGCATCTAGTCTCCAGAACTGTGAGAAATAAATTTCTGTTGTTGTTTAAGCCACCCAATCTGTGGTACTTTGTTATGGCAGCCCCAGCAGACTAATACTGTCTCCGATGCTATAATTTCAGACACCATCTTAGTAGCACAGAAGGAGGAACTATGATTTGACACTGGGGCCTTTCCAAAGCTGTTCCCATCACACCCATTGCACAGCCTGGTTTGGCAGACAGACTTAACAAGCCCAGGCCTAGGATGTGTCTCACTCATGTAT
Source organism: Phocoena phocoena (assembly GCF_963924675.1). Lineage (NCBI taxonomy): Eukaryota > Metazoa > Chordata > Mammalia > Artiodactyla > Phocoenidae > Phocoena > Phocoena phocoena. The sequence goes on from NC_089238.1 coordinate 12,433,077, forward strand.
CATGTTTCTTTTTTCAGGGTCCTTCTGCTCAGGAATGAATCTGAGGCCAGGCAACATCTTGGTGATGCTCCAGCCTTTCCAGCTGACTTGGTGTAGAGGACCTGTGGGATGTGCTGAGGAGGACTGAGGGAGAGGTGAGGACAGCAGGAGTTAGGGAGGGGGAAGGGGGGCAGAAGCACTCTCTCAGGCCCGAAACCAGATTCTCTGAATAGGTGTGGGTGAGGAAGGCATTTTATGACGTCTAGAAACACAGGGGGAAATGCAGGAAGGGAATGATGTCCAGTGAGTTTAGGACTAAGTGATTCAGAGGTGGCGCAAGCATCCCAGCCCTCTTTTGCCTCTCTTGATTAACTCGGGAGGCTCATTCAATCATAAATAATTGCATCTATTTACCTTTATTAATTCCCTCCCCCAGACTTCATGTATGACAAATTCGTTCTCTCACTGGAAAAATATTTCCTGAGCACAGTCAATGTATTGGGCATATAGCAGCTGAGCAGGCAGTCTCTGCCTTCACACAGCTCCAAATCTGGGAGAGCAAGCTCTCACAAGAGTGAATATTTCACAAAATGGTTTAAAGACTTAAACATAAGACATGACACCATAAAACTCCCAGAAGAGAGCATAGGCAAAACATTCTCTGACATAAATGTAATGTCCATCAACAGATGAATGGATAAAGAAGATGTGGTACATATATACAATGGAATATTACTCAGCCATAAAAAAGAATGGAATAATGGCATTTGCAGCAACCTGGATGCAACGCAACTAGAGATCATCATACTAAGTGAAGTATGTCAGAAAGAGAAAGACAAATACCATATGATGTCACTTCTATGAGGAACCTAAAATATGGCACAAATGAACCTATCTGTTGATCCAGAACAGAAGCAGACTCATAGACATAGAGGACAGACTTGTGATTGCCAAGGGGGATGGGGGGAGGGAGAGGGAGGGACTGGGAGTTAGGGGTTGGCAGGTGCAAACTATTACCTTTAGAATGGTTAAACAACAAGGTCCTACTGTATAGCACAGGGAACTCAATTCACTATCCTGTGATAAACCACAATGGAAAAGAATATAAAAAAGAATGTATATAAGTGTATAACTGAGTCACTTTGCTGTACAGCAGAGATTGGCCCACATTGTAAATCAACTATACTGCAATAAGAAAAAATTGAAGAAAAAAACATTAAATACATCTACAATATCATTAAAAAAAAAGAGTGAGTGTTTCAGAAGGGGCAGTAGGGGTGCTGCGGGAGCACAGGCACAGAAAGGACCAACTAGACCTGAAGGCCTCAGTGAGGAAGCTGAGACCTGAAAGATGAGGAGGGGTGGGAAGGGAGAGAGTTTCAGGTTCAAGAGAACTGGGTTGTGAAAGCCCTAAAGTAATTAAAGTATCAATTCATGACACTGAGGAAGCCCCATGTGGCTGGACTGTGGAGTGACAGGGATGGTGGCCCAGGCTGAGGCAGCAAGCAGAAGCCCGCTGGGAAGAGCGATCTGGGAAAGGGAAAGGGTAAGGATTTTAGACTCTCCCTGAAGGACAATGGTCTGGTCTCTGTGTGGGGCTCCGGTGGGGGCCCTGATCTGACCGTGGGGTCCTGGTGAGGCCCTGGTCTGTCCGTGGGGTCCCGGTGAGGCCCTTGTCTGTCCGTGGGGTCCTGATGAGGGCCCTGGTCTGTCCATGGGGTCCCGGTGGGGGCCCTTGTCTGACCGCGGCATCCCGGTGGGGCCCCTGATCTGTCCGTGGGTCCCGGTGGGGGCCCTGGAAGGGCCCACAGAAGGATTAAGCAGGGAAGTGACTACTAGATCATGAATGGATTGTAAAGCAAGATTTGGAAGGTTGCTGTTGTAGTAGTACAGGAGAGAGATGGTGATGGCTTGGAGGAGGGTAGCTTCTGTGGGGACCGAGAGAAGTGACAGATTTTGAATCTCTGGCACATGGTAAAGGATCTGATATGGAGTGAGGGAGCAGGTGGAGGTAAGTGTGACTCTCAGATTTCTAGGGAGACAGAAGAGCCAGGAGAGAAGAGAGAGGAGAGAAGAGGTCTAGCTGTTACTCTAGGAGGTCTGTTAAGGGGAAGAAGGATCTTTTTTTTTAAGAGTAGGGAGAAGGAATAATAATATCTGGACACAGCTTTGGGACGCCAAGGAATGGCAGGGTGTATTGCTGTCCACAGTGTTTGCTGTCTCTCCTGAAATATACCCACTTGATATCAAGCTTGGCCGCATGACTCGCTTTAGCCAATGAAATGTGAACACAGTGATGTACATCTCTTCCAAGCTGAAGCTTTAAGAGCCAGCTCACGGCTGTCCATGTCTCTTTTCCCTCTGCCAGGAGGGTGGCAGTGTTTCAGAGGCTGCCCCATCAGCCCAGGTTAACGAAGGAAGAAGTGGAGCAGAGCCCAGCCCACCCATGTTGGACATGGCACAAGAGTGAGTCTCTACCTTTATGTGAGTCACTGGGATTTGGGTTCATTTGTTTCCGCAGCATATCCTGATTACTTCTCTCCTCCTCCAGACCTTGAGGTGTTTGGCAAGCGGGGGGGATGAAGAGCCTTCAGTTAGGATTGTGGGATTATCTTTGGAGAATGGTCCTGTTTTAGTTAAGGTAAGAGTTGGAGGGAACATTGAGGGAAAGGTTTACAGGGGTTGCAGTGGAAGAGTTTGGGAAGGATGCAGTGAGGCAGGAGCCGGTAGAGCAGAAGACAACACAGAGAATGATGGAGATGAGAGAACCTGAGATGACGAGATGAGCTTGTGTTTTGGGGGATTACCAAGGGAAACAAAAGACAGGAAACATGATGAATTTGGTCATGACACCGCTTGGAGGGCAGTGGGCTCTCAGGTTCAGAACCACATATGGCTTCAGAAGGTAGCCTCCTGGTCCCATCTACTCCCTCTCACTCCACTCTCTTAATGTTCCTCGTCATTCTCATCACAGTCAGCTCACTTCTGAGTTGCTGGTGTCCTTCTGATAGAATGTGACTTCCATGCTGTACGAGTCCGGCCTGAGTTGTTTTTCACTGTACCCTGAATTCTAAGCACAGGGGCCCAGCTACCTGTGAGATGAATGAATGAATGAAAAAAACTTACGGATCCATCCTGTTCGTCATGGTCTCTCCCATCAGTGAGAAGGGTGCTTCTCAGCAGTCTGGAAACCTAGGTTTGACTCTTGGCTCACGGTTTTCTGTCTTAGTCATTGTGGGCAAGTTACCTAACCTCTCTGACCTTGGTGTCCTTAGCTTTAAAATGGGATACTCATAGATCTCTAAGTCATAGGGCTCTTCTCAGAATTAAATGAGATGATTTGTCTCATTTAAAGGACTCAGTGTATTGAACAACTATCCAATTCTTTGGGACTTCTTCTGTCCTAATTTTAGAAAGGCATCTATGCTGATGCCCAGTGCAGACAAATATGCCAGTCCTCTCCACTAGAACTCCACACAGTTTTCCCCATCTCCTTGCTCCTCAACAGAGGAAAAGAGATTTGTCCAGAGACCCACAGGGTATACTGAAGACCCAGCCAGGGCTTTCCCCACTACGCCTTAGAAGGAAGTGGCTCTCTCAGCTAGTGAGGAGTGTGACTCAAAAGAAATATCCAGGAAAAAAAAAGAGAGGGAGAGAAAAAGAAAGAAAGGAAGGAAGGGAGGGAGGGAGGGAGGGAGGAAGGAAGGAAGGAAGGAAGAAAGAAAGAAAGGAAAAAGAAAGAAAGACAGACAGAAAGAAAGACAGAAAGAAAGAAAGAAAAGAAAGAAAGAAAGGAAAAAGAAAGAAGGATCCAGCAGGCAAGTGAGTGGATTCGTTTCCTATAGCTCCTGTAACAAATTACCACAAACTTAGTGGCTTACAAGAACACAAATTTACTGTCTTACAATTCTGGAGGTTAGAAGTCTAAAATCACTCTCACTGGGCTAAAATCAAAGTGTCATAGGGCTGCATTCCTTATGGAGGCTTGAGGGGAGAACCCATTTCCTTGCCTTTTCCATCTTCTAGAGACCACCTGCACTCCTGGGCTCGTGGCCCCTTCCTTCATCTTCAGAGGCAGCGTGACATCACTCCGAGCTCTGCTTCCATCCTCACATCTTCTCTGACTCTCCTGCCTCCCTCTTTCACTCATAAGGACCCTTGTGATTACATTGGGTCTACCTGGATAATCTGGAATCCTCTCCCCATCTCAAAATCCTTAGCTTATTCATATTTGCAGCGTCTCCCTTTTGCCATGTAAGGTAACATATGGACAGGTTCCAGGCGTTAGGACATGGACGTCTTTGGAGGGTCATTTTTCTGCCTACTACAGAGGGCAAGTTGGAAATGTGCTCTCAGGCCTCAGAGCACTCTGTCCCTCTCTGGTCTCTCCAGCTGTTGCTGATCTCATTTCTTTCCCCCCTTTTCCCATTTTTTCCCCCCATCCTCACAGCTTACTTTAAAACAGCTATCATCCACTAGAGGCATTTGCTCCAAATTGCCTAATGCTTAAGAATGGTGGTCCAAGTTAAGGTCCCCTCTGATTATGTCCATTAGAAGGAGCTTGATCAGAGTCTCCAGGTGGAGCTTCTAGAACAGCACAGTCCAAGAGAAATAGAATGTGAGCCACAAGTGCGAGTCACATGTATCATGTCAAATTTCCAGGAATCCTGTTTAAAAAAAAAAAATAGGTTAAAAAGAAATAGATGGAATTAATTTTAATAACACATATTATATTTAATACAATGTATTGGACATATGATTTTAGCATGCATTTAATAGAAAAATTATTAATGAGATATTTTATATTGTCTTTGCAATCTGGTGTGTAGTTTATACTTCAGGACATCTCAATTCAGACTAGCCACATTCCAAGTGCTTAATATTGATAATATTATACTGGACGGTGCAGGCCTAGAACCTAAACTCTGCAAGAGCCCCAGGGCCTAGAACAGTCCCTGGAGCAGTGGGCACTCAGATTTGTGGAATGCAGGAATTAATGGACTGCTCTGTTCAGGTTTAGGCTCTTTTTCAAAAGCCCTGGGCCACTGACTCAAAGAAGGAAGCCTGGCACTTCCCTGGTGGCACAGTGGTTAGGAATCCGCCTGCCAGTGCAGGGGCATGGGTTTGAGCCCTGGTCCGGGAAGATCCCACATGCCGTGGAGCAACTAAGCCCGTGTGCCACAACTACCGAGCCTGCTCTCTAGAGCCTGCGAGCCACAACTCCCGAAGCCCGCTCGCCCTAGAGCCCGCACACTGCAACCACTGAAGCCCGCGTGCCTAGAGCTGGTGCTCTGCAGCAAGAGAAGCCACCGCAGTGAGAAGCCCACATACCACAACAAAGAGTAACCCCCTCTGGATGCAACTAGAGAAAGCCCATGTGCAGCAATGAAGACCCAACGCAGCCAAAAAAAAAAAGGAAGCCTAACTGGGGAGGGAGTGGGGGGAGGGGGGAATCCTGTGCATCTTATTTGCATAATCCCTCCCGGTGTGTGCTTGCTCTCCAGGCAACTTCCCTGTAGTGATTTCCACTGGGTCCGCTCTTACCCAGGCAACCCTTTTTAATTTATTTTTTGGCTGTGCCATGCAGCTTACAGGATCTCAGTTCCCTGACCAGGGACTGAACCCAGGCCATGGCATTGGAAGCCCGGAATCCTAACCACTAGGCCATCAGGGAACTCCCTAATCCCAGGCAACCTTGAAAAATGCACCGTTGAGCTGTGCTTAGTCCTGTCTGGAAGGTAAAGGACAGAAAGGGACTCTCCATGGAGCCAATTCCCAGGAGACCAGGGGTGGGTGGGTGAAGAAGAAAGCCCCCAAGCCAGCCCTTTGTGATCTGATTCTGGTCCCTATTCATCTCCTGCCTTATCACATCGTTCTGGACTGAATAATGCCCTCCCGCCTCAAATCTGTACATTGAAGCCCTGACCCCCAAGTGTGGCTGAGTTTGGAGATAGGGTTTTTAGGGAGGTAATTAAGGTTAAATGAGGTTATAAGGCTGGGGCCCTAATCCAATAGGACTGGTGTCCTTATTGGAAGAGGAAGAGACATGAAAGGCATGTGCACGAAGAGAAAAGGCCACGTGAGGACACAGTGAGAAGGTGGCCGTCTGCAAGCCAAGGAGAGAGGCCTCAAGAGAAACCAACCCTTCTGGTACCTTGACACTGGACTTCCAACCTCCAGAACTGTGAGAAAATAAATTTCTGTTGTTAAGCCACCCAGTCTATGCTATTCTGTTATAGCAGCCCCAGCAAACTAACACCTACCTCATCTGTCACCAATCTTAATGCTGCCCTTCAACTCCACTCCATTAGTTCTGGCGGAAACCGGTGTTCCTTCTTTTGGAGAAGAACTTTTCCTCCCCCTGGGTGATACACAAGAAGTAGCAGAGCTAGCCACTCAGCTGGGTGCATTTTGGGGAGACAGAACTGCCCCAGAGCAAGTAAAGGAGACGAGCAGGAGTGCCTGCTATATGTCAGATCACTGTCAGTCACTGACCACGTCACTCCATTTAGTCCTTAAAACAAAACACTAAGAAGTGAGTACCACTGACCGCGTTTCAAAGAAAATAACTCCAACAGTGAATATTTACACTCAAAAGTGTCAAGCACTGTGCTCTGGACCTAACATGCATCACCTCATTTAATCCTCACTGCGACGGAGGAGGAGGTGGGAACCATCATTACCACCACTATTCTATAGGAAAGGCAGGCAGGCCCTGGGCAGTTCAATCACTTGCCCAAGTGCACGGAACGGGCAGCTGCCAAGTAGAGCAGTCTGACTCCAGAGTGCTCACTCCTGCCCCCTGCACTCCGCCTTCTGTCCGCGAGTCACCGGAGAGTCAGGCAACCATTGCCCAAGTCAAGCTTGCCCAGGGTTAAATAACGATCATCTGCATTGGGCTGCATGGGAACTCGGTTTCATCAAAAGTGCTGTTACATTCACTCCCAGGTGTCCACCCTACGAAAGATATTGTGCTACCAATGTGGAGTCTGAAGACCAAAACCCACAGTTACTGGCTAAAAGGATCAGTGTAGGGGAAGGATGGTCATGCAAATAGTTATAATCCAACTCACTGGAGGAAGATATTGAATCCAGTGGGGTCCTATAAACAGCTCAGTGTTTGCCTTGGAAGTCCTTTTTCACGGGGGAGTTTATGCTGGAGAGAAACCAAACAAGACTGGTCATAAATCACTTAATTAAAAAAAAAAAGTATTGCAGTAGAAACAGAAAAAAAGCAAAATCGCTCTCTTAACCACATAACCACATAAGGATCTTAATAGACTTTGAATTTAAGAACAAGCTTTGTAAATTATTACTGAATCTTTTTTTATCATGTTTATACGACTTTATAACCGACTCTAATTTTTACGACTTTATAAACCGTCTCTAATTTTTAAAGCAACCATTGCTTTTCACTTATGGATTTCATCTAAAAATATTTCAAGCCTTAAAAAAAATTCAAGTATAAATATCTTTAACAGGACAAAAAAACTAACAAGTTTCATTAACACTGGAAGTGTTCTTATCTTTTTTCTCCTCGGGTGTTAAAAACTTGAGAACAGTAAATACTGTGGAATTCAAAAAACTCATTTGCTTTGAGATTGTCTTTGGCCTTCAAATCCAGCTAACATTTTATGGATTGAAAACTAACTTCCATTCTTAAAGGGGAAGCACATATTCTGATCTTCTGTTTTCCTCTGAAAAAGGAATTTATGTGCTTTTCGACAGATGAGGCAATAGTATATTCAAAGCATAGCGACTTGAGAACACGATTTGCTTTAGGAAACTCAAAAATTTCTGTATTTCTGGAACATAAAGTTCAGGAAAGGAGATGAGACTGCACTTAAGATAACCTTGAAGAGCCTTTTATGCTACATTAAAAAGTTGGGGGACTTCCCTGGTAGCGCAGTGGTTAAGAGTCCACCTGCCAATGCAGGGGACACAGGTTCGAGCCCTGGTCCGGGAAGATCCCACATGCTGCAGAGCAGCTAAGCCCATGCCCCACAACTACTGAGCCTGTGCTCTAGAGCCTTCATGCCACAACTAATGAAGCCTGCGTGCCACAACAACTGAAGCCGGCACCTAGAGCCCGTGCTCCGCAACAAGAGAAGCCTGCGCACGGCAATGAAGAGTAGCCCCCGCTCTCCACAACTAGAGAAAGCCCGCGCACAGCAACGGAGACCCAATGCAGCCAAAAATAATAAATAAGTAAATAATTAAATTTAAAAATAAAGTTGGAATTTCACCCCGATTGGTTGGCAGGCAGTGAAAAGGAAAAACGCTGTTTCCTCCTCTAGTCACCACTCAGCTCTCAGTACCAGTCACCAAACCTGTGGAGGTTTTTCCCACACCAAGAAATTCTCCAATTCTCTGGGGACACCAACTGCATGTCTTAGAATTCAATTCAATTCTGACACCACCTACCTGGAGTTAGCTTGAGATCCCACCCAGGTTAAGGGCTCAGTCCCACAGCCTAACCCCCAACTCAGATACCTATTGCAAGCAGTGGGTCTTCAGGTTACCTGCAACCTCTGTCCCACTTGGCTACAAATCGGGGGTTCCCATCACCCCCTCTCCTTGGGTTCGATCATTTGCTAGAACAGCTCACAGAACTCAGGAAAACAGTTTACTTACCTGTAAAAAGGATGCAACTCTGGCATGGTTGAATGGAAGAGGTGCACAGGGCAAAGTGTGGGATGCAGTGAAAGTTGGCAACAGCCACTGCATTACCATAAACTCGGGTGTGGTTGAAAGGGGCTTGTGAAGAATAAGACACTCTTTTCACTTTTATCGCTCTTATCACTTAAGAAATCCAAGGGTTTTAGGGACTCTGTGTCAGGAAAGGGGACAAAAACCAAACATATGTTTCTTAATATGAATCACAATATCACAGGCAGCTACTGAAAAATTTTTGGCAAGAGTCTGAAGTGATCGGTTATACCTATTGATAAAGTTTCTCTTGACGGCACCCCTGAGGATGGATTGCAGAGGATCGGGAAGACCACGTGTAGTCAGCGTCGATTATGAAGTTATTGTCTCTGAGCTCCCAACCCACCCTCCTATGTTTTGCTTTGTGATGCTGAGCTGGGAAACCACATTTCTGCTTTACCAGGTGGTTCTGTTTTAGACCCTGGCAATGGGGTTTACTAGGAGGTTGCGGAAGTGGGGTGATTAACTCATCCTGGTTTTCCCAGGACTTCTCCAGTTTTAGCACTGAAAGTTCTGCTTCCTGGGAAACTCTTCCCAGGGTGCTTGGTCACCTTATGCAGAAGGGACTGACTTGCCTGCTGTTCTTGTGAGTGTTACCCAGCAACACTTCACTCTGATGGTGGTGGCAGTGGCAGCAGCAGAAGCAGTACTGCCTTCCTGTAGCAGCTGCTGATCCAATTTGTAGTTTTCTAACTCTGGCAAAACCAGTCTCATCAGAAACAGCAGCGCCAGCTGGCTAGTGCCCCTTCTTTTGCATCTGTGTTCCCCCAGCTCTAGGTGTGGTCCCTGCTTCCTGCAGTTGCTACTTCTCTCCTATCTTAGAGCTGTAGTTCTCAGAGTGTGGTCCCCAGACCAGCAGCATCAGTATCAGCTGGGAACTTGTGAGAATTGCAAAACTCCAAGCCCCATCCCAGACCCATCAGAGACTCTGGTAGCCGTCCTCAACAGTCTGCCTTTTAACAAGTCCTCCAGGTGATTTGGCTAAGGTTTAAGAACAGCTAAGCTGCCTTAGAATTCTTTTTTTTTTTTTTTACCCTTTCAGTTATCTAGATAACAACTTTATACCAAGTTGGCAGTTCCTTGTATTATAGTCCATATGTTAAATTCCCTCTGTTAGAGTACCTGGTGTGGTTTCTCTCTCCTTACTGGACCCTGACTGACTGATCCAGAGCCTGCTGCAGTAATACAAGTTAAAGATGAAGACTGTCCAAACTAGAGTATAGTGGGAGTGGGGTGGAGAAGAGGGACACACAGAAGATATTTAAAAGGTCTTGATTACTATTTGAGCAGAGGGAGGAGTCTAGGACAGCTCCCACTTTCCTGGCCTGGGTCGCAGATGGACTGTGGTGCCCGTTCATACAATACAGGCAATGTAGGAAGAGGGATGGGGTGATGGTGGTGGAGATGATTGATTTGCTTTTGGATTTGATCAGGTTCCAACGGAGATGCTCAGGTGCAGGCATCCCATTGGCAGATGGCTATAGGGTCTTGGTGTGTGTCTTTGCGTTAGAATCCGTGAGGTTGTGGGGACAAAGGGTAAATTTGCTAGATACTGCCAAATTCCCCTCCATGAAGGCTTTACTTTTTTGCGTCCCACTAGCAAGGTGTGAGAACCCCTGTGTCCCCATGGCATTGCCAACAGAGTGTTGTCAAATGCTTGGAGTTTTGCTAATCTGATAAGTGAGAAAAAGAATCTCTGTATGGTTTGAATTTGTGGTTTTTAAAAATTATAAGTGGGGTTGAGCATATTTTTGTATATGTAGAGGACACTGGCATTTCTTTTTATGTGAACTTCTTCATGTATCTTGCCCAACTTTCGATGGGTTTCTTGGTCTTTTTTGCCTCAATTTTTAGATGCTCTCTATATTTTAGGGATACTAACCCTTTGTGATATAAGTTGTAAATTTTTTTCCTTCATTTTGTCATCTGTAGTTTTTAGTTTGCACCTGGTGGGTTTATGTTTTGAACCTGCAAAAGGTTTTCATTTTTGCTTGGTCATTTGACAAAATTCTCTTTCATTGCTTCTGGATTTTTTTTTTTTTTGGCAGTACGCGGGCCTCTCACTGCCCTGGCGTCTCCCGTTGCGGAGCACAGGCTCCGGACGTGCAGGCTCAGCGGCCATGGCTCACGGGCCCAGCTGCTCCGCGGCATGTGGGATCTTCCCGGACCGGGGCACGAACCCGTGTCCCCTGCATCTGCAGGCGGACCCTCAACCACTGCGCCACCAGGGAAGCCCCACTGCTTCTGGGTTTTGATGAACAGTTTGGCAAATTTACGCCGTTCCCACATTCTCAGGTCATTAGGAGACTCGCCAGTGTTTTATTATTTATGAGATTGTATTTTTCCACTTAGTTCTTTGATATACTTCGAATTTAATCTGGTATCCAGTGTGAGGAACAGACTCAAACTTTTCTTTTTGTTTATCTAGTTGCTCTAATACCACTAAATTAAAACTTCCCTAAAGTTCCTTCCTGAATTAAAAAGTATTATATTAATTTCCGTAAGCAATTGTTTCTATTTCTGGATTGATCTGTTTACTTATTGATGCACCAATAACACATTGTTTTATATGGTTTGTTTTTTTTTTTGCGGTACGCGGGCCTCTCACTGCCGTGGCCTCTCCCGCTGCGGAGCGCAGGCTCCAGACGCGCAGGCTCAGCGGCTATGGCTCACGGGCCCAGCCGCTCCGCGGCATGTGGGATCCTCCCGGACCGGGGCACGAACCCACGTCCCCTGAACCGGCAGGCAGACTCTCAACCACTGCACCACCAGGGAAGCCCTATATGGTTTTTTAATATCTGTTTTCTCCTCCTCCTTCTTATTTTTCAGTTTCCCCCCCCCCCATATTTGCCTCTTTTACTTTCAAATGAACCTTATAATCAAGTTGTCTAGCTCTAGGAAAAAACCCCAATGACATTTTTATCAGGCTTGTGATACATTTACAAATGAACTCAGGGGCAATGACCTTATGATGTTGGCAGTCATTTTTGTTTCCATCCTTGGAATCCAGGCGCCATCTGGTGACCACTGTTCACAACAGCAATTATTTTCTCTAAAAAAGCTGCTCAAAGCAATAAACACTTGTCACCTCACACGCACTTTCTGTGAGTCAGGTTTTGGAGGGTGGCTTATCTGAATGTTCCTGGCTCGAAGCCCTGGCTCATCCTCACTGCCAGGGCCTCACTCGTCAGAAGGCTTGAATGGAGCTGGGGGAATTCCCTCCCAAGGTGGCTTAATTCCACATCTGGAAGACCAGGCTGGCTTGGTCATGTCCCTCTGCATTTCCTTGTCTTTCATGACTTTGACACTTTTAAGGAGTATTTATCAGCTCTTTTATTAAATGTCCCTAAATTTGGGTTTGTCTGATGTTTTTCATGGTTGAAATGAAGTTATACATTTTTGCCAGGAACACCACACAGATAATGCTGTGTCTTTCTCAGTGCATCATATCAGACATGTCAGTATGTCTTGTTATGGGCGACGTTGACCTTGGTCACTAGGTTAAGGCACAGTCTGCTGCACTTCTCCACTGTAAAGTTACTGTCTTTCCCTTTGCAATTAATAAGTATCTTGGGGGAGATACTTCATGACTATACAAGTCTTGATTCTCCTCAAACTTGCACCTGTTAATTTTAGCATCTGTTGGTGGATCTGGTCTGCGACAGTTGTTACTGGGGCATTTGCCTAATAGTGATTTTTCATGTCCCTTTCTCCTTCTACGTCTATTAGTTGGAATTCTATTGAAAGAAAGAGCTGTTCCTTCTCCCCGTTACTTATTTGATTATTTACTTAGATCAACATGGACTCATGGATATCTGTTTTATTCTATGGGTTAAAACCTCATATTGAGGGTCTTTTAAAGTTTTGACAGCCGGCTGGATATGAAACGGTATGCTATTGTGGTTTTAATTAGAATCTTTCTGAATACTGAATTCTAATGAGGTTGGGCATCTTTGGCTCTTTCCCTTTGTGGCCTCTAGGAAATGCTTATAGGAGCTATTTTTTTTACACTTCTTATTATTAAAAAAAAATTTCTTTTGGCCGTGCCGTGTGGCTTGTGGGATCTTAGTTCAGCGACCAAGGATTGAACCCAGACCCTCAGCAGTGAGAGCATGGAGTCCTAACCACTGGACTGCTAGGGAATTCCATACACTTTTTTAAAGTTAAAAAAATTTTTTATCGAAGTGTAGTTGATTTACAATGTTTCAGGTGTAAAGCAAAGTACAGAAAAATATATATATATATATTCTTTTTCAGATTCTTTTCCATTATAGGCTATTACAAGGTATTGAATATAGTTCCCTGAGCTATACAGGTCCTTATTGTTTATCTGTTTTATATATAGTAATGTGTATCTTTTAATCCCAAATTCCTAATTTACCCACCCCGCCTTTCTCCTTTGGTAACCATAAGTTTGTTTTCTATGTCAGTGAGTCTATTTCTGTTTTGTAAATAAGTTCATTTGTATCATTTTTTAGATTCCACATATAAGTGATATCATATGATGTTTGTCTTTCCCTGTCTGACTTACTTCACTTAGTATGACAATCTCTAGGTCCATCCATGTTGCTGCAAATGCAATGATTTCATTCTGTTTTACGGCTGAATAATATTCCATTGTATATATGTACCACATCTTTATCCATTCATCTGTCGATGGACATTTAGGTTGGTTCCATGTCTTGGCTATTGTAAATAGTGCTTCTAGCAGCTATTTTTTATTCTTCTCTTGTCTTTCAGGTCAGGATGTCAGGCTCACAGTACAGATATGAGTCTGTACTGAAATACAGGCCTGAAATACACTAGGGCTTGTCTATATGTGAAATACAACTTCTAGGCTTCATAGTCCATCCATATGCCGATAAATCCTGTTGCAGTTTGACACTGAAATGCAGTTTGAAGTGCGAGACACGTGTGGAAGGGGAGAGGGAGGCACGAGGGTTGCGTGGATGGAGAATTTGAACTGTGATGCAGGTACAACATTGACCTTGGTTGACCCCACAAGGGGCTCTGGAGTATAGATAGCCCATTAGAGTTGTTCCCTATTTGGCACTAATTCCTGGACCTTATATTTTTTCCCCTTTCACTTTCACTCTCCCACGAGGACTTACACTCTCCCATGAGGACTTAGTGGAGTTTTCCAGAGGTTACATGTATGGTGGTGTCATTACTCTGCCAGCTAATGGAATGTGTGCATAGTTTTTTTTTTTTTTGGTGTGTGTATTATTTTCAATAACAGCTTTATTGAGATATAATTCACATACCATACAATTTGCCTATTTAAAGTACACTATCCAAAAAAAAGAAAAGTATACCATCCAGTGGTTATTAGTATGTCCTCAAAGGTATGCAACTATCAGCACAATCAATTTTAGAAACTTTTCACCTCCCCCCAAAGAAATCCCACACTCATTAGCATTACTCCCTGTTCCCCCGACCCCTAGCCCCTGGCAGTTACTCATCTACTTTCTTCTCTCTAGATTTGCTTATTCTGAACATTTCACATAAAATGGAATCATTCAATATGTGGTCTTTTGTGACTGACTTCTTTTACTTAGCATAATATTTTCAAGGTTCATCCACATCGTAGTCTGTATCAATACTTCATTCTTTTTTATTGCCAGATAATATTCCACTGTATGGACAGACCACATTATATTTATCTATTCATCAGTTGAGGGGAATTTGGATTGCTTCTACCCCTGAGCTATTATGGATAATGCTGCTATGATCATTTGCGTACAAGTTTTTATGTGGCCATATGTTTTCATTTCTCTTGAAAAAAAATATATACTTCTGAGAGGAATTGTTGGGAATTCCTTGAGAGGAATTGTTAACTCTGTGTTTAACCTTTTGAAGAACTTCTCAACTATTTTCCAAAGTGGCTGTATATCATTTTACATTCCCGCTAGTGGTGTATGAGGATTCTGATTTCTCCACATCTTTGCCAATAATTATTTTCTGTCTGTTTGATTATAGCCATCCTAGTAGGTGTGAAGTGGTGTCCCACTGTGGGTTTTGTTTGTTTGGTTTTGGTGGGGTTTCTTTTGGCTGCACTGCACAGCATATGGGATCTTAGTTCCCTGACCAGGGATGGAACCTGTGCCCCCTGCAGTGGAAGTTCAGAGTCTTAACCACTGAACCACCAGGGAGTTCCCCTCACTGTGGTTTTGATTTGTATTTCTTTCATGGCTAATGCTGAGTACTGTTCTTGTATTTTAAATATTTATCAGTTTTAATTTCTAATATAGTAAATATTGACAGATAGAACTCGCATAAATAAAAGTGCGTTGGGGTCCTCAATAATTTTTAAGAGTGTAAAGATAGCTTAAAGATTAGGCTATCTAATGGCACAAAGTTTAAGAACGAGGGATTGGGGTTTGGATTTACCAAACCCACTTGGTTCCTGACGGTGGTATCAGATATTGACTCAACCGTGTTTAATAATCTACCCACAAACTTCAGCGGCTTCAGCGAACACTTAGCCTCCTGATCACTGGACCGAGGTCAGCTGCAGTGTGTCTGATCTAGAGCGGGCTTCAGTGGCTGACTCTGCACCAGCCCCCATGTTAGCTGGGCTTGGCCCTGAGCTGTTGGTTGGATTCAGGTTTATTCTGTATGTGTTTACTCTGCAGCTCAGGCTGAAGGGGGCATAATTTCCTCAAGAGCTAGAGTGTTTAACATCACTAGAGTGTTTAAACCTTTGTGCGCCTAGGTGTCTGCTAACATTCCTCCCTTGGCCAAAGCTAGTCATGCGGCCATGCCCACCATCAACTGGGAGGGAAACTAAATTCTGCCCACTGCATAAGTGGGAGGAGCCAATGTATGCTGATGCCTAATCCCAACCTCAGAGATAGGGGCTCTGCACTCCAGTGTATGCCCGGCTGGTTTCCTTTTCCGGTCAGAGAGCTGACTTGCATCCCTCGCAGAGTGTGACACCGTGTAGGACACCTCCCTGTGCCTGGTCCCTGCCCCTATATACCACATTCCTAGAGCTGGCCGAACCCAAAAGGTCACCTGCTGCCAAAGTTGTAAACTGGGGACCTGCAGGCCCACATTCTGTTTTTAAAAGCCTCACTTACTTGCCACATATCCAGATGGGTTGTTTTCACATGAAATCCCTATTTCTGTCTTAACGTGTGAAATTCTGAAATCTGACCCACATTCTCCCATGGTGACAATCGATTGAGCTGAGTAGTGATCACCAGCCTGACCTTTTGTTTGCCCCCGTCCCCTTCCCTCCTTATTGCCCTACACTTGCCTTTCTTCATCCATTTACCCTTTCTCTGTGTCCTTTGTGAGCATATTAAAAAAAAAAAAGTGGTAAAATACACACTGCATACAATTTTACCAGTTGCCAGCTTAACCACTGTAAAGTGTACAACTCTGTGGCATTAAGTACATTTATAATGTGGTGCAAGCATCACCACTATCTAGTTCTAGAACTTAGTCATCACTCCAAATGGAAACCTGGTACTATTAAGCATCCCTTCCCAATCCTCCTTCCTCCCAGGCCCTGGCAACTACCACTCTGCTTTCTGTCTCTATGGATTATGAACTACTATGAATTTTTTTTTTTTTTTTTTTTTTTTCGGTACGCAGACCTCTCACTGTTGTGGCCTCTCCCGTTGCGGAGCACAGGCTCCGGACGCGCAGGCTCAGCGGCCATGGCTCACGGGCCTAGCCGCTCCGCAGCATGTGGGATCTTCCCGGACCGGGACATGAACCCGTGTCCCCTGCATCGGCAGGCAGACTCTCAACCACTGCGCCACCAGGGAAGCCCTCCATGTATGTTTTACAATCAACGTAGCACCTTCTACAAAAATGCCTGTTGGGATTTTGATTACCTTCCATTGAATGTACAGGTAAATTTGAGGAGAATTGCCTTTCATACATTTTTGGGTCTTCTCACCCATGATTATGGCATATCTTTGCATTTATTTAGGTATTCTCTAGCTTCTCTCAGCAAAACTGTATAATTTTTAAGCAGTAGTCCTGCATGCATTTTGTTAAACTTATTGCTATGTATTTTATGTTCTCTAAAAATGGAACTTTTCTCTTTTACAATTCATTTTCACTAGTTTGGTATAATATAAAAATTCAATTTGGGGGCATATATTGTCGTTGAAACTATAAATCTTTTCCACAAAGAAAACTCCGGGCTCAGATGGTTTCAATGGCAGTTTGACCCAGAATTTAAGAAAGAAATAATATGAATCTTACAATATTGCTTTCAGAATATAAAGAACACTTTCCATCTCATTCTATGACATCAACTTAACTGATAATAAAACCTGAAAAAGAGATCATAAGAAAAAAAAGTTACAGATCAATATCAATAATAATCATACACACAGAAATCTCCAAAAAACAATCAGAAAATGGAATTCAGCAATATATATATATAAAGGATAATACATCATGACAAAATGGGGCATAAGCTAGGAACACAAGGCTGGTATGACATTCTAAAATTAATCAAAGTGATTCACCACATTAAAGATGGAGGGAAACCAAAAGATCATGTCGGTAGGTGCTTTTTATGTATTTGACAAAATTCAACACTGTTCATGATAAAGCTCTCAGTAAGTTAGTAATGAAAAAATCTTTCACAATCGAATAAGGATATCTATGGAAATGAACAGCTAACATAACACTTTATGATAAAATACTGAATGCTTTTTCCCTAAGGTCAGAAACAAGGTCCATTCTGAGTGCTTCTTCAACACTGTCCTTGCCTGTGCAATAAGGCAATTGAAGGACATAAAAGGAAATGAAAAAGGAATTATCTTTATATTGATATGTGTCTTGATTGTGTTTATAGAAAACTCTTAATTTATAAAAAAAAAAAAAAACCCTTCTAGAACTAAGTGAATTTATAGCAAGGATATCAAATACATAGTCAATATATAAAAATTCAACAGGGACTTCCCTGGCAGTCCAGTGATTAAGATGCTGCATTCCACTGCAGGGAGTGCAGGTTCGATCCCTGGTCAGGGAACTAAGATCCCGCATGCCAATTGGCATGGCCAAAAAATAGAAAACAAAATTCAGCATATTTTAGAGACAAGTTTTTTCTAATTTTTAAAGAACAGTTAATTTGAATTCTAAAATCTTATCAAAGAAAAAGGAAACTATAATACTGCCTCACATATGATTATAGATAGAAAAATTCTAAGTAAGATATTACCAAATGTACTTCAGCAGTATGACAAAAATCACAGTATATGACCAGAATTGTTTAAAATTCAATTTTAAATAAAAACAAATCAGTGCATCAATAAATTTATATCAAGGAACTAATAAAAACAAATCAATACATCAATAAATTTAAGGTGAGAAAACATAAGATTATACCAATAAATAACAAAATGGCCTTGGACAAAATTCAGCAATCACTACCAAACAAAGTAGGTATCTTCTGGTCCCCTACAAATATTGAAGGAAATTATTTAGAGGCAACAAAGAGAATTTATCTCCAAATAGAGTGAACATTATGGTAAATGATTAAATGTTGGGAAATTTCCATTAAATTCAGAGAAATTGATGACGGCTATCACCATAATATTCAATTTTGTTCTGAAGAGTCTATCTCAAAAAGAAAAGTAAATAAAATAATAGACATAAATATTAGAAAATAAATAAAACTTATTATTACACAATTTATAACCTAGAAATCTGTCTCATAAAAATAGAATGAGTGTTCAGTAGATACATAACTAATGCTATATTTAAGGTAAGAGAAAATAATTGCAAATGAATTATCCAGAATGCCATTCCAGTCAATTAGAAAACAAACAAACAACAGAACAATAATAATGGAGAAAGTCAAGAATTGGAAATTCAAAGTAAAGGAATAATGATTGGCCAAGAAACACGTTTGAAAAAATGTGCAACTGAAATTGAAATGTGAAAATATTTATTAAAACTTATACCTAACATAAGGCTGTAGGAATACTCAATTTGATAGGAGTCTAAGAGAACAATTTGGCAATATCTAATAGAACTGGAAGTGTATGTGACCTATGATCAATGTAGCAATATCTAACATAACTGAAAGAATATATAATGTATGAGCAGTTCTACTTCCACATGTGTACAATTAAAGAAATTCCAGCTCACAGAAACCAACAGTCAGACAAGGATATTCACTGAAGTATATCTGAAATAGTGAAAAATTGTTAAACACTAAAAAAGAAGAGAAGGTTTAAATATGTCATGGTATGTTCATATAAAAAACTAAACCAAATGGGTTTTTAATTTTGTAGAAAGTATCAGCCCTACATTCAGAGGGCAAGCAACTGACTGCAGAGGAAGAGATGTGAGCAGCAGAGAAATACATCATGCATTTCCTTTCTCAACATAGCTAAGCATCTGCCATGGTTATCTGGAGTGTCCATCTTTAGGGTCACTGTTTTTCAGTTATGGCAGCCTTGTCACTGTGGGTTCACATCCCAAAGAAATTAGGTATTGTGAATGGGACTTCCTTAGTAAAGTTTAAGATACAGTAAGATAAACTAAGTTAAGCAAATTTTCTTTATTGTAGGCCTCTTAAGTCCTTTGCTAGCGTGATAATTAACATTTTTTTCTTGGAAGGGATTTAGCATTTAGAAGTTCATAAGTATCTCTGACCACAGAACATTTTTCAAGTACCATTAAATACTACTGTTCCCAGAAACATTCTTTTAGATATGTTGGGTTAAGGCACTGCTTATCTATCTGTAATATTACAGATATGGTACTGCTGTTACTCTCCTTCGGGTGTGAAGTTATATAGTGATTAAGTAGGAGGCAGCCTTTATTCTTAGGAGTTACATGATATATATATAGAGAGGTGAAATGTTATAATGTCTATATTTATACTTAAATAACACAGCAAAAAATGTCAAAAATTATACAGAAGCAAACCAAATATGACAACGTTTTAACAATCACTGAATCTAGAGAGGGCATACCAGTGTTCCCTGTACTATTATTTTTTTCCAAATGGACAGTGGCCTTTTCATTGTTAGTTTCTCATTTATCATGAATTTCGGGCAGAAAAAGAAGACTGTAACACGTCTGCTTTATGGATTATAAAAGAAAAAGCTTTACAGCTCTCCCTGATTCTTCAAAAGCTTTCTCTCATAATCTCCATATCCATCAACTCTAGAGATTCCTTTCTCACGTTGGTTTTCAGAAATGACTTCTGAATTTTAGAAGTGAAGGTTTATTTTACTAAACTTTATCCATAATTAATTGTTAATTTAAGTAAACAAAATGAAAGGTAGTGGACCGTTTTTACAAATACTTTATATTCACAGGGTCTTCCTCTCACATGAACTTACTAATATCACTAATGATAAAACAATATTTATTGAACAGTGCTCTTCTAAAGGTTTTGTTTTTTATTAACATTTCATCCTTACAAAAGTACTATTAGGTAGGTACTATAATCACCACTTTAAAACTGAGGCACAAAAGAAATTAAATAAAGTAAAATAGAATAAAATAAAGCACAGAGGGGAGTAGTGTCTTGCCAATACCGCACAGGCAGGGGTGGAATTATGAGAACTATAGTAAAGATTTGCTATGGCTGAAGTCTTTTCCCACGTCTGTTACATTAACAGAATTATTTTCTGTTACAATGCTATATAAAGTGTGGTCCATGTACTGATGCTGGTCCACAGGTTGTTTGCTTCTGGTCTGCAATGAGTTAAGGTACAGACACCGAGAGCAAACATTTAGAGACATTTACAGAAAAATGACAGAGCTAATTTATGTCTGTTAAGTCCAGTAATAAAAAATTGGGGGCTTTCATTTTGTATGTTTGTTTTTCTTTCAGTTTCATGTATCTGGTAATCCAATTTCATTGTATCTTGTAAAAGTATTGGTCAACAACAATTTTGAGGTGGGGAGGGGTACCCTTTATCTTGGTTTGAGATGTACTGCAGCAGTATCATTCTCTAAAGTTAACCAAGGCTGGGTGATGCTGTAATTTTTCAACTCTTTAAATCAATATATATAGTATAAAACTACTGCTGTTAAGTTTTGAGCACGAAGCAAAAGGGATTCCCATATGTTCCCTAACAAGTAAAAACTTTCTTAAATCAATTACGAATTCTATTGTTATAAAAGGCATTTTCTAAAGGCCACTGTATCTTTACATTATGAATGGGGGTTCCTCACTAATATGATTTCTCTGATGTAAAGTGAGTTGATCACTACGAATAAAGGCTTTCCCACATTCTTTACATTTATAGGGTTTCTCACCAGTGTGAATTCTGTGATGTCGTGTAAGTTCTGACTTAACACTAAAGGCCTTCCCACATTCTTTACATTTATAGGGTTTCTCACCAGTGTGAATTGTGTGATGTCGAGTAAGTTCTGCTTGAAGACGAAAGGCATCCCCACATTCTTTACACCCATAAGGTTTCTCACCTGTATGAAGTCTAAAATGTTGAGTAAGATGATATCGGCGACTAAAGGTCTTACCACATTCCTTACATTCATACGGAATCTCACCAGTGTGAATTCTTTGATGTAAGGTAAGTTGATAACTACAAATAAAAGCATCCCCACATTCATTACATATGTAGGGTTTCTCACCAGTGTGGATTCTGTGATGTTGAGTAAGATGATAGTGCCGACTAAAGGTCTTTCCACATTCTTTACATTTGTAGGGTTTCTCACCAGTATGAATTCTGTGATGTTGTGTAAGATGATTGCTACGAATAAAGGCTTTCCCACATTCCTTACATTTATAGGGTTTTTCACCAGTATGAATTCTGTGATGCTGAGTAAGTTCTGTCTGAAAGCGAAAGGCCTTTCCACATTCTTTACACACATAGGGTTTTTCACCAGTATGAATTTTATAATGTTGAGTAAGATTGTAGCGACGACTAAAAATCTTCCCACATTCCTTGCACTCATAGGTGTTCTCATTGGTGTGAATTCGCTGGTGTGAAATAAGCTGATTGCTACGAATAAAGGCCTTCCCACATTCCTTACATTCATAGGGCTTTTCACAAGTATGAATTCTGTGATGTTTGGTAAGTTCTGCTTGAAGACGAAAGGCCTTCCCACATTCTTTACATCCATAGGGTTTCTCACCAGTATGAATTCTGTAATGTTGAGTAAGATGATAGCGACTACTGAAGGTTTTCCCACATTCCTTACATTCATAGGGAATCTCACCAGTATGAACCCTCAGATGTAAAGTAAGTTGATAGCCGCAAATAAAGGCCTTCCCACATTCTTTACATTCATAGGGTTTCTCTCCAGTATGAATTCTACAATGCCTAGTAAGTTCTGTTTGGAGACGAAAGGCTTTTCTACATTCTTTACATTCATAGGGTTTCTCACCAGTATGAATTCTATGATGTCGAGTAAGTTCTGCATGAAAACTAAAGGACTTACCACATTCTTTACATACATAGGGTTTGTCACCAGTATGAATTTTCTGATGTTGAACTAGGTATGAGCCATGACTGAAGGCCTTCCCACAGTCATTACATTTATAGGGTTTTACACCAGTATGAATTTTCTGATGCTGACTAATATGTCGTTGTACCCTAAAGGTCTTTCCACAAATCTTACATTCATAAGGCCTCTCACCAGTATGAATTCTTTGATGTTCAGTGAGCTGATAGTGAAGTCTAAAGGCCTTCCCACATTCTTTACATTCATAAGGTCTCTCCCCAGCATGAATTGTCTGATGTACTCTAAGGTCTCGAACACGACTAAAGGCCTTCCCACATTCATTACACTCATAGGGTTTCACACCAGAATGTATTCTCTGATGTTCAGTAAGATGATAATGAAGCCTAAAGGTCTTTCCACAATTGTTACATTCATAGGGTCTCTCCCCACCATGAATTGTCTGATGTACTCTAAGGTCCCCTACACGACAAAAGGCTTTCCCACATTCCTTACATTTATAGGGTCTCTCACCAGTATGAATTCTCAGATGTTGAATAAGGTATGACTGTTGTCTAAAAGCCTTCTTACATTCCTTACATTCATATGATTTCTCTCTAGCATGAATTTTCTGATGCAGAAGAAGAGGTATATGTTTTTGGATTATCATTTGACTAGCACATCTCATTTGATGTCCTTCTTGTCTCTCAAACTCATGTTTACACTGCAAATCATTTCTGAAAATGGTATCCTCACGGATGTAAGTTTTACTTTTGTCCACTCTCTGCATCTGAAACAGATATATTTCACAAATATCCTTTTCTGGAAATAACTTCTTGGTGGCATACTTAGACTCCAAATCTAGAAAAAAAACAACAACAAAAAAGAAAAAACCAAGAAGGAAACAAATGCTGTGATGTGATTTTTCTATGTTGGGGTAGAATAAGGGATTGCATCTCATAGTCGAAATAAAAGACAAACTAAAAACAATACACATTAGATGAAAAGGTTTAGAGCAGGGGTCTGCAAACTTTTTCTGTAAAGAGCCAGAGAGTAAAAATTTTAGGCTTTGTAGGGCATATGGTTTTTGTCGCAATTATTCAGCTCTGCTCTTATAGCTCAAAGGCAGCCACAGACAGTATGTAATTGAGTAAGTGTAGGTGTACTATATTACCACTTTATTTACGGATACTGAAATTTGAATTTCAAAAATTTTTATGTTTCACAAAATTCCTTCTTCTGATTTTTTTCAACCACTAAAAATGTAAAAACCAGTTTTAGCCTGTGAGCCACACAAAAGCACATGGTGAACTGTTTGGCCCCTGGGCCTAAGTTTGCTGGATCCTGATTTAGAGAACTCTAAATTGTAATGCAATTTGAAAGAAGGCAGAAGACTTAATGATGTGACTCTAAAAGAGGGTAAAATAAGTGATTAGAGGAACAAGTTAAGTCAGTGGTCCTCCTACTTAGGATGGATGTAGGGGAGTTCCTTACATATACTGCTCTTCAGGCACCGACCCAGACAAGCGGAATCAAAATCTATAGAAACAAGTCCTATATATGGGAGCTCATGTTGAGAGGATTTGAATGTTTTCCCAGATTTCAGGCCTTTTCCCCACAGGCCTTGGGACTTCGAAAGGAGCTTTCCAAACAACATCTTGGGGCCATGCCTCTCCCTGACCCAAAGGGCTATAACTTGTGACGGCATCCCCCTCGCCTGATTTGCCATCACTGACCTGTGTACCAGCTTCTTGTTCCTTCTCTCATTGCCGTCCAGGGCTCTTTCTCTTGCTCCAATAAAGTAATCACGTCTGGCTTAGGAGAGGAACATCCTGCTCACGGAAAAGAAATGCCACATGATTTAGAACAAACAAACAATAAACCTTAAGTTCTAAATGACTTAATTTAGACTTGGTTACATTTATATTAAATTGTAGGTCAAAATAGTATTTGATAAAATGAAAAAAGGCCATTGAAGAATACTGACATTTACATGGACTCACGGTCATAGGACTAGAGGCCAGATAGGGGAGGGAAAAGGTTTGCTCTGCTTTTAAAGGCAGTACAGAGAGGGGTTGAGGACACAGACTCTGGAGCCCTATGGTCTGAGTTCAGATCCTCTGTCATCCACCCTGTTATTCCTTCTGTGTATTATGCTTTTATCAATGTAAATGGGCCTAATGTTACCTACTTCATAGGGCTCTTGTGAGAATTAAATGAATTAATATATGTAAAGGCTTGCAAGGATGCCTAACATGTAGTAGTATTTTTGTTGTTGTTCTTATTATTTTTTTACGTAAAAGAAAAATACTGTTTCCTAAAACACTTCCAAGTTCTTCCTCAGAATTCTTTCAATAGAAAATGCAAAATTCACAGACTAGAATTTTCAAGCACAGAGCAGGTTGAATAGAATACGACTTTTCTCCGATGGGATATGTTTGCTTGAATTTTAAATGGATATTGTTAACCCAGTTCACCACTATGTAAAATGTAGAGGTTGATCTGATCACAAAAACACAAAACCCTGAGACTAGCTAATCTCTTTTCAAGTGAGTCAGACATGAACACAGAGCAGCTATAGGAATTCTGAGCACACCCACTATATGACACCTGGCTTCTCTGAAAATGTCTTGGGACTCAAATCTAGGACTAATTTAGAAAAACAGGCAATTATAGGAAGGGCCAGAGGGAAGAGAGAAGGTCACTGCAGGATGGAGAAGATGGTGCCTATTTCCAACCCAATAATGCTCAAACCATTTCTTTCAAAATAGGGGGCAGACATTCAGCTGGTGTCTTAAAACAGAGCTCTGAAATTCAACAATGGAGAAAACTGATATTCCAGAAAACAGATTGTCAGTTATTTGCACAGATATCCTTACCCAATGAGACCAAGTTGCTGTAGTTCTCCAACATCACATCCCTGTACAAGGCCCTCTGAACAGGGTCCAGGCACTCCCATTCCTCCTGGGAGAGGTCTATGGCCACGTCCCTGAATGACAAGGACATCTGAAATGACAGACCCATGTATCATAAACAACGTTTTAAATGTATTTTCAAGATGGAAAACTGCTTTGCAAGAAAGAGGCCATGATATAGCAGGCAGTAAACTGAGGTTCAAGCCCGTGATACGTAGGGAAGAATAAGAGAATCCGTGACTTCTCAAGTGGAGTGCCTACATGCTTTTAAAGAATACAGTTTAAAGAATACAGAAACAGGGCTTCCCTGGTGGCGCAGTGGTTGAGAGTCCGCCTGCCGATGCAGGGGACACGGGTTCGTGCCCCGGTCCGGGAAGATCCCACATGCCGCGGAGCGGCTGGGCCCGTGAGCCATGGCCGCTGAGCCTGCGCGTCCGCAGCCTGTGCTCCGCAACGGGAGAGGCCACAACAGTGAGAGACCCGCCCACCGCAAAAAAAAAAAAAAAAAGAATACAGAAACAGAATGTCCTGTATACCATGGGATGAATGAATGAATAAAATAATCAAAGGTTCCCAATGAAACGAAATCCTATAAATAAGCACACTGCCTATCACGTGCCTGCCGTTGTAAGTTCTGAATAAATGTGAGTTCCATTCTCTTTTCCCTTCAAGGAATTTTTTTTTTAAGGAATTAAAAAAAAAAATGAAGTAATGAATTGTTTTTCCCCAAAAGTACTCTAAAATCTCTATCTTAGAAAATAGGACGCGACTGACATTTGATTTCCTTAAAACTCAGGTTCATCATTATGCAAGAAAATGTCATAAGCATTTTTCCTTGTTATAACAAATGACAAACTCGTTAGTTAATTTATTTACCGGCTGGCTAATCATCCATCTTGTGGATATATCAGACTAATCCTTCTGTCATATTTAGGCATTTATTTTGGACAAGATGTCTAAGGTCTTCCCCAGTCCCATTAGCCTTTCTTCATTCCCCATAAGGGATCTGGAGGGTCTTCTTCCTGCTACCACCATCCCTCAGGAACACTTGTCTTGATCCTGAGCTGGAGGATGCTGATGTAGGATGATCCACAATGACACTGATGTCACTAGAGACCAGCACATCCTCCTCAATCACAAAATTGACTTTTGTCTGGTTATTCATCCCTCTGGGGACCCCCTGGATAGATCCCTGATATCCCCACGAGCAGGCCTCAGTCACACTCCAATCTTGCCCTGTAAGTTTCTCAGGGTATGGGATCTCATCACATGCAGAACACTCAACACTAAATTCCATCTTATCAACCTGTAAAACTCAGGTCTGTGGAGTCTAATGGACCATCATCTCTGTGTCATAGAATCATGACTCTAACAAGGGAAGTTCAGATATCTCCCTCAAGCAACTTCATCCATCACTGCTCCATCCATGCTCCTGAGAGAGACTGGGCACTTGGAGAGGTGATGAATAGGTGAACACGGGTGAGAGAGAAGAGGGGCAAAGAGAGAAGAGGGGCAAAGGAGGAGGCCACTAGGCTGTATGACACCATCCTTCACTGTGATCAGAGCAACTGGGTGCAGCTTCGGCAATCAGGTTGTCTTAGGAAGGAAGTCTCGGGATAATAAAAATGATCACAGGAATTCAAAACCACGACATCTCAAGGAGGATAAACATGAACTTACATGGGCCATGGTTGTAGAACTGCAAGAACTTGTTCTCCTCTTTGGGCTTCCTCCACTCGAAAAGCACAGAGTCCAGAGAAGCCAGGACTGGGGGAGGAACAGGAAGCTTTGAGACCAGGCGTGTCTCAAAGAAATCCCAAGATGACTTAAGTTAACATGATCCTGTTTTGCCTTCTTTCTACTTCTACCCCACAGTGCCCCACATACAAATGAGGAGAGATAAGAGGGAGCTTGGATGAAGCCAAACCCTTCCTATACCACAGGGAACCAGCTGCACAAGTATAGATACAAAGCAGAGGCCTCCTGCATGAAGCCAGACCAGGCACTCGAGCAGAAGGGTCTCTAGTCCACCCCTATTTCTGATGACGTTATCTGTAGCTGTTCCATTAGTCTCACTTTGAAGCTAACATCATTAGAAAAAAAACTGTAAGTTATGAAGTTGTGAGATCCAACATGATAGCCACATATGGCTATTTAAATCAAATCAAAATTTTAAATTAAGTAAAATTAAATAAAATTAAAAGTTCAGTGTCTTCAGTTGCACCAGCCACATTTCATGTGCTCGATAGCTTCATGTGGCTAGTAGCTACCATTTGGAGAATGTAAATACAGAACATATCCATCACCACAGAAAGTTCTACTGGACAGAGCTGGTATGAATCATACAGCCTAAATTCCATTTTTTTACCATAGAGTTCCTCTGAACTCAGAATAATTTGGTCAAAACCTGACAGAGGTTGCTAGAGATATAATATCTCCTTCCTATGAATTCCCAAGGCATGTGACCTGAATTTCTCTGGTGGCTTTATTACTTCCTATCTCATGCTTATTCTGTCTACTCTGATTTTATATTATTTGCTGTATAACAAGAAACTTAAGGGATAGTAACTATGTTTCAGTGCTTGTATTCCTCTAACTACTATCATGAGATTCAGCATACTGTGAGCCCTTATGTCTGTTATTTGACCAAAATTCCATTTTTGGCAGTTTTTCTTAGCACACTAAGATACATGCGCAAGATGTTTATCATATAACAACTGAGAGTAACCAACTGTTAGAAAAATAAATAGCTACAGGAGGCAACAGGTTGCATAACTTTTGGTCAGTTATGATGGCAAACTAGTTATTAATGTTGGAGAAAGACATTCATGATGAATTACTGACTGATACAGGTAAATTAAAGAATTATAGGGAATTCCCTGGCGGTCCAGTGGTTGGGACTCTGCGCTTTCACTGCTGAGGGCCCAGGTTCAATCCCTGGTCAGGGAACTAAGATTCCGCAAGCAGCACAACGCGGCCAAAAAACAAAACAAAACAAAACAGTATGTAAAATGAAGGGAGGGATTATAATGTCATTCATAAATACAGACTCTGTTGTCAGACTTCCAGAATGTGAGTCCTAGTCTGACAACTACCAACTTTTCAGTTAGTTTATTGACAAACCAGGGATAAGAATAGCACCTACCTCCTACAGTTATCATGAAGGTTGGGATATTACATAGACACCACTTAATGACATATAATTACTAAATAAAAGTTAGATGGTATTGTTATTAGATAAAATTATTTTCTACTTTCTTTTTTTATAGTAATATTTGAGTCTCGTGCCCACTGTTTTCCTGCAGCTACCAAAGAAGAGACACCATTCTTCAACATAAAGCTAAAGTAAAGAACCTAATAAGGTATTAAATGAGAACGTTAATAAGAGGTTCAATCGTACTCTCCTGTCCTATGTAAAGATTTACATGAATATTTACAATTATTACCATCTTATTCTGTTTTCTACTATTATAAATCTGTCTTCTAAATGTTTCTACTATTATAAATCTGTCTTCTAAAATGTTACTTGCATTAATACCCTAGAGAGGGTATTGCTAAGAAAGCAACTTTAAAAATCTAAAACAAGTGTCATCTGAAGCTTATCTTATTTGATAAATTGTGCCATAATGATTACTCTGAATTGACTTATATAACCCTAAAAGGCATAAATCTGGAGATGTAAATACTTGGAAGGTTTGTCAAACTAGAGGGCTTCATTGGCACTTTCCTCTTCTTTCTATATTCATGGAGGTATAAGAAACCTATGGTAGAATTACTTTTTCTAAATAGGAGTTGGGGAGTCTGAGTCCTTTGAATGTTCAATTAGAATAATTTCTGTTCTGTGCACACACACACCCACACACACACACAGACACACACAGCTGGAGAGAAAAAAATTTTTCTAAAATAAACCTCCCCAAAAAGAATTTGAAAAAGAATAGATGCATGTATATATATAACTGAATCACTTTGCTGTAAACCTGAAACTAACACATTGTTAATCAACTATACTCCAGTGTAAAATAAAAAGTTTAAAAAAATAAATTATGAGTTTGGGTTCAAAACTTCAATTCTACTAGCTGGGATCTAAATATTTTGGAACTCACTACAATTGGCTAAGGGAGAACTAAGAATGTCATTACCTAAGAAAAGACTTCTAGTAGAATTCTAATAAATCTGGCTCAACAAATCACTCCTCATGGAATTTTTGTTATTACTACAAGTTTTGCTGTCACTTTGATCGGAATGAGATGTTCCAAAATAAAATTCAAACAGCATAGTATAAAAAAACCAAACCTCCCCAAAGTATTAATAGTGGTGCTGGGGCTATTTAACTTTCTTTTTTATCAGTCCCTCATGTAATATAATTGAATAACTGATTCTTTTTGCAAAAAATGAGCATTAATTCCATGATCTTAAGTATATAATAAATCTATATCCAATTTTAAAATATTTGAAAATTCTTGGAAGCAAATCTGTTTGACGTGTGTGGGAATAGTAAGGGAATCAGTGTGACCATTATAATAAAGCCTACCAATTCCTGAACATTCTTCTTCAATACCATGAGAACTTTTTACTGACAAAATTCTCCTCTGAATGGACATGTCAGGTGAGGGGCATCTGCAGACTAAATAAGAAAATTTGGGCAAAGCAGACAGAACAGTGTTTGGTTCTTTTTCTCTTTCTCCGCTGAATAATCAACTGAAATATCGCTTTGGATATAACCCTTGTAAAATGTCTCTGAACTCCAATAACAGTAAATGACATTCATATAAAATTTAAAATTTGAGTATTTTTGTTCATCACAATGAATATTACTTTACTCATATGTACATTTTTTTTCTTTTGACAAACTCTTTATAAACATAAATCTCAACCCATTGATTCCTTGGAAGAAACCCTTGACCATGATGATACAGATTTCCACGCTCAGACTTCCATTCACATTCCTGCTCCTAAACACCTTAAAAAACAGACGCCCGTGTCATTTACTTATGGACACCAGTCAGACTACCTCTGATCTTGCCTTTTAAACTTAGGTTCTGCAGAAGATCAGTGATGTGATTCCACTTAAATATTAATCTCAATAAAACAAAGCTTTAACTTTAGACTCCAGGATATGTATTTCTTACTATTATAAAAAGTGAGTGAGAGAGGGCCACCTGCACGACCCCTCATTCATTGGGAAGGAAGGCCTAGAATAGGCCACTGGACATTTCATGAAAAGAAAAGCAAATGCTTCCACGTACTAAAAACAAAGATGCATTTCTGAACAAAGAGGAAGTAGAAACTCACCTGATCTGTACTTTTAGATGTGCAACAATTTTCCCCTCCTGCTCAGGATACTTCTTGGGGGAGAAAGGCAGGACTGGGGAAGAAGGAAATCATGAGACCTTCTTCAGGCCTTTCTTAGAGCACAAAGAGACGGAGAAGTCCCCTCCAGGGCCACATCAGCTCCGACCTCACACATATGACCAGATGAGACAGGGAGGCTGGAACCTGTCTCTGAAATCACAGCCGATTCCTAGAATCAGAGATATGGGAAAGCTGTGGTTCTGAAAAATGTAGCAGCACCCACAGCGCCTCCAAGTAGGAACCCCTCCCACCATTTCGAGCCAGGAGTTTGTCTTGGAGACACTTTTAGCTCTGAAAGTCCCATACCAAGCCCAGGACTGTGTCTTCTTGCTTTCTGGGACTCTTCATTCTAGGGTTCAATATTTGACTTCCTCTTGGGAAAGTCTGTACAGACACCCGGGCTGTGAGGGAAGGAAGGGGAAAGCAGCAGGGGCGTGGGTCAGTCACACACACCGCTGACCCAAGCACCAGTATCAGAATGACAGCCGCGCCCACCGACAGGAGGCCCAACTTGGTTCTGGAAAGCGCGCGGGAGCGCGCGCGCACACACCACACACACACACACACACACAGCCTGTCACAATTAGTCACACAATCCCCCCTCTCTTCTCCTCATTCCAATACAGGCCTGAGGCTGCGGGCACGATGCGCCCTGGGCTCCTCACTCTGGGCTACAGCTCCATCCCTTTCCCTACCCCAGACGAGTCCTGCTCCGCCTCACCTAGCACCAACTTCTCCCCAGGTTTCGACTAACTCACCCGCGGTAACTGAAACACCCAGTACGCACGGCTAGAGGCCCTCCAGGTGGAAGTTTACACCACCCCCCTGGGGCTTCTGGGAAATGTAGTCCACAGCCGGAAGGCGGTGGGCTGGGCTCTGAGTGCGCAGGCGCAGGCACGCTCGGGACCGAGCGCCTCCAGTCCCGGAGCCGGGGACCCGCGCCCTCGCGAGGTAAGCTGAGAGAACTCACAGCGGGGACCTGTCCAGGCTGTGCGAGCCTCGACGGACCTCCAGAGTCTTGACCGCCGAGTGCGTCCGTGGGTGCCGTCCTGAAGCCGAGCACGTGCGAGGCGGATTCTGTCAGTCTTCCCTCCGGGTAGTCCCCTCGCGTGTTTCACAGGCGTGTGGCCCTTTGTACCCGGCCTCATGAGCGTGTGTCTGTGTGTGCGCACCTGTCTGCACGCGCGCGACGCCGTGAGGGTTGCGGGGCCGACCCCGCCTCTGGCCGAGGGTGAGTTGTGTTTCTGCGTGCGTGTAATTCTTTGGGTGCGAGACGGTGTGTGCTTGCAGCGGCACCTGACAGGAGGGAGGCCACAGAAAGTAGCCTGGAGTGTGATTCGTGACAGCAGTGAGGCGAGAGGCGCGGTGGGAGACTGGCTGTGCCGGACTGTGACTGGGGTGATGTGTGTGTGATGGGATGGGTGTGCGGGTCGCTGTGTGACCGGGGCGGTTGGCGAGTGCAGCATAGCTGTGCGAATCTGAGTATCTGCGTGTGGAACGTCACGGGTGCCAGTGGCCTCGCGACTGGGTGTGT
This sequence comes from Phocoena phocoena, assembly GCF_963924675.1. Lineage (NCBI taxonomy): Eukaryota > Metazoa > Chordata > Mammalia > Artiodactyla > Phocoenidae > Phocoena > Phocoena phocoena. The sequence goes on from NC_089238.1 coordinate 12,464,967, forward strand.
GTGATCGTGTGCAGCCACAGGCCTATTATAAAAAGGATATGGTGCATCCTTCTTGCAGCATCAGCTGTGTATTTCAAGATTTGGACCGAAGATCTGTAATTTATCTGTCAGACAATTTTGTATAGAATCAAATGAATTTTTTCCTAGAGAAAAATGTAAATCATAGTAATTTTTTTTTAAATATGAAGGAATTCTTTCCACTCTGCTGTGAGGGGTCTCGTGGCAGATCCATTTGAGAATCTCGGGCTGAGGGGATAGCTTTATGCTTGGAAAGGCAGCGTGCCATAGTGTAGCGAGCCCACGATTAGTCAGACGCTAACACATTTTGCTCTTCCTCTTCCCTTCCCTTTCTGAGCAATTCAGTCCTAAAGCCAAAAGATGGGCTCAGAGCGGGGTCTTTGAGCCTGAGCAGGTTGAGGAGGGTGTTCATGCAGCTGGTGGCTTGGTGTAGGGTGACAGGGCTTACTAGGGAGCATTCCAAGTGGTGGAATGGCCCAGCATGGGAGTGTCAACCTGAGCAGGATAAGGAGGGCGTCCACACAGGAGGAACGGCCTGTACGGGATTTCAGAGCCTGAACAGGGTGAAAAGGGCATGTGGGTATGGGTACTGCCCAGCATTGGGTGCTGGAGCCCAAATTGGGGTGTTGGAGACATTCATGTCGGTTGGATATAGGAGGTAGTGAGTCTCAGAACCCAAGTAGGGTGAGGAGAGCATCTGTATGGGGAAGGGCGCAACAGGGTGATAGGAGTTTGTTACATGCCGTGGCAGGCGGGGTGGAGGTGGGGTTCTGATCAAGTAAGTAAATATATTATTGGGTTGGCCAAAAATTTCATTCGGGGTTCTCTGGAAGCTGTTACGAACGAACTCTTTGGCCAACCCAGTAAGTGCATTGAGAGCAGCCAAGCTTCTCCCTGTCAGCGGGGAACCTCAGATATGGAAAAGGAGAGAATGAACCTTGTGATGGCACGTTGAAACTAGATGCAGTGGTATGAACTCACAATTATATATATGGATCGATATAAAAATAAACAGGTGCTGGGCCACTGAGGTCACCAGGCTCACTTTTGGGGAGAACCCTGCTCTCCCTTGCAGGACTCTGGGTTCAGCGTCTGCCTGGCCTGACGTGTCCCTGCTTTAGCAGGAGGAGTCACCATGCTGAGCATTCCACTGGAGCCTTCTATCCTATGACATAAGACAGTAAATATACCTTAAGATCCTGAAGAAGAAGCAAAATGTCCAAGTAATATTTTGGGATAATTTGTGAGGACAAGTAAAAAAAATTGGGTAGTCATTAGGACGTTGAGCACTGTCTTCTTGTGGCTCCTTCTCCTTATGCTCCTTCATCCTCCTCCTCCTCTCCCTTTGAGACTGACATGGAAGACCACGTTTGAGTCATCTAGGTTGGCTTTGGTGTGACCTGTGCCATCATGACATGGCTTCTGGTCTGTGCAGACAGTGGTGGCGTTTGTCACGTTGCTGCATTGGTACAGAGTCCTTTTTGATCGTAACTACTTAGCAGTACGTGCACTGTAGTCTCATCTGAGATACGCTTACTGATGCTGGTCGCACTCAAAGGAAATGTAGGATACACGAAACCTGGGGCAATGACTGGCATTTGTCCAAACTGGCTCTATCAATCCAGGGTGCCCTCTCCATTGCAGTAATTACAGATGTGTTCACAAAATGGATCATCACTGCCTATGGGCAGCTGTGTAGGAATTTCTTTTTCAGTGGAAACCTACAGCCTGGTCCTTGGATGATGGTTACGCAAGTGTTTTATTTATAATAAGTTGTTACATTATACACTTATATTTTGGGCTCCTTTATGTGTATTATTTTTACAATTAAAAACAAATAAACAAAAAGGTTTACATATATTTAAGGGTTTTTTTTTTTTTCCCTCTTGTCTTTGCAGAGCAGAACAGAGAAAAGCGATATGTGTTTCGCTTGGCAAGAAAACACTTGCTTTCAAGACTACACTTCCAAAATGCACGAGTGTCTGGGCTGTTCAGCAAGCCGGCCTTAGTTTTTCCCTCTTAACGCGGTAGCACGTACTTGAGAACAAAAAGGCAGCCGCTGACATCCAGGAACTGACCTGACACTTACAGGTAGGCCTCAGTGGTATTGAAAGCTGGCCTGGTGCTCACAGCGGGGCCTGTTATCCTGTTGCATGTGAACAGTCTCACAGAATATCAATATCAAGGTCACTCTGAGACCATAATAATGGTAGGCCATTTCATAATTTTGCCTAAGCACAGACAGCAAGATTGCTGGGCAACCCACAAAATATGCCAAATATCCCTTCTCCCAGCTAATGTGAGTGGCTACCACCTCTTACCAGTTATAGCTTTAGCCTCACATTGGTCTGCTGTCATTTCTTAGGTACGTGACTTTGTTCTTTTCCCAATCTCTTTGCCCTTTATCACTGATGTTTAGGATGTTTGTCACTTCAGCAATTTCCTTCCTTTACCGTCCCTCCAAGAGGACTTGTAAAATCCTTTTTTTCGCGTGGTTTTGTCACTGTCGTTTTTTTTTTTTTTTTTTGCGCTATGCGGGCCTCTCACTGCTGTGGCCTCTCCCGTTGCGGAGCACAGGCTCCGGACGCGCAGGCTCAGCAGCCATGGGTCACGGGCCAGCCACTCTGCGGCATGTGGGATCTTCCCGGACTGGGGCACGAACCCGCGTCCCCTGCATTGGCAGGCGGACTCTCAACCACTGCGCCACCAGGGAAGCCCTGTCACTGTCGTTTTTTAAGTACCTATTTTAAAAGGTCAAATATATATAAAGTATATTAGAAACAAAAAGCATTCCCATGTCTCCCTCACCCTGTATTTCCCTGTCTACTTCCAAGAGGCAAGGACTTCCCGTCCTCATTTGTTTCTTTTGAAATTTACTTCCATATGTCTAAGTTACATGCTTTTGTAAACTCATCAATTTTAGATATTAGCTTCTGCTGAATGTGAATGATGAGGACTTTAGGTGTCTTAACAACGCACTTTCCTGTTTCTCTCATGCTGCTTGGTTTCCTCAGAAGGAATCCTTCAATTGCCTACCCAGGGATCTCACTTAATCTCAATCTCGTCTTCTGTACGGCCCAGCTCTCATCCTTGCTCCAGGCACACCAGCCCAGAGACTGCTGGTCCAGCCTTCCCAGAGTAAATCTGAGGTCTTCAGCCAGGCTGGGGAAGGGTCACAGGGCCTGGAATAACAACAGCTCCTTTGTTTCCTGCATAATCAGTGTATCAGTTCTGGTTTTTATACAGCCTTTCAGGTAGTCCTCCTGTTTCCAGGCCTCACCTTCAGAACCTGGCACCTCTGGTTTCTGAAAGGGGAAAATGACTGTTTCTGGGCTTCCCTTGAGTTCAGGTTCAAGTTTCCTCAGGTCGGCTACATCAATCAGCAGGTGTCTGCCCCTTTCCAAAATTGCTTTGCTGCCATCTCCTCTCTCTTCCTGTGTCCATGTGAGTTTATACCTTACTTTTGTTTTAGTGAGGTGCCAGGAGAGAGGAAGAATTAACTTCTCCGCTCAACTTGCCATGCTTATCTAGCAGAATCACCCCCGTCTCTTCGAGGACCTGTGATTCCTCAACTATTGTTCCTTATATCTTCTTCCCATCTCACTCCCAAATATATAGTGACATTCATACTTTTGTTCAAGGAACATGAACTGAATGTCTACCATGTGTGGGTGCTGGGACTTGAATTGTGATCAAGCTACAATCCCTGACTACTCTACAAGAGGTTCCAGTCTGGAGGAGGCAAGCACTTGGAGATGTAAGGAGTGCAAAGCACAGCATGTGCATGACGCCAGGGCAGTGTAGGGGAAGGGTTACTTCCCTTCGTGGGGCATCAGAAGACTCCCCAGAGGGAGAGGTTAAACAGATTTCAAGAGAAAGTGGGAATTGGTCCTACCAAACACATCTGTGCCCCAACAAGATGGCATGAAGAGCCAGAGACATTCACAGAACCCAGGCATCCAACCTCCCCCCACCCCCTCATCCCTGCTCTGGGGGACCCTAATGGGTGGTCTCTCTGTCCTTGATTCTCCCTCTGAGTGTGAAGAAGGCAGGAATTGCCCAAAACTAGAATGGTAAATGTGAGTGGGGAGATGGATAGAGACTTTATTTTCTGGTCAGGGGCTGCAGTCTGCTCATTTTCCATCCTTTTCCCCAAATTTCTGGTCATTTAGTTTGAATTCTTTTTTTTTTGCGGTACGCAGGCCTCTCACTGTCGTGGCCTCTCCCGTTGCGGAGCACAGGCTCCGGACGCGCAGGCTCAGCGGCCATGGCTCATGGGCCCAGCCGCTCTGCGGCATGTGGGATCCTCCCGGACCGGGGCACGAACCCGTGTCCCCTGCATCGGCAGGCGGATTCTCAACCGCTGCGCCACCAGGGAAGCCCTAGTTTGAATTCTTTACTTCTCTCTCAAGCTGTAACCCAGACCATGTACCTGCTCATCTGTCAGGAGAGCAGGAGGGGCACAGAGGATCCTATTCAAGGCCCAGCTTCTCCAAAGGAGATAAACTTGTAAGAAGAAATTAAACAGATTTGATCTTGTTAGTTTATTGAATAAATCAATTCTGGGTAAAGAAAAAACAGAACTAGCTTTGGGGACAGAGGCTGGGGAAGTGAGCGAACCCCCGGCCCCTGTGGTGTGGGCAGAGGGGTCACTTGTAAAACTCATGCTCCTGTTCGTCCTTCTTGATGACTGTCTTGTATGCTTTCTCGAAGTCCTTGGCCAGAACAATGTAGCGGTTCTCTCGGACAGCCAACATCCCGCTCTGTTGAGGGATGACAGTTAAAAATCTACTCCCTGCACTCCCCGCCCCTAATGATGGTGCAGGAAGAGACAGAGGCAGCCTAAGACCCAGGGAGGCAATGATGGACAGGACTGCAGCAGAGTGGAGGGTCTTCACACACCCACTGCCCAATCTAGAGAGAAACCAGCACTCACCTCCTGACAGATGGAGTTGATATCAGCTCCTGAAATCTTATCTGGTCGGGCCACGTCTATGGCAGGTGAGTTAAGGAAACCACTCCATGCATGACTGGGTAAATGCGTGGAGCCAGAAGTCGTTCTTGGGCTGTCTTTGTCACCATCCCCCTCCCCAGACCCTGGTCTCCCACCTGCACAGTCTGGGTGGTGGTGATGGCAGAGGTGGAGATCTAATCCCCATTCTCAACGGTGACCCTCCCCTCACTTCTAGAGCAGGATACAATCTTCCAAGTCAACCTCCTCAGAGAGGTTCATCTTGCTGGTGATAGTGGAGAAAATCAATCTCTTCTGGCGGCGGTCAGGGAGTGGAAATTCAATTTTACGGTCAAGGCGTCCCGGCCGCAGCAGAGCAGGATCCAGGGTGTCTGCTCTGTTTGTGGCCATGATCACCTGGCATCGGACACAGGCCAGCTCAGACCTCTGTCCCCACTATACTCCATCCTGTCGCAATACCTATCTCCTCACATGCCAGCCTCCATCCTTCCCTGATTCCCACACCACACCTCCCCTCGCCCATCCTGAACCCCAAACCTTGACGTTGACGTTCTGGTCGAATCCATCCATTTGATTCAGTAGCTCCAGCAGGATTCTCTGAACCTCCCTGTCAGCTGGATAGTATATAACACGGTCAGTCCAGGGCATCCTGCATGACAAGCCTGCCCAAGACCCCAGGCCCTGGGACTTCCCTGGTGGCACACTGGTTAATAATCTGCCTGCCAGTGCAGAGGACACGGGTTCAAGCCCCGGTCCAGGGAGATCTCACATGCCGCGGAGCAACTAAGCCCGTGCGCCACAACTGAGCCTGCTCTCTAGGGCCCGCGAGTCACAACTACTGAGCCCACACGCTGCAACTACTGAAGCCTGTGCGCCTAGAACCAGTGCTCTGCAATGCAGCAAGAGAAGCCTCTGCAATGAGAAGCCTGGGCACCGCAACGAAGAGTAGCCCCTGCTCGCTGCAGCTAGAGAAAGCCCACACGCAGCAACGAAGACCCAACACAGCCAAAAAAATAAAATAAATAAATTCATTAAAAAAAAAGACCCCAGGCCCTGTTTGGGCATCACTCACCCCCTGTCTGGGCATCGAATCTCTTGGTTGCGATGGCATCAATCTCATCTATGAAGATGATGGCAGGTGCGTTCTCCTTGGCCAGGCGGAACACGTCCCGGACCATGCGAGGGCCCTCACCCAGGTACTTCTGTACAAACTCTGAGCCCACAACTCGGATGAATGCAGCTGATGGCAGGATGACAGGGGTTAGACGAGAATGGAACACCTGTAGGGCCCCATAATACTTTAACTGAAACTGAGAATTCCTTGAGGACATCCTTTTCTTTGGATACCCACTCCAAGTAGCCAGGTCATTCTCTCATGACCTGGGCTGGGTTCCAGATCCAGCTAGGCGGACCAGCTTGTACCCCACAGAGACCCAGCAGCACAAATCATGAATCCTGCCTATGGATGTGTCATTTTTTGGCCCAACATTTAAAAATCAGGGTATTAAAAAAAAATGTGTCTGTGCTTCAACATACCGACAAAGAAGAGCTAGAGACATTCATGGAATCCAACATACCAAAAAATGTGAATTTCCGGAGTGCTTGAAAAATCCGTAAGAAAACAAGTTTTCCATACACAGGCATCATGCTGCCTTACCAAGAGCTCAAAGGACCCCTTTTGAATATCATGCAAGAGTCAAGAACCAGGAACACATATTCTGACATAATCAACAAGTGGCAATGGGGTTAAAGACAGGTTTGTTCTGGGCTTGCCTCTCCTTTACATCTTTTCTTAGAGTTTAACTTGTTTGTTAGTGACTGGATGTGGCTTTGTGTTGCACGGAGCAACCTCCAGGACACTCCTTCCAGCCACCACAGAGAAAGGAGACACAAAGTCCATTATGTAGATCTGGTCATAAACTAGGAGTTGTGCAAGTTGCAGCCCTGTCCCTCTCTAATGTGGTAGCCACTGGCGGCAAGGGGCTACTGAGCAACCGCAATGTGGCTGGTCCCAAATGAGATGTGCTGTAAATGTGAAATACACACCAGACTTCAAAAGACAGTACAAAAAAAGTAAAATATCTCAATAAATGTCCATCAACAAATGAATAGATGAAGTGTGCTATATACATACAATAGGATATTATTTGGCTTTCAAAAGGAAATAAATTCTGGCACATGTTTCAACATGGGTAAGCCCCAAAGACATAATGCTAAGGGAAATAAGCCAGCCACAAAAAGACAAATACTCTATGATTCATCCATGTACATGAAGTGCCCAGAATAGGCAAATTCACAGAGACTGAAAGTAGAACAGAGGTTATCAGGGGCTGCGGGGAGGGAGAAATAGGGAATGACTGTCTAATGGGTATGGAGTTACAGTTTGGATGATGAACAAGTCCCAGAAGTGGACAGTGGTGATGGCTGTACAACACTGTGAATCCACTTGATGCCACTTATAAACTGTATATTTATAAAGTGGTTAAAATGGTAAATTTTATGCTATATATTTTACTACGATAAAAAATTATTGTATTATATATTTTACTACAATAAAAAATTATAGAAAACACTCAAGTTTTGTGTCTGCTGCATGTTAAAATAATATTTTTGAGTATACTGGTTAAATAAAAAAACATATTTTAGACGAAGTTCACCTAGTTCTTTTGTTTAAAAAATGAGTACTTAAAAATTTAAATTATATACGTAGCTTCACTATACAGTTGACCCTTGAACAACACAGGGTTTAGGGGTGCTGACCCTCTGTGCATAAAATCTGTGTATAACTTTATAGCTGGCCCTCCAGATCTGCAGTTCTGCCTCTGCGGATTCATCCAACCATGCATCATGTGAAAAAAATCTGGGTGTTAAGTGGACCCTCGAAGTTCAAGCCTCTGTTGTTCGAGGGGCAACTGTATTTCTATTGAACCCTGCCTGTCTAAAACCACCCTGATCTCAGGACAACAGTCGAAATCTCTTAGGTTAGCACTAAGACTATTCATATTCACGCCCATTCTGATCCCTGGACCTGCACAGCTCCTCCTTCAGCCAGCCATTCAGCAGTTATTTTCTGAGCACCTACCACAATTCAGCTACTGGGCGGGCACTGGAAACACAAAAAAGGACAAACGCACAAGTTCCCTGCCCTCGTCGAGTTTAGTCATGGTCTATTCACCACTACTCACAACTCCCTAAATGAGTTCTTTCCCACCCCCTGGCCTTCGCAAATGCTATTCCTTCTCCCAACTGTGTGCCTGACAGACTCCTCACACCTCTCTCTGGGAACCGCTACCTAAGAGCCTACGCAGAATGGATTGACAACCCTCCTTAAGGGCTATCCCACTTCCTTCCTTGCTTCTTTGGAGCACGTGCTACTCTTTAGGCCGTTCCCACCCAAGCTCACCTCCAAGCATAACCCCCTTGCTCACTTGGCTTCAACTACTGGGGCCTCCTCACTGTTCCTAGAACACTAAGCACACACCTGTCTCAAGGCCTTTGCACCCAAGTCCCTCAGCCTGACACACTCCCTCCCCCAGAGGTCCACATGACTCACTCCCTCAAGGCTTCTTCTAGGTCTTCATGTAAATGTCACCTCAGAAAAGTCTTCCCTGACCACCTCCAGTCCCGGCACATAAAGCTGCCGCCCCTGTTATTCCCTATCCCCTGCCCCTTAGTTGTTTTCTTCAGGCATTAGCACCACATGACATATAATCTCTTCATTCATCTGTTAGTGCTTCCTCGACTAAGACATCACCTTTACGGGGGGGACTTTGTTCTGTTTACTGCCGTGCCTTCCGCACCTAGAACACAGCTTGGTACGTATTAGATGCTCAATAAATGTTAACTGACTGAGTTCTAAGTGTTTATTTTCCTTTTTTTCAGCCACACTGGGAGATTCTCCAATGCAGGGGACAGGTCTGACTCATCCCTATATCCCAGCACCTAGGAGAGCAGAAGTTCAATGAATGATCATGACAATGGTTAACATTTACTGTCCACTTACTACGTGCCAGGTATGGTTTTAGAAGCTTTATATTGATTTAATCCTCTGAATAACCCAGAAAATTAAGAAATGGAGGCACAGAGAGGCTAACTTCCAAGTAGTTACATAAACTAACTTACGTAAGTAGTACTAACTTATATAAGTAGGTGTAGGGGGGCCAGATTTCAAACACAGGCAGTCTGGCCCAGAAAACACACTGCTTACCCACTGCCCTCTACTGCTCCTTGGCTTAGATATATTAAGATTTTAAGATGAGCTGAGTCCTGTCCTTAGGCTTTACAAACAGTAATACAGTGACTTTCAGACATCTTTGTTTAGAACCTACAAGAAGAAATACATCTGTAAACAACCACAGCACACCTGTGTACAATGTTTGTGTTCACAAACAATACAAGTTCTTACTATGTGGGGTGGACTCCAACATTTTCTGTTCTGTTTCATTTTTAAAAATTTTTTTTAGCTGGTTGCAACCCATGAATTTGAATTCATAATTACTAATGGGTCATTAGTAATGACCCATTAGTAGGAAAAACATGGCATTATTTCATTAATTCCCCACAATCATGCTGTGAAATGAGTGTTCTGTTAGATGAGGAAGTTGAGGCACGAGAGTAAAGTCACTTCCCCAGGACGGCACAGCCACTCAGTAAGACGCACACTGGGTCTTTGACCCTAGAGCCCATGTTCTTAATCGCTGTGCCACACTACTTCCTGGGGAGGATGAGAGAACAAGGAGGATGAGAAGGCAAGGTCGGAAGAGCCCGGAAAGTCAGAGCTCGGGGGAGGGGCCAAGCGGCTCACCTGTCGTGTGATGAGCCACAGCCTTTGCCAACATGGTCTTCCCGCAGCCGGGCGGGCCATACATGAGGACGCCTCGGGGAGGGTCGATGCCGATCTGAAGCACAGAGGCGGAGAAGAGCATGAGCCAGGGAGTCCATCACCAACCGGAGACATGGTGGGGACGGCCTCTCCCTTCCCTGCCAGCTCCAGCTCCTCACCTGCTTGTAGAGCTCAAAGTGCGTAAGGGGGAGCTCCACGGCCTCCCGCACCTCCTGCTTCTGGATGTCCATGCCCCCGATGTCCGCGTACATGACGTCTGGCTTCTGATCTGGTGGAAGAGCAGAGCTGGGGCTCCCAGCCTGGCCCGCAGGGCCCCTCAGGCCCCCTGGCCCCGGGCTCCCCCTCACCTGAGGTCAGCATCATGATGCTGCTGTCGGCCTCAGGAGGCAGCACGTCCACCAGGGCGTTGCTGTGCTTGTGGAGGGCCACCGAGGCGTTGGGCTTGAGCAGCTCCCGGTCGATGGTGCTCAGGATGCGCACGTAGTAGTTGGAGCCTTTGGGAAGAGGACGAGAAGGGAGAGGGGGAAATGAGAAGTGCCAGAACCTCAAAACTGCCGACCTCACAGCTGTACCTCCAGGCTGACAGTATCTCTCACTCAGACCCCAAATGGCCCTCCTGGCTTCTAGTCTTGCCTCCTCCAGTCCACCCCCGGCATCCATCCACACTAACAACTTCCCTGTCTATCCCTGACTCTTGAGCTCCAGCCCCAGGTGACCAGCAGCCTCCTGGAATGCCTGCCCGTGGACATCCCCACGGCATGTCTCACTCACCATGTCTCAGTGTGCTCTCAGTATCTTCCCCCCATTTATGCTGCTCCTCCTGGGTCTCTGTCTCAGGGAGGCCCATGGTGCCGAGTCACTAGCGAGAGCTCTAAGCCTCATTCTGGACTTTTCTCTGCTTCCCTCCACAGCCTGTCAGTCACCATGGCGGTCCACCAGCCTCCTAAAACGTCTCTCTGACTAATCCCTTCCCTCCTGCCCAGGAACCCTGCCCTGATTCAGCACCATCCTCTCCCATCTAGGTCTCTGCAGCAGAATCCTTCTTGCTTGCCCAGCCTCCAGTCTCACATCCCCAGTCCACCTTCTACATTTATGGTAGTGACACACACATCTCTTTCTGGCCTCAGTCTCTCCTGACCTTCAGACCTGGCTGTCCAGTGACCTCCCAGACACTTCCCTGTGATGTCCCAGCCTGCCCTCACTGTCTCCCTGCAAACCTGCTTTTCTGCTCATGTCTCCATCTCAGGGATAGCCACTGTCCCCCTAAGTCCTAAAGATCAAAGACACAGGCCTCATTGTGGATATCTCCCTCCCTTCACTCCCTCACTACCAGCCCATCAGTCCAATTCCAGGCCCAGTCACACACCTTTCCCCGCAAACTTGATAAGAATATGGCTTGGTCCAGAGGAGCAGAGGCCAGAAGCACGAAAAGACAGATAAGATGCAGAGACAACACCCATCATGAAGGCAGAGCCTAGACCCACGGTAATAACAGCAGCTCCTGTATACTGGGTCCTTACCAGAGCCCAATCTCTTAACACTTCACCTGTGCTTTCAAATTGTAGGTCCCAACCCAGTAGTAATTGTGAAATCATTTGAGAGTCATGACCAGAACATTGTTTAAAACAAAACAGACTAGAACAAATTGGGAAACTAGTTAGAGTATGTCACACATAGTGTGGCTAACTATCGTTTGGTCAAACTTTTACTATATGAGTTATATACACACACATAGAGAAAGAAAGAGAGAGAACGTAAAATATATTTCCACTTTTGCATCAGACTCAAAAATACGCTGAAAAACACCATTACACTGTCTTGCCTCATTTGCCATTGTAAGTTCCTGGCACGTGGCAGGAAACAGTTAACAGCTGTTGAATGAACAGATGAGTAAACAACCCCCCACGCACCTGTGGTGGAGCCCACGATGGCTGTATTCTGATCCACAGCCTCCAGAAACTGCCCAATAACCAGTGGGATGCTCTGGATTCGCTTCACCTCCTCCTGGGCGTGGAGGAATTCCTTCTTCAGGTTCTTTTGCTCATCCTTGATGTACTCCTCCTGCACCTCCAGGAACTCCAGCTCTTGCTGCAGCTTCTGTGAGCAGAGAGGGAAGAGGTAGGGGATGGCTCCAGGCCTTGCTGAGCCAAGGAGCAGTGGAAGGTGGGGGAAGTATGGGATGCTGGGCCCTGTGCAGGGTCCGGATTGGGTTTGAATGTACCTTGTAGCGGCTGTACAGGTCCTCCAGGTCCTCAGGCTCAGGCCCCAGGAAGGACAGGCCAGTCTGGGGCCGTGACACAGACAGGGCTGGGATCTCATCCTAGACCATGGAGGGAAACTCAGGTTGGAAGAAGAAGGTCCCCTTATGAAAGTATCTAGAGCCCCCCTCCCAATTCACCATGAAGTCACTTGGCCCCTAACAGGCTCCTGACATCATTCAGCTCCCTAAATAGATCCTGGAAACCTCTCAGTCCCCTAAACAGGTTTCTGAAGTCACCCAACTCCTCACAGGCCCCTCGGTCAAACAGCCTTCCAAACAGATCTTCTGGTATCATATGGCACTTGTCACATGTCTGCAATGTCACCCAACTCCCATCTAGGGCCTAAATGTCTGATCAACTCCTTACTAGACCCCAATGCCCTCCAGGCCCCCTCAACAGGTTCCTAATATCACATGGCTCTCTCAATTGACAAAGTCACCATGCCTTCATACAGTCCGGGCGTTACTCAATTACCTCCCGAGGACGCCTCATGTCACAGAACTCCAACTCACACTAGACCCTTATGTCATCCAACTCCCAGGTAGTCCCCAAACATCACTCGGCCAGACCACATACATTACTCGGCCCTCCAACACCAGCTAAGCCCCGAATGTCAGTCAGCTCCCCAGCCCAGCCGCAGATCCCATACATCACTCACTACCGGCCCATCCCCAGTGCCGCCGGGTCACCGATGTCACAGCATTCCCAGCTAAACCTCGAAATCATTCAGTCCCAAAGAACCTCTGATGTCACTCGTTTCCCCAGCCCAGCTTTCCGAGCCCTACTGCCCTCCCAGCATCACTCAGCCACAGCCCAGGCCTCGGGACGGCACGAAGCTCTCCACTGAGACCTCCGAAAACACTCAGACCCAGGCCTGGATCCCGAAGTCGCTCAACATCCCATTCAGGTCGGCTTCGCCCTCTCGGACCTGAGCTTTCTCCACCAGGATGCCTATCTCCTCCATAGCGACCAAGCCGGCCTCTGTGCAGCCCGGCCTAAGCCAGTCACCGCTTCCGCTGATGCCACCGGAAAGCCAGGGCCTGGATGGATTCTGGAAAACGTAGTTTAAGACACCAAGGAGAGACGGCCGGATAGCCCGGATAGGCCGGATAGGTGAAAGGCAGGGCGACCTAGTCCTGAGCTCCTCCCCCAAGATGTGCTCATGCGCACTCCGTACCGCGCGAGCGCGCGGGCGGGCCCGGGGCGGTGCGCGTGTGCAATAGCGCGCCTTGGCGCAGTCTCACACTGCGTTCTCGCTCGCGGGTTTTCTCGCCGGCGTGCTGCCCTCGTTGCTCTTTGACCTGAAGAGTTTCCCAGAGATCTATCAGAGTCTGATGGCAAAGTGCTCTTTTATCTTTAGTGGCGGGGCTGGAGCTGCCTTTGGCCGGGTTTCGCAGAGGGGCTCTTTTAGGGGGGTTCCAAGTAGGCTGCAGCCGAGGATTGCCCCCCGCGCGGGGGCGGGAAGACGGGGGCTGCCCCTGAGAATGACACTTCTTACCGGGCTCCATCCCGGGGGTGAGGAGCCCCAAGCCTGCCATTACCAGTTACTTCATTGCCGTGAATCAAGTAGAACCCACGCATTAGGGCTGGGAGAAGGTGAGGCAGCGGTGCCAGGGGTTGGGTCACGCAGGAGAACTGCAGGCCTGTATAGACCAGGCCCTGTGCTTAAGTCTTACATGCTCACCTCATCGAATCTTGACAGACATTATGTTCCCTCTTTTACAGGGAAAGAAACCAGAGCGCGGGGCCCCAGATCTGTCTGTCCTCAAAGCCTGTTCTTCTAGCCGCTGTTCATCACACCAGCTACAGTTTTGTCAAGTAAACTTTTTATTCAAGTATAAGTACAGAGAAGTATACATATCATTAGTGTGTAGTTCAATGAATTTACACAAAGTAAACACACCCATATAACCAATACTCAGATCAAAAAACCAGAGAAGCCCCCAGAAGCTCTGCACATGCTCTTTCTGCCACCCTCATCCCCTCTGAAAGTTATCATTTACCTGATTTCTAACAGCATGGATTATTTTGTCTGTTTCAAACTCTCTAGGGACCCATACAGTGTGTACTGTGTTTTTACCTTCTTTTACTTAACATGTTTATGAGATTCATATTGTGTGTAGGGATAGTTCTTTCATTTTCATTTGTGTATGGTTTCCATTGTGTGAATATGCCTAAAACTGGATATTTTCCTGTTTGGGGCTATACTGATGCTATGAATATTCTAATACATTTCTTTGGTAAACATGGGAATATACTCCAGGGCAGGTATGTGTTTAGCTTTAGCAGACACTGTCAAACTATAGTACTAACTTACACTCCCACCAGTGGAGCATACATTTGATACAGTCTGTCATAAAAAATTTTTTTTGTGCAACGTCACTAATTATTAGAGAAATGCAAATCAAAACTACAATGAGATACCACCTCACACCGGTCAGAATGGCCATCATTAAAAAGTCTACAAATAACAAATGCTGGAGAGGGTGTGGAGAAAAGGGAACCCTCCTGCACTGTTGGTGGGAATGTAAGTTGATGCATCCACTGTGGAAAACAGTATGGAGGTTCCTCAGAAAACTAAAAATAGAATTACCATATGATCCAGCGATCCCAATCCTGGGCATATAACCAGACAAAACTATAATTGTAAAAGATACATGTACCCCTATGTCCATAGCAGCACTATTCACAATAGCCTAAACAACATAATGTCCATCGACAGATGAATGGATAAAGAAGGTGTGGTACATATATACAATGGAATACTACTCAGCCATAAAAAAGAAGAAAATAATGCCATTTGCAGCAACACGGATACAACTACAGATTATCATACTAAGTGAAGTCAGAAAGAGAAAGACAAATACCATACGATATCACTTATGAGTGGGATCTAAAATATGGCACAAATGAACCTATCTACAAAAGAGAAACAGACTCACAGACATAGAGAACAGACTTGTGGTTGCCAAGGGGGATGGGGGAAGGGAGAGGGATGGACTGGGAGTTTGGGGTTGGTAGATGCAAACTATTACATTTAGAATGGATAAACAACAAGGTCCTAATGTACAGTACAGAGAACTATATTCAGTATCCTGTGATAAACCATAATGGAAAAGAATATTAAAAAAGAATGCAAAAAAAATTTTTCTGCCATTCTCAGCGGTGTGTGGTGGGTTGTCACACTAGACACCGTTTTGTGTGAGTACTTTTAGCCAGGCAATATCCAAACCGTGATCTCTGAATCCTTACAACACTTTCAGGGGTAGGTTTGCGTTTCCTCATTTTACAGATGAGGACACTGAGGCTCCGACAAGAGAAAGTCACTTCCATTAAGTCAAAGAAAGTCAGTGGTTCCTGCTCAGTGTCAGCCCTACACAGGGGGAACCCAGAGATTAATCAGATCTGGTCCCTGTCTTCCTAGTTTAAGGTCCCAGTGTTTTTATTTCCACAAAAAAGGGAAAACAATGGCAACAAGTCCTTCCTTTTGTCTCTGCATTGACAACCCTCAGTTCCATCTTTCATATCTCTGTCTAACACCCAGAAGGCATCCCAGATTTCTACTTGAGTCTTAGAGTCTATGAGTTATTCCCCCAAGCCCAGTCAAATTGTCTCCAAGTTCTCTTTGCTACCTTTGGCAATGATAAATCAATGTATCCCTTTGGAATCTTTATGGAGAATAATCATAAGTAGCCATTTCCTGAACACTGACCATGTACCTGGTTCTTTGCTAAGCATTTTACCTCAGTATCTCATTTAATCTTCACAACAATCTTAGTAAAAGTAACCACTTATACAGAGTCCTTACCTTGTGCCAGGGACTCATGCGTGTCTTATATATATCATGATTTAATCTCAGATTCAAGTGGGATTTGAAATGGGAGCTGTTGTCTTCTTTCTTTTTCAGGTCCTACATGAGAAACCAGGCTCAGAGAGGTGAAGTCACTTGCCCAAGATTACACAGCAAGTAAATGGTAGACCTGGCATTCAAATCCAGAGCCTATCATTTGGATTTGCAGATGATCTTTGACAGGTAAGCCAGTTGTTTTCAAATCATTTAGGGAGATTTTTCAAGGTAGACCCGCCTTTCCTAGCACCCTATCATTATGACCCTCCCCTCCATCTCCCAGTTAAGAACCACACTTCTAGGTCATTTCACAGTGGGCATATTAAAGCCAGGACCAGCCCAGCTGACTAAAATTTAACTCTCCTGGTTTAAGGCCAGGGCTTTCTTCCTCTCGACTACACTGCCTTCTAACAGAAGTCCTGAGCAGCTCTTGTTTTGAGTGAGGGGGTTCATGAATCTGTGTCTTTAGAGCCCTGGGTGAGGCTAAGTGCATACAGGAACCAGCAGACAGGTCTGTAAAGATAGCTGGGCTGGCAGAGAACCTATTCCTCATCTACAGAGAGTGGTTGAAACTCAACTCCAGCCACAATAGCCATGCCAGAGTGTTGGCCTATTGTTGCCAGATCTGGTGTTTCAACAGAAGTCAAGAATCTAGAGTTTCAAGTGAAGTCCTTTTTTTTTTTGGCCGCACTGTGCAGCATGTGGGATCTTAGTTCCCGGACCAGGGATTGAACCCGCACACCCTGCAGTGGAAGCGCGAAGTCTTAACCACTGGACCTCCAGGGAAGTCCCTGTCAAGTGAAGTCTTCTAATTTTCAAATGTTGACAATAAATTCAAACACAAAAACACCATGCAAGCCAAATAAAACACATCTGGGGGCTTCATATAGTAGATAGATGACACCTGGTCTAGGTTTATATCCTGTCCCCAGTATTACTATCAAAGGCCCAGGAAGGAAGAGATTTACTTAGTTCCAGGGTAGAAGTGGAGGGAGGGGTCTGAACTATTCAGAAGGCAGCAAAAATATGGAGTAAAGGTTAGGTAAGTATTAAACTCTGGGAAGGAGCAAATGTAAATGTCTAACAATAAATGATTGGTTAAATAACCTTTAAGCCATCCATCCATTATAGGCTATCACAATTTTAAAAAGTGGTGTAGAATATTTAATGATATGCCATGTGTTCACAAAATACGTAACACCTAAAAAAAAATAGACAACAAAGCAATACAGTATAAACCCTTCTCAAAAGTCTTTTTATTTTGAAATTTCAGTTACAGAAACTTCTCAGACTGGTAAATACTCTTTACCCAGATTCCCCAAATGTTAATATCTGAACACATTTGCTTTAGCATTCTCTTTTTCTCTATATGTTCATTCTTATATATGTGTGTATGTATACACATACATATTATACATATAGCTTATGTATATTATACATATGTCTATATAATTTGTTTATTTTAACTGCTACTGGGATTTTTATTTGGATTGCATTAAATCGATAGATCAATTTGGAGAGAACTGGCACCTTAACAATATTGTCTTCCCATTCATAATAGTGGTATGTCTCTCCATTTATTTAGTTCTTCTTTGATTTCCTTCTTTAGTGTTTGTCCCTTTCAGTATACAGACACGGCACATATTTTGCTAGACTTATACCTAATACAATTTTTCAAGCTATTTAAAATAGTGCTTTTTAAAAAACCAGGTATAATTGATATACCATAAACTGCACATATTCAAAGTATACAATTTGATAAGTTTTGGCATACATGTACACGCAATACCATCACCAGAGTCAAGATAATGAACATATCTATTACCCTCAAAAGTTTCTTCACGTCCCTTTGTACTCTCTCCCTCCTGCCCTCTCCTTGCCTCCATGTCCGAAAATTCTCATTCATTTGCACATTTTAGAATTTTATGTAAATGGAATCATATGGTATGCACTCTTTCACTCAGCATTATTCTCACATCCACGTTATTGTGTGTATCAACAGTTCATTCCTTTTTATTGCTCAGTGTTCCATTGTATTGATTGACAGTCTTTGGCTATTACAAGTAAAGTTGTTATGAACATTTATATACAAGTTGGATGTGTGCTTTTATTTCTCTTGGGTAAATACCTAGGGATGGATTGGCTAGGTCGTATGGTAGGTGTACGTTGAACTTTTTAAGAAGCTGCCAAACTGATTCCCAAAGTGGTTGTACCATTTTACATTCCCATTAGCAGTGTGAGAGTTCTCATTGCTCCACATCCTCACCAAATACTCCCTGACTTTTGAATCAGTCTTTTCAATTTTAGACATTCTAACAGGTATAGTTTACATAGTTACCTAGTGACTAACAGTGTTGAGCCATTTTTTTTCTTACCATCCATCCATCTTCTTTGGTGGAGTGCTTCTTCAAATCATTTGCCCATTTTTTTTTTTTTTTTTTTGCGGTACGCGGGCCTCCTCTCACTGTCGTGGCCTCTCCTGTTGCGGAGCACAGGCTCCAGACGCGCAGGCCCAGCGGCCGTGGCTCACAGGCCCAGCCGCTCCGCGGCATGTGGGATCTTTCCGGACCGGGGCACGAACCCGTGTCCCCTGCATCGGCAGGCGGACTCAACCACTGCGCCACCAGGGAAGCCCGATGGTCTTGATTTTTAAATCCACTTTATCAAATTTTTAATGGATGATGCTCTCAGTTTGCCTAAAAAATCTTTGCCTAATGGAAATTCACAAAGATTTTTCCTCTATGTTTTCTTCTAAAAGTTTTGTAGTTTCATATTTTACATTTAGATCTGTGATTCATTTTGAGTTGTTTTTTGTATATGGTGCAAAGTGTTGATCAAAGTTTATGTTTTTGCATATAGATACCCAGTTGTTCCAGCACCATTTGTTGAAAAAACTCTTCCCAGTGAATTACCTTGAAACTTTGTCAAAATTCAATTGACTGTGCATGTGTGGATCTCTCTGTGGACTGTTTTTACTCCTGATCTATTTTTCTATCTTGACACCAATACCACATTGTCTTAAGCTTTATACTATAGCTTTATAAATCTTAAAGTTCAGTAGTGGAAGTCTTCCAACTTTATCCTTATTTTTCAAAGTTATTTTGTTTATTCTACATACATAGCATTTCTATAAGAATTTTGGAATCTGCTTTTCAATTTTTGTAAAAAATTCTTACAGGGTTAGATTTGGGAACGTGTTGGATCTATAGACTAATTTGGAGAAAACTGACATCTTAGCATTATATTTTCCAATCTATGAGCTCAGTATATTTCTCCACTTATTTAGGTATACCTTAATTTCTCCCAGCACTGTTTTTTAGTTTTTAGTGTACAGATCTTATACATGTTTGGTCAGAATTATCCCTATGTATTTCATATACTTAATGATCTTACAAATGGTATTTAAATTTTTTTATTTTTAATTTTTGGTTCCTAGTATATGGAAATATGATTTACTTTTGCACATTATCCTGTGACCTTGTCAAAATCACTTACTAGTTTTAAGAGTATTTATGTAGATTCCTTGGGATCATCTACACATCATGCCATCAATGAATAGAGATTGTTTTCTTTCCTTTTTTTTTATAAATTTATTTTATTTTTATTTATTTTTGGCTGTGTTGGGTCTTCGTTGCTGTGCTCAGGCCTTCTCTAGTTGCAGTGAGCGGGGGGCTACTCTTCGTTGTGGGTGGGCTTCTCATTACAGTGGCTTCTCTTGTGGAGCACAGGCTCTAGGTGTGCGGGCTTCAGTAGTTGTGGCTCACAGGCTCCAGAGCGCAGGCTCAGTAGTTGTGGGACATGGGCTTAGTCGCTCCACGGCATGTGGGATCTTCTCGGACCAGGGCTGGAACCCCGTGTCCCCTGCATTGGCAGGCGGATTCTTTTTTTTTTTTTAATCATTACAATTGCTTTATTTTTTATTATATTAAATACAACATTTGCAGTATTAAATGCATTTTTTCCTCCTCAGGCTTGCTTTTGGAAGATAACCCTTCAATTCGTGCCATCACTTTGGGACATGGACATATCCTGGTGGGAACGAAAAATGGAGAGATCCTGGGAATTGATAAGAATGGCCCAATGACACTGCTCATTCAGGTACTGTGTTTGCACACATCCTAAACCACAATTCACACCAGAGCTGGAACCAGGGTGAGGCAACGGGGGGCACTTAGGGTGCAAAATTTAAGGAGACACTCACTATCAGGGTCAGGCAAATGCTGTATTAATCATCTATTGCTGTATAACAAATTGTCACAAACTTAGCAGCTTAAAACAAAAACATTCCTCATCTTATGGTTTCTGCAGGTCAGGAGCCTGAACACAGTTTAACTGGGTCCTCTGTTTAAGGTTTTCTAAGGCTGCAATAAGGGCCAGGGCTGTGGTCTCATCTGAGGCTTAGCTGTGGAAGGATCTGCTCCAAGGTCACTCGAGTTGTTGGCAGAGTTCAGTTTGTTGGGGATGCAGGACTGAGGGCTTCCGTTTCTTGCTGGCTATTGGCCAGGGGCCACCCTCAGCTCTCAGAGGCTGCCTATAGTTCCTCGTCACATGGGGTTCCCCAACATGGCTGCTTGCTTCCTCAAAGAGAGCAAGGGGAAGAGGAAAAACAGGTACTACTGTGCCTTTAAGTAACTTTAACTAACATAATCATATCATCACATATGTGTAATCATGAACATCCATCCCCTTTGCCATATTTTATTGGTTGGTAACAAGCCACAGGCTATACCACACTCAAAGGGAGGTGGTTACACAAGAGTGTGAAAACCAGGAGCATCATGAGGGCCACCTGTCCAGCACAGTCTGCCCTCTGGCCACCAGTTATCATGTCTCCACCACATGCAAAATACATCCCCCCTCCCAAGGTCCCCAAGAGCCTCATCCCATCATAGTATCTGTTCAAAGTCCATAATCTCATTGTCTAAATCAGGCCCAGGTGTGCGTGGGGCTGTTTGGGTGTATTTTCTCTTGATCTGTCAAAATCTGGCAGGCAGATTCTTAACTACTGCACCACCAGGGAAGTCCCGAGATTGTTTTACTTCTTCCTTTTCTTTTTTAAAATATATTTTTATTGTGGTAAAAGTCACATAATATAAAACACGATTTTAGCCATATTTAACTGTACAGTTCAGTGGCACCAAGTACATTCACATTGTTGTGCAACTCTCATCATCATCCACTTCCCGAATGTTTCACCTTCCTAAACTGAAACTTTGTCCCCATTAAACACTAATTCCCCTGGACTTCCCAGGTGGCCCAGTGGTTAAGACTTCGCCTTCCAATGCAGGGGGTGTGGGTTTGATCCCTGGTCAGGGAGCTAAGATCCCACATGCCTCAGGGCTAAAAAACCAGAACATAAAACAGAAGCGATATTGTAACAAATTCAATAAAGACAAAAAAAAAAAATGGTCCACATCAAAAAACAAGATAGGAACACTAACTCCCCATTCCCCCTCCCCCTCGAGGGGGGTCCCTGGCATCTACCAATGTACTTTCTGACTCTATGAATTTAACTATTCTAGGTACCTCGTATATATAAGTGGAATCAAACAGTATTTGTCAGCACCTACTGTATATTGGAATGCATTTTTAAGGTTAACTTAATATATGTCCTACAAACAGATTGTACCTTCTTTTTTTTTCCACTCTGCTATACAGTAGGTTCTCATTAGTTATCTATTTTATACATATTAGTGTATATATGTCAATCCCAGTCTCCCAGTTTATCCCACCCCCCTCTTTCCCCGCTTGGTGTCCATACATTTGTTCTCTATGTGTGTGTCTCTATTTCTGCTCTGCAAATAGGTTCATCTGTACTATTTTTCTAGATTCCACATATATGCGTTAATATATGATATTTATTTTTCTCTTTCTGACTTACTTCACTCTGTATGACAGTCTCTAGGTCCATCCACGTCTCGGCAAATGGCACAATTTTCTTCCTTTTAATGGCTGAGTAATATTATTTCTTCCTTTTCAATGTGTATATTTATTTATTTTTTCCTGCCTTCTTGCACCAGCCAGGACTCTCAATACAGTATTGAATAAGAATGGTAAAGCAAACATTCTTTTCTTGTTCCCAAAATTACACGGAAAGC
Organism: Phocoena phocoena; assembly: GCF_963924675.1. Taxonomy (NCBI): domain Eukaryota; kingdom Metazoa; phylum Chordata; class Mammalia; order Artiodactyla; family Phocoenidae; genus Phocoena; species Phocoena phocoena. The sequence goes on from NC_089238.1 coordinate 12,487,006, forward strand.
ATTCTGACTTTCTAACATTAAATATCTGTCTAGATGTCCTTTAGAAGGATGTTTCTATTCCTAGTTTGCTGAAGTTTTTTGTTTGTTTGTTTGTTTTTTACCATGAATGGATGTTCAATTTTGTCAAATGTTTTTTCTGTATCTATTGAGATGACCATGCAGTGTTTATTCTCTAGCCTGTTAATATGATGAATTTCATTGATTGCTTTTTTTTTTTTTGCGGTACGCGGGCCTCTCACTGTTGTGGCCTCTCCCGTTGTGGAGCACAGGCTCCGGATGCACAGGCTCCAGATGCACAGACTCAGTGGCCATGGCTCACGGGCCTAGCCGCTCCGCGGCATGTGGGATCTTCTTGGACCGGGGCACAAACCTGTGTCCCCTGCATCGGCAGGCGGACTCTCAACCACTGCACCACCAGGGAAGCACCATTGATTGCTTTTTGAATGTTGAACAATCTTTGTATTTCCAGAATAAACCCTACTTGGCCTTTTTATATGATATCCTTTTAAATTTATTCTTTTTATATATATTGTTGGATTCGATTCACTAATATTTTGTTAGGGATTTTTGTGTCTAAGTTCATGGGGGATATTGATTTGTAATTTTCTTTCTTTGTAATGTCTTTTTCTGGTTTCTGGTAGCAAGGTAATGCTGGTCTCATAAAATGAGTTGGAAAGTGTTTCTTCCTCTTCTATTTTCTGGAAGAGATTTTTTAGAATTCACGTTATTTCTTCTTTAAATATTTGATAGAATTCTCCAGTAAAACCATGGGCCTGGAGATTTATTTTTGAAAGATATTTAACTATAAATTCAATTTCTTTAATATTGATACTTATAGGAGCTCTCAGGTTATCATTTTCATCTTTGATGAGTTTTGGTAGTTAGCGTATTTCAAGGAATTGGTCCATTTCATGTCAGTTGTCAAATTTATGAGCATTGAGTTTTTTGCAGTATTATCTAATTATCCTTTAATGCCTATATGTTCTGTAGTAACATCTCCTCTTTCATTCTTTTTTTTTTAACTAGTTTTCATTTAATGGTGGCATACGTGTTATTTATTTATTTATTTTTGGCTGCATTGGGTCTTAGTTGGGGCATGTGGAATCTTCGTTGATCTTTTGTTGTGGCATGCGGGTTTTCTCTTCTCTAGTTGTGACGTGCAGGCTCCAGAGTGTATGGGCTCTGTAGCTTGTGGTACATAGGCTCTAGTTGAGGCATGCGAGCTCAGTAGTTGTGGCCCGCGGGCTTAGTTGCCCTGCGGCTTGTGGGATCTTAGTTCCCTGACCAGGGATTTACCTGCAATCCCCTGCATTGTAAGGCGGATTCTTTACCACTGGACCACCAGGGAAGTCCCTCCTCTTTCATTCTTAATATAGGTAATTTTTGTCCTCTCTCTCTTTCTCTCTCTCTCTCTCTCTGGTCAGTTTAGGTAGAGGTTTATCAATTGTATTAACCTATCAAAGCGCCACTTTTTAGTTTTATTGATTTTTCTCTACTATTTTTCCCTCTTCAATTTCATTGGTTTCTGCTCTATTATTTTTTCCTTCAGTGCTTTGGGTTTCATCTACTCTTCTTTTTCTAGGATCTTAATGTAGAGAGTTCGATTTGAGAACTTCTTTTATAATATATGTGTTTACTGCTATAAATTTACCTCTAAAAACTTCTTTAATTGCACCCACAAATTGTTATATGTTTTCCTTTCCATTCAGTTAAAAATATTTTCTATTTCCTCTTAAGTCTTCCTCTTTGACTCAGGGATTGTTTAGAAGTGTGTGATTAATTTCTAAATATTTGAGAATATCCTAGATATCTTTCTAATATTGATTTCTGTTTCAGTTACACTGTGGTCAGAGGATATACTTTGATGTGTATAATTTGTGTGTATGTGTGATGTGTATACTTTGATGTGTATATAATTTTGCATAATTTGAATTATTTTACATTTGTTAAGGTGTTTTTTTTAATGACCCAGGATATGGTCTATCTTGGTGTGAATATTCTAAGTGCACTTGAAAAGAATGTGTTTTCTGGTATTCTTGGGTGTAATGTTTTGGAATATCAATTAGGTCAAGTTGCGTGACAGTATTGTTCAAATCCTCTCTATTCTTGCTTATCTCCTGTCTACTTGTACTATTGATTGTTGAGACAAAGGTGTTGAAATTTCCAACTATAATTGTGGATTTGTCTAGTTCTTCTTTCAGTTCTATCAGTTTTTTGCTTGATGTTTTGAAGCTCGGTTGTTAGGTGCATGCATATTTAGGATTATTAAATCTTCTTGGTGAATTTATTTTTGTATCATTATATGATGTCCGTGGTAATTTTTCTTGTTCTGAAATCTACTTTGTCTGATATTAATAGGATGACTCTTGCTTTCTTTTGATTAGAGTTAGAGTGGCATATCTTTTTCCATACTTTTACTTGTAGACAGTTTATAGTTTTTTAATTAAAAAATTTTTAATATAGTTTATTGGTTTATATCATAAGTTTCATGTATACAATATAATATTTCAACTTTTGTATACACTACAACATGTTCACCACCAAAAATTTAGTTTCCATCTGTTGCCATACAGTTGACCCCCTTTACCCATTTAGCCCTCCCACCACCCTCTTTCCCCTTGGGTAACCACTACTCTGTTCTCTGTATCAATGTGTTTGTTTTGTTTGATTTGGTTTGTTCATGTATTTTTGTTTTGTTTTTATATTCCACAAGTGAAATCACACAGTATTTGTCTTTCTCCATCTGACTTATTTCACTGAGCATAATAACATCAGGGCCCATCCATGTTCTCACAAATGGTAAGATTTCATTTTTTATGGCTGAGTAGTATTCTATTGTATATATATACCACGTCTTCTTTATCCATTAGTCCATCAATGTGCAGTTAGGTTTTTTATATATCTTGGCTACTGTAAATAATGCTTTGATAAACATGGGGTACATATATCTTTTTGAATTAGTGTTTTCCTTTTCTTCAGATAAATACCCAGAAGTGGAATAGCTGGATCATATGGTAGTTCTATTCTTAATCTCTTGAGGAATCTCCATGCTGTTTTCCATCGGGGCCACCCCGATTTACATTCCCACCAACAGTGTGTGAGGGTTCTCTTTTTTCTACATCCTCCCCAACACTTTTTATTTCTTGTCTTTTTGATAATAGCCAATCTAATGGGCATGAGATGATATCTCATTGTGGTTTTGACTTACATTTTCCTAATAATTAGTGATGTTGAACATATTTTCATGTGCCTGCTGGCCATCTGTATGTCTTCTTTGGGAAAGTGTCTATTCAGCTTCTCTGTCCATTTCTTTTTTTTTTAAATTTTATTTATTTTTTAAACAGCAGGTTCTTATTAGTTATCTGTTTTATACATATTAGTGTATATATGTCAATCCCAATCTCCCAATTCATCCCCCCCCAACCCACCCCGCTTTCCCCGCTTGGTTTCCATACATTTGTTCTCTATATCTGTGTCTCTATTTTTGCCTTGAAAACTGATTCACCTGTACCGTTTTTCTAGATTCCACATATATGCGTTAATATATGATATTTGTTTTTCTCTTTCTGACTTACTTCACTCTGTATGACAGTCTCTAGGTCCATCCACGTCTCTACAAATGACCCAATTTCATTCCTTTTTATGGCTGAGTAATATTCCATTGTATATATGTACCGCATCTTCTTTATCCATTTGTCTGTCGATGGGCATTTAGGTTGCTTCCATGACCTGGCTATTTTTAATAGTGCTGCAATGAACATTGGGATGCATGTGTCTTTTTGAATTATGGTTTTCTCAGGGTATATGCCCAGTAGTGGGATCACTGGGTCATATGGTAGTTCTATTTTTAGTTTTTTTAAGGAACCTACATACTGTTCTCCATAGTGGCTGTATCTATTTACATTCCCACCAACAGTGCAAGAGGGTTCCCTTTTCTCTACACCCTTTCCAGCATTTGTTGTTTGTAAATTTTCTGATGATGCCCATTATAACCAGTGTGAGGTGATACCTCACTGTAGTTTTGATTTGCATTTCTCTAATAATTAGTGATGTTGAGCAGCTTTTCATGTGCCTCTTGGCCATCTGTATGTCTTCTTTGAAGAAATGTCTATTTAGGTCTTCTGCCCATTTTTTGATTGGGTTGTTTGTTTCTTTAATATTCTATTTCTTTTCTTTCTTTTTTTTTTTTTTTTTTTTTTTTTTTTTGCGGTGCTCGGGCCTCTCACTGTTGTGGCCTCTCCCGTTGTGGAGCACAGGCTCTGGACGCGCAGGCTCAGTGGCCATGGCTCACGGGCCCATCTGCTCCGCGGCATGCGGGATCTTCCCGGATCGGGGCACGAACCCATGTCCCCTGCATCGGCAGGCGGACTCTCAACCACTGCGCCACCAGGGAAGCCCTCTTTCTTTAATATTGAGCTGCATGAACTGTTTATATATTTTGGAGATTAATCCTTTGTCCGTTGATTCGTTTGCAAATATTTTCTCCCATTCTGAGGGTTGTCTTTTCGTCTTGTTTATAGTTTCCTTTGCCATGCAAAAGCTTTTAAGTTTCATTAGGTCCCATTTGTTTATTTTTATTTCCATTACTCTAGGAGGTGGGTCAAAAAAGATCTTGCTGTGATTTATGTCTAAGAGTGTTCTTCCTATATTTTCCTCTAAGAGTTTTATAGTGTCCTGTCTTATATGTAGGTCTTTAATCCATTTTGAGTTTATTTTTGTGTATGGTGTTAAGGAGTGTTCTAATTTCATTCTTTTACATGTAGCTGTCCAGTTTTCCCAGCACCATTTATTGAAGAGACTGTCTTTTCTCCATTGTATATCCTTGTCTCCCTTGTCATAGATTAATTGACCATAGGTGCATGGGTTTGTCTCTGGGCTTTCTGTCCTGTCCCATTGATCTATATTTCTGTTTTTGTGCCAGTACCATATTGTCTTGATTCCTGTAGCTTGGTAGTATAGTCTGAAGTCAGGGAGTCTGATTCCTCCAGCTCTGTTTTTTTCCCTCAAGATTGCTTTGGCTATTCGGGGTCTTTTGTGTCTCCATACAAATTTTAAGATTTTTTGTTCTAGTTCTGTAAAAAATGCCATTGGTAATTTGATAGGGATTGCATTGAATCTGTACATTGCTTTGGGTAGTATAGTTATTTTCACAATATTGATTCTTCCAGTCCAAGAACATGGTATATCTCTCCATCTGTTTGTGTCATCTTTGATTTCTTTCATCAGTGTCTTATAGTTTTCTGAGTAGAGATTTTTACCTCCTTAGGTAGGTTTATTCCTAGGATTTTATTCCTTTTGTTGCAATGGTGAATGGGATTGTTTCCTTAATTTCTCTTTCTGATCTTTCGTTGTTAGTGTATAAGAATGCAGTGTATTTCTGTGCATTAATTTTGTATCGTGCAACTTTACCAAATTCATTGATTAGCTCTAGTAGTTTTCTGATGGCATCTTTAGGATTATCTATGTGTAGTATCATGTCATCTGCAAACAGTGACAGTTTTACTTCTTATTTTCCAATATGTATTCCTTTTATTTCTTTTTCTTCTCTGATTGCCATGGCTAGAACTTCCAAAACTATGTTGAATTATAGTGGTGAGAGTGGACATCCTTGTCTTGTTCCTGATCTTAGAGCAAATGCCTTCAGTTATTCACCATTGAGAATGATGTTTGCTGTGGGTTTGTCATATATGGCCTTTATTATGTTGAGGTAGATCCCTCTATGCCCACTTTCTAGAGAGTTTTTATCATAAATGGGTGCTGAATTTTGTCAAAAGCTTTTTCTGCATCTATTGAGATGATCATATGATTTTTATTCTTCAGTTTGTAAATATGGTGTCTCACATTGATTGATTTGCTTGTGTTGAAGAATCCTTGCACCCCTGGAATAAATCCCACTTGATCATGGTGTAAGAGCCTTTTAATGTGTTGTTGGATTCTGTTTGGTAGTATTTTATTGAGGATTTTTGAATCTATATTCATCAGTGATATTGGTCTGTAATTTTCTTTCTTTGTAGTATCTGTGTCTGGTTTTGGTATCAGGGTGATGGTGGCCTTGTACAATGAGTTTGGGACTGTTCCTTCCTATGCAATTTTTTGGATGGGTTTAAGAAGGATAGATGTTAACTCTTCTCTAAATGTTTGATAGAATTCATCTGTGAAGCCATCTGGTCCTGGATGTTTGTTTGTTGGAAGATTTTTAATCACAGTTTCAATTTCATTACTTGTGATTGATCTGTTCATATTTTCTATTTCTTCCTGGTTCAGTCTTGGAAGTTATACCTTTCTAAGAATTTGTCCATTTCTTCCAGATTGTCCATTTTATTGGCATAGAGTTGCTTGTAGTAGTCTCTTATGATGCTTTGTATTTCTGTCATGTCCATTGTAACTTCTTCTTTTTCATTTCTAATTTTATTGATTTGAGTCCTCTCCCTCTTTTTCTTGATGAGTCTAGCTAAAGGTTTATCAATTTTGTTTATCTTCTCAAAGAACCAGCTTTTAGTTTTATTGATCTTTGCTATTGTTTTCTTTGTTTCTATTTCATTTATTTCTGCTCTGATCTTTATGATTTCTTTCCTTCTACTAACTTTGGGTTTTGTTTGTTCTTCTTTCTCTAGTTCCTTTAGGTGTAAGGTTAGATTGTTTAGTTGAGATTTTTCTTGGTTCTTGAGGTAGTATTGTATTGCTATAAACTTCCCTCTTAGAACTGCTTTTGCTGCATCCCCTAGGTTTTGGATCATTGTATTTTCGTTGTCGTTTGTCTCTAGGTATTTTTTGACTTCCTCTTTGATTTCTTCTTTCTTGGTTATTTAATAACGTATTGTTTAGCCTCCATGTGTTTGTGTTTTTTACTTTTTTTGCCCTTTAATTTATTTTTAATCTCATAATGTTGTGGTCAGAAAAGATGCTTGTTATGATTTCAATTTTCTTAAATTTACTGAGGCTTGATTTGTGACCCAAGATGTGATCTATCCTGGAGAATATTCCATGTGCACTTGAGAAGAAAGTGTAATCTGCTGTTTTCAGATGGAATGTCCTATAAATATCATTTAAATCTATCTGGTCTGTTGTGTCTAAAGCTTGTGTTTCCTTGTTAATTTTCTGTCTGGATGATCTGTCCATTGGTGTAAGTGAGGTGTTAAAGTCCTCCACTATTATTGTGTTACTGTCGATTTCCTCTTTTATAGCTGTTAGCATTTGCCTTATGTATTGAAGTGCTCCTAGGTTGGGTGTATATATATTTATAATTGTTATATCGTCTTCTTGGGTTGATCCCTTGATCATTATGTAGTGTCCTTCCCTCTCTCTTGTAACGTTCTTTATTTTAAAGTCTATTTTGTCTGATATGAGCATTGCTACTCCAGCTTTCTTTTGATTTCCATTTGGATGGAATATCTTTTTCCATCCCCTCACTTTCAGTCTGTATGTATCCCTAGTTCTGAAGTGGGTCTCTTGTAGACAGCATATAGATGAGTCTTGTTTCTGTATCCATTCAGCGAGCCTGTGTCTTTTGGTTGGAGCATTTAATCCATTCACATTTAAGGTAATTATCGATATGTATGTTCCTATTAGCATTTTCTTAACTGTTCTGGTATTTTTTTTTTTTGTAGGTCCTTTCCTTCTCTTGTGTTTCCCACTTAGAGAAGTTCCTTTAGCATTTGTTGTAGAGCTGGTTTGGTGGTGCTGAATTCTCTTAGCTTTTGCTTATCTGTAAAGCTTTTGATTTCTCCATCGAATCTGAATGAGATCCTTGCTGGGTAGAGTAATCTTGGTTGTAGTTTCTTCCCTTTCATCACTTTAAATGTATCGTACCACTCCCTTCTGGCTTGTAGAGTTTCTGCTGAGAAATCAGCTATGGGAGTTCCCTTGTATGTTATTTGTCTTTTTTTTCCACTGTTGCTTTTAGTAATTTTTCTTTGTCTTTAATTTTTGTCAATTTGATCATTATGTGTCTTGGCGTGTTTCTCCTTGGGTTTATCCTGCCTGGGATTCTCTGCACTTCCTGGACTTGGATGGCTATTTCCTTTCCCATGTTAGGGAAGTTTTCAACCATAATCTCTTCAAATATGTTCTCGGGTCCTTTCTCTCTCTCTTCTCCTTCTGGGACCCCTATAATGCGAATGTTGGTGCATTTAATGTTGTCCCAGAGGTCTCTTAGGCTGTCTTCATTTCTTTTCTTTCTTTATTCTGTTCTGTGGCAGTGAATTCCACCATTCTGTTTTCCAGGTCACTTATCCATCCTTCTGCATCAGTTATTCTGCTATTGACTCCTTCTAGTGTGTTTTTCATTTCAGTTATTGTATTGTTCATCTCTTTTTGTTTGTTCTTTAATTATTCTAGGTGTTTGTTCTTCTCAGTCTTTATTAAACATTTCTTACATCTTCTCAATCTTTGCCTCCATTCTTTTTCTGAGGTCCTGGATCATCTTCACTATCATTATTCTGAATTCTTTTTCTGGAAGGTTGCCTATCTCCACTTCATTTAATTGTTTTTGTGGGGTTTTGTCTTGTTCTTTGATCTGGTACATAGTCCTCTGCCTTTTCATTTTGTCTTATCTTTCTGTGAATGTGGTTTTTGTTCCACAGGCTGCAGGGTTGTAGTTCTTCTTGCTTCTGCTGTCTACCCTCTGGTGGATGAGGCTATGTAAGAGGCTTGTGCAGGCTTCCTGATGGGAGGGACTGGTGGTGGGTAGAGCTGGGTGTTCCTCTGGTGGACAGATCTCAGTAAAACTTTAATCTGCTTTTCTGCTGATGGGTGGGGCTGAGTTCCCTCCCTGTTGGTTGTGTGGCCTGAGATGACCCAGCACTGGAGGCTGCAGGCTCTTTGGTGGGGCTAATGGTGGACTCCAGGACGGCTCATGCCAAGAAGTACTTCCCAGAACTTCTGCTGCCTGTGTCCTTGTCCCCACTCTGAGCCACCGCCTCTGCAGGAGACCCTCCAACACTAGCAGGTGGGTCTGGTTTGGTCTCTTGTGGGGTCACTGCACTTTCCCCTGGGTCCTGATGTGCACAGTACTTTGTGTGTGCTCTCCCAAGAGTGGAGTCTCTGTTTCTCCCAGTCCTGTCGAAGTTCTGCAGTCAAATCCATCTAGCCTTCAAAGTCTGATTCTCTAGGAATTCCTTCTCCCATTGCCAGACCCCCAGATTGGGAAGCCTGACATGGGGCTCAGAACCTTCACTCCAGTGGGTGGACTCCTGTGGTATAAGTGTTCTCCAGTTTGTGAGTCACCCACCCAGCAGTTATGGGATTTGATTTTATTGGGATTGCGCCCCTCCTACCATCTCATTGTGGCTTCTCCTTTGTCTTTGGATGTGGGGTATCTTTTTTGGTGAGTTCCAGTGTCTTCCTGTTGATGATTGTTCAGCAGTTAGTTGTGATTCCAGTGCTCTCGCAAGAGGGAGTGAGTGCACGTCCTTCTACTCCAGCATCTTGAACCAATCTGTGTCCATTTCTTAATTGATTGTTTTTTTTTTGTTTGAGTTGTATGAGTTCTTTATATATTTTAGATATTAGCTGTCTGCTAGCTCATTGTTAATGTGTAGAAATTAAGCAGGTTTTTTGTATATCGATTTTGTACCCTGCAAGTTTACTATATTTGTTTATTATTTCTAATAGTTTTTTTGGGTGTATTTATGGTTTTCCATATATAAAATCATGTCTTCCGTGAGTAGTGACAGTTTTACTTCTTTCTTACCAATTTGGGTGCCTTTTATTTCTTTTTCTTGCCTAATTGCGTTGGTTAGACTTCCAGTACTGTGTTGAATAAGAGTGATGAGAGTGGGCATCCTTGTCTTGTTCCTGATCTTAGGAGGCATAGTTTTCAGTTTTTCACCCTTGAGTATATTAGTTGTGGATTTTTCATATATGGCCTTTATTCTGTTGAGGTATGCTTTCTCTATACCCATTTTATTGATAGTTTTTATCATAAATGGGTGAATTTTGTCAAATTTTTTCCTGTATCTACTGAGATGATCATATATTTATCTTTCATTTTGTTAATATGGTATATCACATTGATTGATTTGCTGATGTTGAACCATCCTTGCCTCCCTAAAATAAATCTCACTTGATCATGTTGTACGATCCTTTTAATGTATAATGTTGTATTCAGTTTGCTAATATTTTGTTGGGAATTTTTGCATCCATGTTAATCAGAGATATTGGCCTATGATTTTCTTTTTTTTGTATTGTCCTTGTCTGTATTTGGTATGAGGGAGATGTTGACTCATAAAATGAGTTAAGAAGCATTCCCTTATCTTTGATTTTTTTGGAAGAGTTTGAGAAGGATAGATATTAAATCTTCTTTAAATATTTGGTTGAATTCACCAGTGAAACCATCTGGTCCTGGACTTTTGTTTTGGGGAGGTTTTTGATTACTGTTTCATCTCCTTGCTAGTGATCGATCTATTCATGTTTTCTATTTCTTCATGATTCAGTCTTGGAAGGTTGTATGATTCTAAGAATTTATCCATTTCTTCTAAGTAGTCCAATCTGTTGGTGTATAACTGTTCATGATATTTTCTTATAATCCTTTGTATTTCTGTGGTTTCCATTGTTATTTCTCCTTTTTTTCCTGTTTTTATTTATCAGTCTTCTCTTTTTTCTTAGTGCGTCTAACTAAAGGTTTGTCAATTTCTAACATCTTTTCAAAGAACCAGCAATTTCATTGATCTTTTCTATTGTCTTTTTGTCCTTATTTCATTTATTTTGCTCTGATTTTTATTATTTCCTTCCTTCTACTGACTTTAGGCTTTGTTTCTTCTTCTTTTTCTAGTTCCTTTAGGTATAGAGTTAGATTGTTTATTTGAGATTTTTCTTATTTCTTGAGATGGGCCTGTATTGCTATAAACTTTTCTCTTAGTACTGCTTTGCTGCATCCTGTAGATTTTGGTATCTCATATTTTCATTTTCATTTGTCTTTAGGTATTTCTCCATTTCTCCTTTGATGTCTCCATTGACCCCTTTTTCAGTATCATGTTGTTTAGTCTCCACATATTTGTGATTTTTCCAGCTTTCTTCTTGTAGTTGACCTCTAGTTTCATACCATTGTGGTTGGGAAAGATGCTTGATATGATTTCAGTCTTCTTAAATTTACTGAGGCTTGTTTTGTGGCCCAACATATGATCTGTCCTTAAGAGTGTTCCAAGTACACTTGAGAAAAATTAGTATCCTGCTGCATTTGGATGGAATGGTCTCTACAAATCTGTCAAATCCATTTGGTCTAATGTTTCATTTAAGGCCACTGTTTCCTTGTTGACTTTCTGTCTGAATGATCTATCCACTGATGTAAGTGGGCTGTTAAGTCCCCTACTATTATCACGTTGCTGTCAATTTCTCCCTTTAGATCTGTTAATAATTGCTTTATATATTTTGGTGCTCTTATGTTAGGTGCATATATATTAATAACTGTTAAGTCTTCTTGATGCTTTTTCCCCTTTATCAATATATAATATCCATCTTTTCTCTTGTTACCTTTTCTGGCTTGAAGTCTATTTTGTCTGATGAGTGTGGCTACATCTGCTTTCTTTTGGCTTCCATTTACTTGGAGCATCATTTTCCATCCCTTCACTTTGAGCCTGTTTGTCTTTAGAACTGATGTGGGTCTCCTGGAGGCAGCATATAGTTGTTTTAATTTTTAATCCATCCACCTATTCTATGTCTTTTGATTCGTGAATTAAATCCATTTACATTTCGGGTGATTATTGATAAATGAGGACCTAGTACTGCCATTTTATTTTTTGTTTTCTTTGCACTTAAGAAATTCTTTAACTATGGCCCTCAGTTTGGCCTTTGACCTGAAGAAGATCACCTACAGCCTCAGGTGGTCCCATTTCTAAAGGTAACCTTTTTTTTTAGTAGTTCTTTTAAAATTGAAGTATAGTTGATTTACTGCTGCACAGCAAAGAGACTCAGTTTTATCCATGTATGCATTCTTTTTAAAAATATTATTTTCTATTATGGTTTATCCCAGGAGGTTGGATATAGTTCCCTGTGCTATACAGTAGGACCTTGTTGTTTATCCATTCTAAATATAATCGTTTGCATCTACCAACCCCAAATTCCCAGTCCATCCCTCTCCCTCCTCCCCCCCACCTTGGCAACCACAAATTAAAGGTAACCTTTTTAATAGTCTCTTCAATTCAGTCAGAGAGTTACTAGAATTAGTACTCAAATAAAGGAGGATAGAGGGGAGCTATGTCAGTCTTACAGTCCTTTGTTTTAGGTACTATTTATATCTTTAATCATTCATTAGCCTTCTACAGCAAATCCTTCCATCAAGCTATTTTGGAATTTTGAAGTCTTGCGGCTTCTGCATACCAATTAAAATAGGTACAATTGTTGAGGATAAGAACTCTCTAAAACTTTACCAGTTTCGAAAATTTTCCAATTCAAATGGCCATCATCTGGCCATTGACGAGTAGGATCTTAATAGTAACTCAAACCAACAAAACACAAGAGACAGCCCCACAAGAGAGTGCAAAGGATGCAGCCCTCACAAGATCCAGAAAGTTCACTCCCAAAAATAGTCTAAGAACTCGAAGACCTTCATTGTACAAGTAGAAACAACAAAGGTTGAGATGACAAAGGCCCCTTATGGACTGAGACCCTCATGACAAACTCCTGAGAGCTGACCCAGTTGAACAAAGAACACTCAGCTTGGAATCCCAGTCTATTCAACTGACTGCCAAATATGTGTTGGTACGTGCACTTTCCAGATGGAGGAGATCAGAAAGAATATTCTCACTGGTCAATGAGTGGGGTTCTCAGGACATATATCAAAAAGAAAGGAAAACCTAATCTGGCCGGTGGTTTTCCTCCTTATGACAGAGGACACAAAAGACAGACAAAGAAAAATAATGACCATCTTTGGGAGGAAAAGGATCCACAAACCAGGAATATTCTACCAAACTTCAAACCAAGAGTCACGGAGTCCAAGGAGCTAGATCTACAAATATTTTCTCCTGTGAATCTAGTTTTTAAAAATGAGGAAAATCCTCAACAAAAAAAAAAAGAGGAAAATTCTCACGACTCTTGGTTTCTACAGATGCTGCAGGCAGAGATCTGGGAGACTGACTGACATGGTAAGAATTCTTACCTTTTGCCTGCTTTTGTCAGGTGTCCCAGGATCTCTTAACTGTAGTAGCCTTAGGGCGAGTAGTGTCCAGCCAGTAAAGTTTCATTCCATCCTTGTCATCAACTACTGGGGAGGAATTAATGTCCCTCTATCCTTCTAGGTTCTTCTGGCTGCTCTAAGAATTAAATTGACATGGGATAGATTAACAGGAGAAAATCAAATTTTAATAACATGTATACATGGGAGAGACCCAGAAAAACTGAGTAATCCGTTAAATATCTTAATTATCTCTCCCTTCTACCTGTATCATTTCTAGATTTCTATCTTCGAGCTCTTCCATGTGGTCTGCCCTATTTCCAATGCTTTCTAAAGTTTCTTCATCTCATTTATCGAGTTCTTCAGGTCTAGTCTGTTTGGTTATTTTTTTTAAGTTTCAATCTCTTTAGTAAAGTATTCCTTCTGTTCATTATTTTTATTCCTGAGTTCATTGAGCTGCCTTTTTGAGTTTTCTTGCAGCTCACTGAGTTTCTTCATGACAGGTATTTTGAATTCTCTGTCAATTAGATCACAATATTCTGTGACTTTAAGTTTGGTTTCTGGAGAATTGCCATTGTCTTTTTGTGATACCGTGTTACCATGGTTCTTCAAGGTGCCTGATAAGTTATTCCTTAGCTGGAGCATTTGGAGTAGTGAACAACCTTCTTCCTCAGGTAAAGCTTTTTTTTCCCCCTTGAACTTGAGGCTAAGGATTCATTAGCAATAAGAGGCCTTTCTTGTGTTTTCCAGTAGGTGGCGCTATAGCAAAGCTTTTGAGTTCTCTTACCAGAGCTACCCCCGGTTATACATATTTGAGAAGGAGTACTTTCCACTCTCCACTGCCTCTGTCAGAGGGGTCCCTTGGTGCCCTCAGTGTAGCTGCTTGGTGCCTTGATGCCGCCAATGTGGCATCACCACCTGGGACACTGGGATGGTGCACGCCTCTACCATGTCTGGGGTGTCCTGGTTCTGTCAAAGCGGGGAGCCAAGGGGGAGCCAGGGTGGCAGGCATCTCTGTCATGACCAGGCTTTCAGGTTGGTGGGCTCTGCTGCTGCAGACAGGGCAGGGCTGGAGTTGTGGGTCCCTTTGTAGCTGGACCCTGATGGACAGGGTCACAGGCCCTGCTGCTGCTGCTGCTGTGTGGTTCCCTGTGGCCAGCAGCATCGCTGCAGCAGAGAGGCTGGTGTCATGTACACTGTCTCCCTGATGCTACTGGGTTCTCTGCAAGATCAGCCACCATGGCCAGGTTCCAGGGGTCAGGTCACAAACCACCTCTGCTGTTCCCCCTGTTCTGCCTCCTCTATGTGTTCCAATCCATCCACCTTTAGATGTACAGATGTGAGGAATTCTCTGGCATCCTGATGTGTTGGGATGAGGCACCTTTGTTGAGTTATGGATGTTTCACTGGTTGTAGATTGAAGGGGAGACACAAAGGAGTGTCACGCTGCCATGATGCTGAAGTCACTCTAAAGTCAGACAGCATATAGTTTTTTTTTTTAAGATTATTCTTTTTTTTTTAAAAAAAGAGGTGCATTTCTTTTTTAAAATAATTAATTAAGGCTGCATTGGGTCTTCATTGCTACGTGCGGGCTTTCTCTAGTTGTGGCAAGCGGGGGTTACTCTTCATTGCGGTGCTTGGGCTTCTCATTGTGGTGGCTTCTTTTGTTGTGGAGCACAGGCTCTAGGTGCACAGGCTTCAGTAGTTGCAGCACACGGGCTCAGTAGTTGCGACACGTGGGCCCTAGAGCGCGCGGGCTTCAGTAGTTGCGGCATGTGGGCTCAGTAGTTGTGGCTCATAGGCTCTAGACGCAGGCTCAGTAGTTGTGGTGCATGGGCTTAGTTGCTCTGCAGCATGTGGGATCTTCTCAGACCAGGGATAGAACCTGTGTCCCCTGCACTGGCAAGAGGCTTCTTAACCAATGTGACACCAGGGAAGTCCCAGCATATAGTTTTAACCTAACCTGACAATCTCTGCCTTTTAATTGGTATGCTTAGTTCATTTAAGTGTAATGTATTTATTGATAAATTGGACTTAGGTCTATCATTTTATTATTTGTTTTCTGTTTGTTCCCTCTGTGTTTTGTTCTTATCTTTCCCCCTTTTTGTCTTCTTCTCAGTTTGAATTTTTAAAATTTAATTTCTCTGTTGGCTTCCCCAACATCTCCCTGCCCCCCACACATACACTTCCTGCTTATAGGTGATCCTTTCCTGTCCTCTGACTGAAAAGAGAATTTCTTAAAATTTTTCTGCCTTCGTTTGCCTCCCAGAACTGGGATTTGGATCACCATCTGGTTAAAGTAGGGAGATATAGGAGGGTGAAAAAACCCACAGAAGCTTCACTACCATATCAGTAATTTTTTGAATTTTGACTTCCCTCCCCAATATGCCTGCCCTCAATTACTTTTCAGGGTCCTCAGGTAGTTGCTTTATCTATTCTGGCCAGAGCTTTTAGTTGTAATCAGTGAGAAATTATGTATAGTAGGCTTAATCAATCTTAATGAGAGCCATAAGCAAACACACACAAGAGAGTCTGTTGAGAAGACTGACATTGTTTTGAGTTTTTCAAATATCTTTAATGTCCCACTTAATAGAAAATAACTGGATTCTGATAACTGCTTCTGCATGCAATGTGTTGTGAAATGTTGTTTTGGTTGAAGTATATGAGGAAAGTCTGGAGCAGTTACAATATAGGGGTATATTTCATAGTCTCTCTAGATAAACGTGGATCTTCTTTATTTTTAACCATACAGCAAAACTTTACAAATGGTAGTTTCTTAAAGGTTAGTTGCAATGTGCAGTCTGAAACCATATCAACAAACTTAAAAATCTGTTGGTCTGTCTTGCATTTTGAATAGCTCTTTTACCTATCTTGAACAGATCCTTTACCTATTCATTTTTTAATAACATCACGCATCACATATCTGGAAAATACTGGTTTACTGAGTTATTCAGATTTCCAAAAATGTTGAAACATTTCCATTATATAATATCAAAAATCATAGTCATAAATATCCACAATGATCTCATCAGAAAATCTATAAATATTTAGAAAATTGTTAAGCACATGGTGGCAGATATGTTTTTCCCCTTTAAGGTTCAAATTTTATCATTTGTCACAAATTCTGTCAGTTATTCTCCTTAAAGGGAAAGCTCACTTTGTGAGAAAATATCTGCCAGATACTTAAGTCTATAGTTTATAAATTGTTCTTTCAATGTAAAAAAAAAAACTACACTATGACAAAAGCTGCTAGTACAGTTCATAACTCAAATAAACAAAAGCTTTTTCTTGAGACAGTCATCATATATCATTATGCAGCTTTATACACACCTTGCATTTTGTCACATAGGATATTAAAGTATACAAGGGTAGAGATTTAGTGGAATTAATAATTTTTACTGCTTCATGAAGGATTTTAAGTGAAACTGGTTTTTGTTGTTTGTTTTTTGCTATGAGTGGTTGTATAGAATATAAGAACTTCTAGGATGTTCAGTGCCACTGCCTTGATGCGGGACAAGGGCCAGGAGTTTTACCCACCATTGTTTTTGCACCATCAGTGCAAATTTCAACATAATAAAAAATCTGAATAGCAACTTACTTTTATTATGAAAATAATTTTGACCTCAGGGACCCTCTGAAAGGGTTGGGGAGATGCAGGGGTCTGCAGATCCACTTTGAAAATCACTCTACTAAGAGAAAAGATAAGGGAAGCATTGGGGTTCTCCTGCAGGAATAAAAGTAGATGGCACTTAACCCAGGCAGGAGGTTATAGCCAAACAGACATGAAGAATAAGTAGGATTTAGAGCCGTGAGGGAGAAGGGCATTCCAGACTAAAAGGAGAAACAGCGCAAGTGAGCGTCTGTGTAGGAGACATAGGGGGGTACCAGGAGTGATGAGCTGAGATAGGAAAGGAGAGCTGGAGGCATAATTTGCAGAGTCTTGAATGTCATCCAAGGAGTTTAAAATCTCTCCTAAGTGTAAGGGACAACCACTGAAGGGTTTTAAGCTGGGGCATGACTTGACAAGATTTTGTTTGTTTAGGACAATCACTCTTACTACAGTGTAGATATGGATGCAAAGGGAATAAGACTTTGAGCAAAAAAAAAAAAAAACCCAGAAAGCTATTGCAATAATCCAGCTGAGAGATGGCTACCTGAATCCCTTGGTAAAATGGCAGTTGACTTGGAAATAAATAGATGAATTTGAGAGATGTAAAGGAAGTATAAGACTAAGTGACTCATTAGAAGTGGGGATGAAAGGAAGGGAGAAGAACCAAGCTTGGGCTACTGGATGAGGGCGTATTGTTCACTGAGAAGATACAGGGGGAGAAGCAGATTTGGAAGGAGGGTTATGATGTTGGGTTAAGGTACCCATGAAACATTTATGTGGGAATGTCCCAGAGTCAAATGTATATATGGAACTGGAAGTTACTTAATGTCTCATTCCATTTATAAGACATTCTTGAAAAAGAACTGTAGGAACAGAGAACATACTCAGTGGTTGCCTGGGGTTATGGGGAGAGCACGGGTGGGACTACAAAAGGACAGCATGGGGCTTCCCTGGTGGCGCAGTGGTTAAGAATCCGCCTGCTAATGCAGGGGACACGGGTTCAAGCCCTGGTCCGGGAAGATCCCACATGCTGCAGAGCAGCTAAGCCCATGTGCCACAACTACCGAACCTGTGCTCTAGAGCCCGCGAGCCACAACTACTGAAAGCCACGCGCCTAGAGCCCGTGCTCCGCAACAAGAGAAGTCACCTCAGTGAGAAGCCTGTGCACCGCAACGCAGAGTAGCCCCCGATTGCTGCAACTAGAGAAAGCCCACATGCGCGCAGCAATGAAGACCCAATGCAGCCAAAAATAAATAAATAAAATTAAAAAAAAGAAAAAGGACAGCATGAGGGAGGTTTGGGGAATGGTGAAACTGTTCTGTATCTTGATTGTGGTAGTGGTAACAGACATCCATATATGTCAATTCTACTGTATATTAATTAAAAAAAATAAACAGGAAAATTACTCTTGGGTTTCTGGCTTGGAGAACTGGTGCCGGTGGTGGCATCGTTCACTGAGATTCAGAATAAGAAGAGGACCTGGGCAGGTGGAGGGAGACAATGAGGTTTGGGATATACTAAGTTTGAGGTGCCTTTGAGACATCCAACAGCTATCAACTAGACAATTAGACACACCATCTGGAACTCAAAGGAGAACTGTTCTTAAAATTTTCAAAATCCTCACTTGGTGTAGAATCATGGATTTTTCTCCTGAACTTGCAGCCGTGTTATCAAGAACTACTGTGCCATGTTTCTTATCACTGTACTCATATTGGCCTAGCACCATCAACTTAGTTTTTACATCTCAGCCATTATATGGTGGTAAATAATGAATATTGATAACTTCTGTGTGGGATCTTATTTACAATAAGAAATATAACAAAAGCAGAAGGTCATTAAAACCATTATAGGGTATGAGTCACCTTATGGTGGTATCTGAAGCCAGGAAAGGAGAGAAGGCTCCTCGAGACGGCTTAGGAAGAGTATGGAAGGTAAGAAGAGGCAGCAGTGACAGAGGCTTGAAGATGAGAAGTGACAAAGGATTAGGAGCTTGAAAGTTCCAGCCTGAGTGGTTAGATGCAAACCAGGTGTGTGTGTGTGTGTGTGTGTGTGTGTGTGTGTGTGTGCACATAAGTATGTGCTGTCAGAGAAGCCAACAGAAGGAGAAAATTCATAAAAGAGGTGCTTGTGAGAGATCACACCAGAGCAGGAAAATGTTCTCTGGATATAATTACAATGATTATTGGTAACCTAGGCTGGCATAAACTCAGTGCAGTGGTAGGGGTGGAAACTAGACTGTAGGGGCTGAAGAATGTAGAAAGAATGAATGTAGAAAGTGGAAGAATATAGAAAGTTGAGCCAGAGAGTATACATAGCTCTTTCAAGAAACTTGACTCTGATGGAAAGGGGAGTAAGAGGGCTGTAGTTAGGGCAGAACGAGTTGTTAGAAAGGTGTGTGTGTGTGTGTGTGTGTGTGTGTGTGTGTGTGTGTGTATGTATTTTAAAGAAGTTTGATCATCATTATAAGATGATGTGCAGAAGCAGAGATTTAGAGAATGGGGTTAATTGATAGAGCCAGTCTCCTGTCACAGAGGGAGGGAGACAGTATTCCGATTAGGGTGTACTCTATCTTCAGTCCCTTTAACTTTATGCTGGAGCCATTAGCCAACACTAATTAGAGGCATAAGAACTGGAAACTATCTCTATTTGATGATTATATGGTTATAAAAGAATCAGCAAAGAGCAACCACAAATAGGAAAATTAAGTAACATGACATACAATTAATGTACAGAAATCAACGGCCTTCAGCAGTATCCAGTTAGAAGAGGTAATAGAAGAGCACACCCTATTCACAAGAGCAAATAGTAATGATAATAAAATACCCAGGCAGAAACTTAAGAAATGTGTAAAACTTATATGAGGAAAACTATAAATACTCATGAAAGACACAAAAGTAAACATGAACAAATGGAAGGGCAGTGTGTTTGGATAGAAGTCTCACATAATAAATATAGTAATTCTTTTTTTAAATTTTATTTATTTGTTTTTGGCCGCATTTATTTATTTTTGGCTGCATCGTTGCTGCACATGGGCTTTCTCTAGTTGCGGCGAGCAGGGGCTACTCTTTGTTGCGGTGCATGGGCTTCTCATTGTGGTGGCTTCTCTTGTTGAACGGGCTCTAGGCATATGGGCTTCAGTAGTTGCAGCACGTGGGCTCAGTAGTTGTGGTGCACGGGCTTGGTTGCTCTGCGGCACGTGGGATCTTCCGGGACCAGGGGTTGAATCCGTGTCCCCTGCATTGGCAGGCGGATTCTTAACCACTGCACCACCAGCAAAATCCCAAAGATAGTAATTCTTTCAAAGTTAATTTATAAATATAATGCAGCTCCCTTAAAAATACCATCAGGTTTTAATCTAGAATTAGAAAAGTTGACTATAAAAACTTATTTGAAAGAATAAATAAGAACAGCTAGGAAAACTCTGAGAAAGAGGACCATGATAGAGAGGCACTACCAGAGAGTTATACATACTATAAAACTTCTGTAATTACAACAATGAGGTATTAGCATATGAATGGATAGACCAAAAGAACAGCCTAGAAAATTCAGAAATGGACCCATGTGCATATAGAAATTTAGTAGATGATAAAGGTTGCATCTCAAACCATTGGAGGGAAGAAGGATTTTTAAAATAAGTGGTACTGAGGTAAGTGGAGAATCATATGGAAAAAGATCAGATTAAATCTGCTCCTCACACCATACACTGGATAAATTTCAAAAGGGTTAGAGGTCAAAAAAAAAAAAAAGGGTCAGAGATCTGTATTTTAAAAGATGAAACTATAAAAATACTAAAAGAAAACATAATGGATTCCTTTATAATCTTGAAGTGGGCAAAATTTTGCTAACCATGATTCAGAATGTAGAAGCAGTAAAAGAAAAGATTGATACATTTGACTACATAATAATAAATTTTTGCATGGCAGAAAACACAACGAGAAAAGTAAAAAGACAGAAGAACAGAATTCACAGAAAACACAAGTCCTTAAACAAATGAGCAGGTGGTTGACCTCATTTATAATACTTGAAATGCAAACTAAAACTGCATTGAGATATAATTTCTCACCTACCGGATTGACATCATACTCTGTTGTCATGTTGTGGGGAAACTGGTATTGCTGGTAGGAATGAAAACTAGTACAAGCCACAGGAAGGAGGATCTGGCAATTTCCAGCAAAGTCACATACATGTGGCTTTTTACCTATCAATCTCACTTCTAACCAAATTATGTATTCCCTTTGATCCAGAAGTTCTCATTTTAATATCATTTCTAGGGTTCTATGACAAAGATACAGTGGCAAAAAATACAAAATAATGAATGCATAAAGTTATTTGTGATATCAGTTTTTGTAACAAAAATACTTGAAACCAAAATATCCATCAGTAGCGAACTGATTGAATAAGCCTAAGGTATATTTATACAGTAGAATACTATGCAACTCTAAAAAAGAATGGAGATGATCTTTACCTGTTGTTATGGTGTGATCTCCATGATAAAGTGTTACGCAAAAAAGTAAAGTGAAGGATGGTGTATATGATATGCTACCTTTTGTGTAAGAAAGAAGGAAAATGAAAATACACACATATATATATTTTCAAAAAGAAACAATGGAAAGACGAATAAAAATGGTTTCATATAGGGCAAAAGAGGAAATATGGTAGAGGGCACAGAGATGACAGTGAGACCTCTGTGAAGATAACTCATTATAAAGTTTTGGCTTTGGAATCATGCAAATGTTCTATAAAATTTTTAAAAATTTAAACAAAAAGACAGTTCCCCTGCTAGTGCCCAGATTATGGTCTCTAAATACAACTTGGTAAATTCCTGATAGGAATCAAAGCTCTCTGAGAAATGGCTGATTCCGGATTTGGTCAAGAAATGTACAAAGATGAGTCTGGAACATCTTGCCATACCATAAATTAAGGAGGCTCCTACTGGTCTAGGGTGGAAATTGAAAGAGCAAATATGTTCAAAACCTATATATTCATAATAATATTAAACACAGACACAGACACACACACACACACACACACACACATGTTTGTTTACCTTCAGAGAGAACTGTCTAAATCTGAAAATTGAAGCATTTAAGTTGTTTTTTTCTGTATTCACTGCAACTCAGGATAACCAAAGAATTAATGAGAGATGTTTCTCTGTATAGTAGTATATGTATATATTAGTATACAGATGTTTCTCTTTTAGTAGCTAATAAATGAAGAAAGAATGATAAATTAGAAATCTCCATTTTGTAAACCCCTAAAGAAATAATGAATCTAGGTAGGTTGCCAGATTTAGCATACAAATTTCATGGGACATACTTACAAAGTTATAGTAGCGTTATATGGAACATGCTTATACTGAAAATTAATTTTGTTTATCTGAATTTCAAATTTAATGGAATGTCCTGTGTTTGACCTGGCAACCCTAGATCTAGGTAATACTCAACAATGGATGTTAACATCACTGAGATAGATGCAGAAGAATCATTTAATAAACTAAACATTCATTTATGATTTAAAAACTAAAAATAGAAGGAACTTTTTAAATATAATGATGTGTACCCACAAAAATACTATGCAAGCATTATACTCAGTAGCAAAATGTTGAAAGTTTTTGCTTTCTGTTCAGGAGCAAGACTAGGATACCCCCAATATGCCCTTTTTTCTACTGTGTAATAGAGAGCCTAAAGAAAAGATATAAAGATGAGAAAGAAAGTATAAACTCATTATTCATAAACAATATGATAGTGTACATAGCAAATCCAAAAAAAAAAAAACCCTACAAATAAATGATTAGAATAAGAAGTGGAGACTTCTGGTTCCAGACAAGATGGCAGAGGCTCATTTCTCCCTACCCCTTCCTGATAAGTGCAATGAAAAACTCTGAAAATAATACAGCAGACATTCATAAGAGGTCTTTGAAAGGTAGAAAGTAGAAGGCTAGCTGGCTGGGGACCTTAGGACTTGAGGAACAACACAGTGAACCAGCATTTCTCAACTTCTGACCCAGTGACAGGAGGTAGCCCAGGCTCAGTGGCTTTCTAGCCTCCTTCCAGCAACAGAAGGCACCCAAGTAGGTGCTTTTCTCTCCCATGGGCAATATCAGTAGTGATCAAGCAGGAGCCCCACTGGCACTGGGCAGTACAGGAAAGCGCTCTCCACCCCTTTATGCTAGTGTCTCCTACCCCTAATCTAGCAGCACCATGTGGACACTAGGAAATGCTTTCAGTTTCCATTGGTGATAACAACATGAATTGGGTGCAAGTGCGGCCAGAACTGGGAAAAGGAAAAGGAACAGAATAACAGTACAAGTCCTCTGAAAATTAAAGTGTCATTGGAACCACAGCACACAAAATTAGGCCAGGACCTACCTGCTAAACCTAAACATGGTAACTGCCTGCTAAAATGGAAGAGTTAAATAAGATCCAGAGTTTTCTATCAAAATATTTAAAATGTTCAAGACATAATAAATAATCACATATCATAACAAAAACCAGGAAAATCACAACTTGAATGAGAAAAGACAATCGACAGATGCCAACACTGAGATGAATTAGATGTTAGAATTATCTGACAAAGATCTAAAGTAGCCATCATAAAAATGCTTCATCAAGCAATTACAAATACTCTTGAGACAAATGAAAACAATAGAAAATTTCACCAAAGATATAGAAAATGTAAAAGAGAATTAAATGGAAATGATAAAACTGAAAACTACCATAAATGATATTAAAGACTCACTGGAAAGACTCAAGAGCAGGATGAATATGATAGAGGAGAGCATAAGTGATTCTGCAGATAGAACAATAGAAATTACCCAATCAATAAAAAAAATCAGAGAGAAAATTGACAGGAAAAAAAAAACACCTACCAAATCCTTAGATAACCTGGAGGACAATTACAAAAAATCTAACATTTGTATCACAGAGTATCAGAAGGAGAGAAGAAAGAGCAGGGCCAAAAAAGTATTTGAAGAAATAATGACTAAACCTTACCAAATTTGGCAAAAGACATAAACCTACAGATTCAAGAAGCTAAACAGAATAAATCCAAAGAAATACACACCAAGACAGAGCATAATTACCTTATGAAAACTAAGGCAAGAAGAATATTGAAAGCACTAGAGAGAAATGATACATTATCTACAGGGAAACGCTGATCAAATTACAATGGATTTCTCATCTAAAACCATTGAGAAGAAAGCATGGCATAATATGTTTCAAGTGCCAGTAGAAAAGAACTGTCAACTGTGAATCCTTTATCCAGCAAAACTACCCTTCAGGGGTTAAGGGGAAATAATGTTTTCATTTATTTATTTTATTTTTATTATTTTTATTTTTAATTTTTTTTGGCTGTTTTGGGTCTTCGTTGCTGCTCACGGGCTTTTGCTAGTTGCGGTGAGCTGGGGCTACTCTTTGTTGTGGTGCACGGCCTTCTCATTGCAGTGGCTTCTCTTGTTGCAGAGCACAGGCTGTAGGCACGTGGGCTTCAGTAGTTGCAGCATGCGGGCCCTAGAGCACATGGGCTTCAGTATTTGTGGCTCACGGGCTCAGTAGTTGTGGCTTGTAGGCTCTAGAGCGCAGACTCAGTAGTTGTGGCACATGGGCTTAGTTGCTCCATGGCATGTAGGATCTTCCCAGGCCAGGGATCGAACCTGTGTCCCCTGCATTGGCAGGTGGATTCTTAACCACTGTGCCACCAGGGAAGTCCATCTAAGTTTTTAGATGAAGAAAAACTAGAGGCTTTGTCATCAGAAGAACCACCCTTAAAGAATGGGTAAAGGAAGTCCTTCAAACTCCAAATGATAAGAGAAGTCTCAGAACTTCAGAAAGGAAGGAAGAATAGCAGAATGGGTAAAAACAGGGGTAAATATAATAGGCTACCTTTCTCATGAGTTTTAAAAATCATATATATAATTTAAAATCAATTATAACATTGTTTGATGTGGTACTTACTGTAGATGGAGGAAATACTTGAAACAATTATATTTTTTAAAGTGAGGAAGGTAAAAGAACCTACATGGAAGTAAAGTTTCAGCACTTCAATCAGAATGGTAAAATATTGATGTTAGACTTAAGTGATAAGTTACATATTAATTTGTAATACCTAAAGCAAGTGGTAAGAAATTTATCCAAAATAATGTATTCAAAAAGAATATAAATCAAAATGGAATTCTAAGACATGCTCAGATAACCCACAGGAATATTAGAAAAATGAGAAACAGAGGGGACAAATGGAAAATGAATAATAAAATGGCAATCTTAAGCCCAAACACATGAATAATTACTTTAGATGTAAATTTCTATCTAAATACACAAAATAAAAGAGTGAATTTAAAAAACATGATTCAACTATAAAGCTGTCTCCAAAAAAACTCACTTCAAATATAACAACATACGTAGGTTAAAAATAAAAGGATGGGAAGAAATATGCCATGCAAATATTCACTTTAAAAAGCCACAAGTTATTATATTAATATCAAATAAAGTAGACTTCAGAGCAAAGAAAATTGCTAAGAATAAAGAGGGACATTACATAGTGACAAAAAATCATTCCACCAAGGAGACATTGCAATTCTAAATGTATACTTACAATAGAGATTCAAACTACATGAAACAAAAACCAGTAGAGCTGAAAGATGAAATAGACAAATCCATAATTATAGTTAGGGAATTCAAAACCTCACTCTCACCATTCATAGAACATAGAGAGGAAATAAACAAAGATATAGAAGAACTGAATAACACCACTGATCAACAGAATCTAATTGACATTCATAGAATAATGACACCAGTATGCACATTATATATATTTATATACATCAAAATATGTGGATGTGCTACAGCAGTGCTGGAAGGGAAATTTTTTTTTTTTTTTTTTTTTTGCGGTACGCAGGCCTCTCACTGCTGTGGCCTCTCCCGCTGCGGAGCGCAGGCTCAGCAGCCATGGCTCACGGGCCCAGCCGCTCCGCGCGTGTGGGATCTTCCCAGACCGGGGCACGAACCCGTGTCCCCTGCATCGGCAGGCGGGCCCTCAACCACTGCGCCACCAGGGAAGCCCGAGACTTTCCTTTTTTCTAATGTAAGCATTTAGTGCTATAAATTTCCCTTCCAGGGCTTCCCTGCGCGTCCGGAGCCTGTGCTCCGCAGTGGGACAGGCCACAGCAGTGAGAGGCCCGTGTACCGCAAAAAAAAAGGAAGTCTCAAACCAATAATCTAAGCTCCTACCCAAGAAACTAGTAAAAGAAGACCAAAATAAACACAAAACAATCAAAAGGAAGGAAAAAATAAACAGCAGAAATTAATAAGATTGAATAGAGGAACATAATAGAGAAAATCAATGAAACAAAAAGCTGGTTCTTTGAAAAGATCAATAAAATTAATTAACATAGAGCAGAACTGACAAGGGTAAAAAAAAGAGAAAACCCAAATTACCAATATCAAGAATAAAAGATGATATATCACTACAGACCCTGCAGCCATTACAATGGTAATAAGGGGATACGATGAACAAACTCTACACTCACAAATTTTACAGCTTAGATGAAATAGATCAATTCTTCAAAAATCATAAACTATAAAAACTCAACCAATATAAAATAGATAACCTGAATAGGCATTAAAGAAATTGAACTTGTAATTAAAAGGCTCTAAAGAAAGAAATATCCAGGTCCAGATGGTTCCACTAGAGAATTCTATCAAACATCTGAAGAAGAATTAGCATCACTTTTATGCAATCTCTTCCAGAAAATAGAAGAGGGAACACTCTCCAACTCATTCAATGAGGCCAGAATTACCTTGACACCAAAACCAGGCAAAGACATTACAAAAAGAAGAAAGAGGAAGAGGA
The DNA here is from genome assembly GCF_963924675.1 of Phocoena phocoena. Lineage (NCBI taxonomy): Eukaryota > Metazoa > Chordata > Mammalia > Artiodactyla > Phocoenidae > Phocoena > Phocoena phocoena. Next base: position 12,513,569 of record NC_089238.1, read on the forward strand.
AGAGAGTATCCCTCGTGAACTTATATTCAAAAACCCTTAAAAATATTATCAAATAAAAAAGCCTTCAAAGTGTAAAAAGAATTCTATACCATAACCAAGTGGGATTTATTCCAGGTATGCAAGGCTGCTTCAATTTTAAAAAATAAATCAATGTAATCCACCATGTCAACAAGGTAAAGAAGAAAAATTATATGATCATATCAATTGACATGGGAAAATAATTTGGCAATAACCAACACCATTTATGGTAAAACCCCAACAAACTAGGAATAAAGGGGAACTGCTTCAACCTGATAAAACAGCATTTACCAAAAAACTACAATTAACAGGGACTTCCCTGGTGGTCCAGTGATTAAGACGCTGTGCTTCCACAGCGGGGGGAGTGGGTTTGATCCCTGGTTGGGGAGCTAAGATCTGCGTGGCACGGCCACAAAAAAAAAGAAACAAGAAAAAAAAAACACCTACAGCTAACATATTTAATGCTGAAAGACTGAACGTTTTTCCCCTTATTAGGAACAAACTAAGGATGTTCACCTCTTATTTGACACAGTACTAGAAGTTCTAGCCAGCTAAAGAAAGCAAAACAAAGATTAAAAAAATACTGATTGGAAAGGAATAAAATTGTCCTTATTTTCAGATGACATGATTACATAGAAAATCCCAAGGATTCTAAAAAAAAAAAAAAAACAAATAATAAACACACAAAAATCAGATGCATTTCTATACACTAACAATGAAAATGTAGAATCCAAAATTGAAAACACAATGCTATTTACAATAGATCCAAAGAAAAATAAAGTATTTAAGTATAAATCTAACAAAACATGTTCAGGATCTGTGTGTTGAGAAAACACACTTTTTGGGCTTAGAATAGAAATGCATTGTCTCACAGTTCTAGAGGCCAGAAAGTCAAGACCAAGATGTCAGAAGGGTTTGGAGAAAGGTTAGTTCCTTTGTGAGGAAGAATATGTTCCATGCCTTTCTACCATCTTCTTATGGTTTTACTGGTAATTTTTAGCATTTCTTGGCTTGTAGATGATGCATCACCTCAATCTCTCCCTTTATCTTCACGTGGTGTTTTCCCTGTGTACATGTTTAACTCTGTGTCCAAATTGCCCCTTTTTATCAGGACACTAGTCATATCGGATTAGGGGCCCACCCTACTCCAGTATGAGCTCATCTTTACTAATTATATCTGCAGCAAGCTTATTTCCAAATAAGCTCACATTCTATGGTGTTGGAGATTAGGGGTTCAACATATGAATTTTGCAGGGACACAATTGAACCTATAACTGATCTCATTTTTCCTTATTAGAAGAGCTATGTGTGTGTACATATGCATATGTGTATATAAGTATATATGAATATATAAAGGACTGAATGGTATACATCAAACTGCTAACTGGAGTTATCCTCTGGGAAATGATGGGGAATGAGGAGGGTAGGTGGGCAATACTTATACTTTTTATCTCCACACTTTGAATTGGTTGAAAAATGTTCAACAAGTATGTATAACTATTGCAAATTTAAGCAAACAACTTAAGAGCCTTTAAGGCACCTTATAGATGTCCTTCAAGGTAGATACTGGGCTTCCTTGGAGAGAAGTGGGAACTACAACGATTAAGTGATCCAGAATTGTTCGACTAATTTTCCATGTGCAAAACAGTAATATTTTATATGTCCCCACCAAAAGGTCTTGTGAGTCAGTGGCAGAGTGGAAATAGCACTGCACCTGGAGCCCAGAGAGCCAGATGGAATTCCATTTCTGGCACTAGCCGGCCAAGTGACTTTAGGTTCTTAACCACCAGGGCATTTGCATTTTTCTCTTTAAATATTTCTGTAAATTTCGGATATGTAGTCCTATGGTCTATATTTATTCAGATCTGGCTAATATATACATGTTGTGTGTCACAGCAATATATGACTAAGCTTAACAATAGCCAACATCACTTTTCCTAGAAAAAGATCTGAACACAGAGACCATTGATCTGAGCTATGTACTTGAAGTACAGCGTATCCATGTTATATGACCAGGCAGCCTGATTCTCCCACTCTGCCTCTGCAAAGTGTCTATACCACCCTCCATTATCGCTATGGGAAGGACAACTTCCACCGAAGGGCCATACAACAGACAGAGCTGAACCCCACAAACCTGTGTCACCCCTCCAGAGCTTCTCTTCATTTCTCCATTCAATCAGGAAATAATTATTAACTACCCACTACGAGCCAGGACTATACCAGGCCCTGGGGATCCACTGATCAGCAAAATGAACACATCCTTATTCAGATTAAGGAAGTCAAGAAAACAATTACAAGACAATGTGAAATGTGTTTTGGTAAAGGAATTACAGGGTGCCAGGGATGGAGAACCCAGCTCTCTGAGTTAGGGTCCCCTAACTCAGTCTTAAAGGTTTTCCAAAAGCTTCTCTTCATAGAATTGCATCAACTCAGCTCTGAAATCTTGAGTTAGATAATTTTGCCCACTACCTGCTGCTTTTCCTTTTTCCTTTCAGTTCCATCTGTGGTTGCTGGAGAAGGGCATGGCTCAGGCAGGAAGTTGTCAAATCCCTGTAGTTCACCTATTCAAGGAAGAGAAAAATGGCATCTCTGACTGGGAGGCATTCTTTCAACTTCCTGGATGGTGTCATGTTTTCACTCTAGGTAGGAGGATCCACTCTGCAGAGTCCAGGTGTAAAAGGGTTTGATCACAAGTCCTGAGAATGATGAGAAATACCTATTCATTCCTCATCAGAGTCAATATCTACCAGAGCCCACTCACTCTCACTAACCATTACATCAAGCACAAAGTGTCCCTTTGAAAGTCTTCAGAGTGCATGTTTATTAGTTTCTTCAGACACAGCACATGCCAAGGTGGCAGGGTTCACATCACTTTTCTATTTTCTCTAAGTCCCCTCAGAATTCTTACTTCCTGTCCCCATAATATTTCTGAAAAAAATTTAAATACTGGTGAAATAAATCCAAGAAAATCTACATAAATGGGAAAAAATAGAATGTTTCTGGATTAGAAGAAAAAAAAAAGGCCAGCCATGAAATGTTACAGATTGATTAAATGAACTACATTAAAATTAAGAATTTTTTCATCATTAAAAAAGTAAAAAGGGGGACTTCCCTCGTGGTCCAGGGGGCCGGGGTTCAATCCCTGGTCAGGGAACTAAGAGCCCACATGCTGTAACTAAAGATCCCACACACAGCAACAAAGATCCCACACGCTGCAACTAATACCTGGTGCAGCCAAATCAATCAATATATTTTTAAGTGAAAAAAGGGAATTTCTTGATGGTCCAGTGGTTAGGACTTGGTGCACTTTCATTGCTGTGGGCCCAGGTTCGATCCCTAGTTAGGGAACTAAAATCCCACAAGCTACACAATGTGGGCCAAAAAAAAAAAAGTGAAAAGATAAGTCACGGAGTGGGAGAAAAAAAATTGCAAAACATTTAACAAAAAATGACTTGTATCCAGAATATATAAAGAATTTGTACAGATCAATAAGAAAAAAACCCAGACAACCCAATTTAAAAAATGGGCAAGAGGGCTTCCCTGGTGGTGCAGTGGTTGAGAGTCCTCCTGCCGATGCAGGGGATGTGGGTTCGTGCCCCAGTCCGGGAAGATCCCATATGCCGTGGAGCGGCTGGGCCCGTGAGCCATGGCCGCTGAGCCTGCGTGTCCGGAGCCTGTGCTCCGCAACGGGAGAGGCCACAACAGTGAGAGGCCCGCGTACCGCAAAAAAAAAAAAAAATGGACAAGAGACTTGAACAAATAGATTACTAAAATGAACAAGTACATTCTTGATTTTTTTCACTAAAAAATCAAGGAAGTGCACATGAAAACCACAGCCCAATACCACTACACCTCTAGAATGGCTAAAATTACAAAGTCTAACAAGGCCAAATATTGGTGAGGCTGTGGAGCAACCAGATTGGTCATACACTGATCGTGGGAGTTCAAATTGAAACATGTTTGGTAGTATCTACTAAAGCTGAGCCAAATGACCCAGAAATGACCATTAGGAACTCCACAGCACATCCCAACAGAAACTGTGCACGTGTGCGTCCGAAGATAGTATTCATTAGCCCAAAGTGGAAACAGTAGAATGGGTAAATATGTAGTGATTTTTTTTTTTTTTTTTTTGGCCGCGGCATGAGGGATCTTCGTTCCCTGACCAGGGATCAAACCCGTGACCCCTGCAGTGGAAGTACCGGGTCTTAACCACTGGACCACCAGGGAAGTCCCTGTAGTGATTTTTAAACAAGCAAGTACCATATGGCAACGAAAATGAACTATAGTTATGTACACAGGATAACACTGAGTGAAAGAATCCAGTCACAAAACAACATAGACATATGATTCCATTTGTGTACAGTTCAAAAACAAGCTAAATAATCTGTGGTGTTAGAAGCCAAATAGTGGCTCCTTATGGGAGGTAGGGAGTGGATAGTGATTAAGAAGGAGAATGAAGAGGGCTGCTGGAATGCTGGAAACATTCTCTTTCTTGACCTGGGTGTAGGTTATAAGGATGTACTCATTTTGAGATCATTCAGTGAGCTACATACATTTATGATTTGTGCACTTACTAACGTGTATTTTATTTCAAGAAGACATTAAAAATATTCTCATGAATCAGAATTAGAATGGTTGCCTACAAGGGGGCCGGGAATGTAAAAATGGGTATAAAAGAGAATAGGTTGGTAGGTGGGTGACAGACATATAAGCAGCTGACTAGGTAGATTAAATGGAGCCTGGGCTAGCAACAATTCTAGAGTTTTGTCTTGTCTAATATGGACACAAGTTACAGGTGGTTACTTTAATTTTAAATGGGTTAATGAAATTAAATTAAAAATTCAGTTCCTCCATTACATTAGTCACATTTCAAGAGCTCAGTAGACACATGGAGCCGTTGCCTTCCACACTGGACAGCACAAAACACAGAAAATTTTCATCATCACAGAAAGTTCTATTAGACAGCATAAATGGACATGGATAAGATCTCCTGGAGAAAAGAGGTAGTTAGAGAAAGAAGCAGAGAAAGAGAATCTAGGACCACCAGTTTTTAAAAATTGCAGTATAGTTGATTTACAATGTTAGGCCAATCTCTGCTGTACAGCAAAGTGACTCAGTTATGCATACATATACATTCTTTTTTTATATTCTTTTCCATTATGGTTTATCACAGGATATTGAGTATAGTTCCCTGTGTTATACAGTAGGACCTTGTTGTTTATCCATTCTAAATGTAATAGTTTGCATCTACCAACCCCAAACTCCCAGTGCATCACTCTCCCTCCCCCCCTCCCTCCTGGCAACCACAAGTCTGTCCTCTATGTTTATGAGTCTGTTCTGTTTTGTAAATAGGTTCATTTGTGCCATATTTTAGATTCCACATATAAGTGATATCATATGGTATTTGTCTTTCTCTTTCTGACTTACTTCACTTAGTATGATAATCTCTAGTTGTATCCATGTTGCTGCAAATGGCATTATTTCTGAGGACCACCAATGTTAAAGGGGTTATTATAGGAAACAGACCGAAGTAACACAAGATCCAGAAGAAAGTGACATCATGGAAACCAAGACATTAGAAATTTTTGAGGAGGAAGCATTCATGTCAAATGTTAAAGAGGAGCTAGAATCAAGTGGCAAGTAAGAGGTGACGAGGATTTAGCAGGACAGTTTCAATGCACATGGAAGTCAGATTGTGGTGGGTCAAAGAGAGATGGGTGGGGAGGTGAAGAACAGGAACATAGCTGTAGCAGGTCTGAAGTTTCAAGAAGGTAAAACAAATAAAGGGAATTTCCATAAAGCAAGGGAGCAGATGGCCAGTGCCGTATAGGAGGAATAAAAGAGATAAGAGATTAGCCTCAGCTCGGGTTCTCAGGAAATGACACGTGCAGAAAATGATGTCTGGGTTCCAGGCATGGAGTTAGCAGGTAGAATATGAAGAAGAGTGTTCCAAGTGGAAGGAACTGCACAGGCAATGACAAGGTGGAAGATGCAGGAAATGGAGCATTAGGGCTTGAGATAGTCCTGCCAAGAGCATGAACTTGCTTTCACAGGGACAGGGAAGCATGGAATTTCCTTGAGCAGGGGAGGAAAAAGATCAAGTTTGAACCTCAGGGAGGTTAGTGGCAACTTGTGCAAGATGAAGGAGCTCCCCAAGGGGGTCCAGAGACCCTTGTGGGATCCAGAGCATGAAAGAACAAAGTTCAAAATTGCCAGAAAATCTGAATTGAGCTGCAGAGTAAATTGTCCCCACCTGTACCCTGGATCTCTAAAACCCAGACAAGCCAGAGGGTCCCAGGGGTCTCAAGTCATATGACCAGTACAGATCTGTCCCCTACAGATCTTGTCAGCAGGGAGAGGATAGAGGGCTTGGACACGCAAACACCCCTTGTTTGAGCTCAGAGCAGGGCTGCCAGTGGCAGGATGGATGTGATTTCGCTGACCACAAGGAAGTGTCCCCACAGGTTATCTCGGGGGGTTCTCAGTGGGGTTTCTGAGAATCGATACGATATGGAGTAGGGTACAGGGTGCGTCATACCATACCCACCCACCACACTCACACCCCTTGGGCTCTGAAAGGAGGGAGAAGGTCCCAGGGGTGTCAAATATTAAATTGTGAGGTTTCCCACCACCGCCGCCCCACTTCTGGGGACTCTGGCCGCAGAATGCAACAATGGGTTTTGAGGAGGGGGAAGGCATCTCTCTGGGGTCAACCAGGGGAGACCTCAAGGCTCAGAGATTGGGGGGCAGAATCACCTCTCAGTCTTACTCTAATTTTCTGCTCCCTCATCCTTTATTTCTCTGAGTGTCTCAGGCTAAACAAGGTGTATCCGACAGAAGATTTTGACATCTTGGTTTGCAATAGCTGTTTCCTCCTTAGGAATCCCAGCAGCCCCTCCTCCCAGTCCTTTTCCTCAGGTACTCAGGCACCACTCCCCACAAAGCTCTCACTCCCCATTGGTCCCCTCACCCCTGCCTTTTTCTTAATATGTCTGGCTCTTATCCAGTCTCTTGTTTACTCACCTCATTTTCCTGGTTGACCTTCTGGCCCGTTCAGCTCTGAGCCTTTCTCTCTCCCTCTGGGAACCTGCCCTGGGTGGGGCTCTAACAGCCCCCATCCACCCCGACCATGCAGAGGCCCAAGCCTTGTGATAAGAGAGGAGAAGTCCTGGGGGCAGCAGCTGCTGGGGTGTTGTCCAAGAGGACACCCAGGCTTTGCAGCTGCTATTTCCAGGGGAGACTCCCCAGGCAATGAGTCCTGGGGCTGGGCGGAGGAGAGCAGGGCCTGGGTCAGGTCAGCCCCTCAGGAGGAATGGACTCCACCTCAGAATGCCCACACCACCTCCCAGCTGTCTCTGCTTCTGCTCCCTGTATGTGACCTACACCCCCAACTCCCATCCCAGGCAGATTTTGGGGTGATGGGGGCACAGAATCACCCAAAACTTGTTCAGCGAGTCCCGTCTCAGGAAAAAAAAAAAAAAAAACACCTCCCAGAAAACAAATTCTTCAGAAAGTGAAGCCCAGTGTCTGCGTGGAACCAGGAAACAGGGGCCTGCATCGTTCTTTACGCACAGCTCCAGCCCCCAGGTGCCACCTGCTCCCCACCTCGAACCACACCAGAAGAGCCTGCCTCCCACCTATACTCCTTGAGAGTTTACAGAGGTCCCTCTGGGAGACAAGTAAGCCCAGTGAAGCTAGTTTTGATGTTCCTATTTTGCAGATTAGGTACCCAGGAGGCCCTGTTGGTCTGGGGATGGAGGTATTGTGTCCCACAACAAAGTCCTGAGTCAGGTGCTCAGGTTCCTGCACACCTCAGACACCTGCCCCCCACCCTGAGTGGTTGGAAAGAGGATATGTGTGGCTGGGGACCAGGGAACAGCTTGTGAGGGGTGGGGACCCGGATGTGGGTCCTTCACTGTTGTTCCTGGCAGGAGCCAAAGGAAAATAATTTAGCCATTGAACCAGCAAACAAGACCAAATGCCACCTTCGACTCCTGCTCCCCACCCCCTGGGGACCCAGCTCCAGGCCCTCAGCACCCTGCTCCCCAGCTGTTTCTCTCAGGGACACCACCCTTCCAGGACTGAAGTTTCCAGCAGGCTCCCCAGGCACAGCCACCAGCTGTTCTCACACCCCTCTCAGGACTCAGGCATTCAAGCTTGCCCTCCACCCTTCTCAGGCCTTCAGGAGCCCCATTCCAGCTGGCCCTGGGATCAGCAGCCTCCTCCAAGAAGTTGGCATCATCTGCCTGGCAGGTGGCCCAGGGCGTGGCCTGAGGAGTCCAGAAACCCCACTATATAGCCCAGCCCAGGGAACCTGGGGCTAGCCCTGCAGCTCCGGGAACCTGCAGGTGAGAGAGGCTGCATCCCCTTTGGAAGTGGGACATCAGGTCCCCTACCCTTGCCCCTGGCTCTAGGCCTCCCCATCCCACTCCCCCCAGACCCACTGGACATCCAACTCCCTATCCTACCTCTGTCCTGCCCTCCCTGCCCAGCCCCCAGGCCCACCAGATGTCCAATTCCCCTTACACACACACTGGCCCTTGGATTCAGCCCACCGCAGCCTTCCTGGTGCCCAGGCAGCCCTTGTCCTGAGACTGGGCCTTTTTGTCCTCTGGCAGGAGGGGCAGACCGCCTCCTATGACCCCCTCTCTTTCTCCACTGCAGACATGGGTTCTCTGCGGAGCTGGTGGATGCTCTGGGCCGGAGCAACCCTCCTGTGGGGTAAGTCAGACCAAAATCCCATCTATGTCCTGGTTCCAGTCTGAAGAACTCTACCTGCCTGGGTCAGCGCCCTCCATTTGAGCCCCCTCCACAGACACATCTCCCAGTGTCACCCCAGGCTAGCTGAGATGGGAGAGGGACCCTTTAAGTCCTGCAGAGAAATGTGGTGGAATTCACCCATTCTCTCTCTGTTCCAGAGGGAAACAGGTAAAAACTTTAGTCCCCAAATTCAAGTAGGTAAGAACTACTACTTTCTTGATTTTCCACAACTCAACTAAAGTTTTGACTTAGAGCCTCATTCTGCTGAGGTGATGGAAAATTTCACTAAAGTCTTTCTTGGCGGGGGGGCTGGGGGGATTTGGTGCCCAATTATCTAGGGTTATGTCCAGAACTAGAGTCTTAGGTAAAGCCAAAGTTTGGGGGGAGGGATGGGACATCCCGGCCCTCTTTACCAGTGAACATCTATTTAGGTTACTTTAGAAACATTCATTGCCCCTGATCCCCTGGCCCCATGGGACACTGGGATGTCCTTTAAGGCTCCCCTTATTCAGCAGACAGTCCTATAACCACCACAACTCTCTCCAAGATCCTGTAAAGTGATCTCTCTCCCTCCCCCTCTCTCTTCTCAGCCCTGGAGAATCTTTTCCTAGATTGAGGTGTTGAAAAGTCCCCACTCCTCTCTATTTCTAGGAGACATTTTGTCCATACTCCCATAATCCCCTTTTCCCCTTCACATACACCCCTAATCCTATGAAGACAGAAATCACAAACTGGCACCTGAACCCAGCCAGTTTGGGCCCCATAGTGCTTACTTAAAACAGTTTTGGATTGGAGATTTCACATGGAAATTCAGATATCCAATTTCTCTTGAAAAAATGGTAAGATCTGACATTTTTAAGAAAGAGCCCATAAGCCATCATCATAACAACAGATTAAAGCTAATAGCAACACCCCACTTTCCATGGCATGTGAATGCTCTAGCTGCACAGTTCTGTTTCACACATTTACATCACTTGCCTGGCCCCGTCAGCGTTTGAGTTTGAGATCCCTGTCTGAAGTGTTCAGGCTTTTGGAAGGCAAAAGCCAGAAAGGCTGGTAGGTGAACACTGCATGAATAAGGGGAAAGGAGAGAGAAGAGAGAGAATAGAAACCCACGTTAGTATTTCAACATGCGACCCAGGCACAGGGTATGAGGTTACTTCTCTGATGGGGAGGATTGGATAAAGCAGACCCACAGCTGCATTTTCTCACCCCAGGTTTGACCCAGGAGGCCTCAGTGGACCCCAAGAACAGCGTGGGGGAGGAATTCCTCACGGCCTTCCTGCAGAACTATAATCTCGGGTACAGCAAAGCCTACCTCTACCTCCTCCTCTCCAGTCTGTCGGACAACCTCACCTCAGTCTCCATCCTCAGCCAGGTAGACGGCACCTCACAGAAGGTCACTGTGGGGCCCGGGCAGTCAGTCATGGTCAACATCACTGCCAAGGCTGAGATGGTCGGCAGCAATACCTTCCAGCGTGCGGTGGTGGTCCACTCTGACCGCACCATCTCTGTGCAGGCAATAAACGCTAAGCCCAACACAGCAGATGTGACACGGCTGTGGCCTGTCCGCGCCCTAGGCACTGAGTACTTTGTGCTCACACCCTCCAGCGCTTCGTCCCAGAATCTCGAGGAGTTTGCTGTGGTGGCGGGTGCAGCCGGTGCCTCTGTCAGTATACAGCTGAAGGGGGCAGTGACATTCCAGCGCAAGTCCTACTCAGCAGGCAGTGTCCTGAGTGTGACTCTGGACCCCTACCAGGTGGCCCAGGTGCAGAGCACAGCTAACCTCTCAGGGTCAAAGGTCACCGCCAGTAGCCCCGTGGCTGTCCTCTCTGGCCACAGCTGTGCCCAGAAAAACACGAACTGCAACCATGTGGTGGAGCAGCTGCTACCCACATCTGCCTGGGGCACCTACTACGTGGTGCCCCCTCTGTCCTTCCAGACCCGCTCCGACCTGGTCTATGTCGTGGCCAGCCAGGCCACGAAACTGACCTACAACCTCGGGGGCACCAGTGGCTCCCGTGAGCTCCAGGCAGGTAACGTGGCAGAGTTTGAGATCCAGCAGTCCCAGCCACTCTACCTGTCTGCAGATGTGGGCATCCAAGTCCTGCTGTTTGGCACGGGTACCACCAAAGATGGAGTGACCTATGACCCCCACCTGGTCCTGATCCCAGACGTAGCAGCCTACTGCCCTGCCTATGTGGTGAAGAGCATGCCAAACTCTAAGTGCGTGGCCCTGGTAGTGGCACCAACAAAGGCTGCTGGTGAGCTGACCATAGATGGGCAGAGGCTGGGGGCCAATCTCACCTGGGCCGTTGTGCCAGGCAGTGAGTTCTCATATGCTGAAGTGGACCTCGGCACTACGGACAGTATCCATGTGGCTGAGGCTACTACCAACTTTGGGCTGCTCACCTTTGGGCTGAACCAGGACATGAGCTTTGGGACAGCAGCTGCTTGCGGCCGGAGTAAGTGATCAGAAATGACCTCTGGCCTTGTCCACCTGGGGACCCCTTTGCCAGCTCCCTTGCCTTTTCCCCTTTCCCACCCTCTCTGTGCTCATCTGTGGCTTCCTGGCTCAGCTGGGCTGTCTCCCACTCACCTGCATCCTCCCTGCCATCCTTCTTTTCCTTAAGGCTTCCCAAGCCCTCCCTGTCCCCCCACCCCCCTGCAGGAACAATACTCTAAGTGTTTAGCAACTGGTATGATCCAGGGTCCCAACCAGTCTGAAGAGATGCCAGTCAGAGCACTGCAGCAGGGTCCTAGAAGCCCCCAGGGTGTCTGGCATCAGCCCTTTGTCTGTTGCTTTTGTGGGGGGTGGCATTGGGGAAAGGTTCCTGCGGAGAGCCAAGGTGCCAAGAGGGAGGGATCTTTGTGGGGGGTCGGGTCAGGTCAGCAGCTTCTCACCAACCAGGTTGGGAATATTTTGTTATTTTACCTACTGACACACAACCATACCAGTTGCTAACTGCCACTCCCCCAATACCTCATATAGGAATGCCAAACTCAGGAGGTCTAGAAGTATAATAATGATGGCTACCATGCGGGGGGAGTATTTCTCAACATACCAGGGTCCACTCTAGGTGCCTTGTATGTGCTAACATAGTTAATTTCTAGGACCTGGCCCTGTGTGTACTTTTGGGCCCAGCCTGTCGAGGAGTTGCCTCCAAGCAGTGCAGCATTTGAGGGCACAGATGCTAAAGCCAGACTTCCCAGGTTCAAATCCCACCTTTGCTTGTGTGACCTTGGGCATGTGACTTCACCTCTGTGGACCTGTTTCCACATCTGTAAAATGGGAATCATAACTGCACCCCTCACAGGGTTGTTAAGTGACAGTGCAGTGAGTTAACATTTGTAGCTCATTTAGAGGCTATCGGGCAAGTGAGTATGGCTACATAAGGGTGAGCTATTATTATGAGCAGACAGAGGGGAAGAGCTTCTGAAGACTAGGAGGCAGGGGAGGAAGAGCTGTTTCTTCCTACGTGGATCCCCTTCCCGAAGCAAGGATCCTAGACAGTAGGGTTCCCAGCACTGGCAAAAATGCCCCTCCCATCTATCCTCCAGGGCATGGAAGCTACCCAACTTCAAAGGGCCACTTCAGGCTTGAATAGTAATGTGGAAGAGGTGGGTGATTGATTGTAATAGGTAATAATTAACCTAATTAACACCTGGGATCAGTTCCAAACCCTGCTTATATTTTAGCTTATTTAAGCCGGGCCATTCCCCCCTCCCCAACTATCCCTGTGAAGAAGGTATTATTATCACCCCCATGTCACAAGTGAGGAAACTGAGACATACAGAATTATAAATTACTTTCCGGTGTCACACAGCTAATTGACTGTGCCAGGATTCTAACCTAGGCAGCCTGACACCACCGTTTCCATTCTATTGAACAGTCTCTGTCTTCCATTTTCTATCTTTAAAAAAGATCCCTTGGGGAATTCCCTGGCGGTCCAGTGGTTAGGACTCCACGCCTCCACTGCAGGGGGCATGGGTTCCATCCCTGGTCAGGGAACTAAGATCCTGCATGCTGTGTGGTGCAGCCAAGAATTTAAAATAAATAAAAAATAAAAACGATCCCTTAGCCTTTTAGCCTGATTGGGAAGGTAGGGGCAAGGGGGAAACAGGGAGAGAAAAGCCACACATTAACCTTTCCATGACTGTTCCTGCCTGGTGGTTCTTCACCACCTTCCAGTTCTTCTGGGCTGAGCTGTGTTTTCTGGGGAACCAGAAAACCTAAGAGAAGTCAGGCCTGAGCAGCTCTCTCCCTCTGAGATTCCAGACCTCAGTCCCCCCACTTCTAGAATGGGTAGTTGTGAGCTAACTGCCCAAACTCCCCCGGGTGGGAGAGCTCCAGGATTCCTGGTAGGGTGGACACTCCTGACTCTTTCTTTGTGGCCACCCCTCTTCCCTCCCCAGCCCTGCTGACCCAGGGGAAGCCCTCCTGCGAAGGCAAGCAGTGCGGTCCCAAGCAGCTCTGCAAGGTGCTGGATGGGGAGGCCAGGTGCTTGGCGGACTCCGCGGCCACCTGCCGCGCCCAGGGTGACCCCCATTACACCACCTTCGATGGCCGCCGCTATGACATGATGGGCACGTGCTTGTACTCGATGGTGGAGCTGTGCGGCGACGACCAGACCCTGCCTGCCTTCAGCGTGGAGACCAAGAACGAGCACCGGGGCAGCCGCAGCGTCTCTAACGTGGGCTTGGTTACCGTGCGCGCCTACAGCCACGTGGTGTCGCTGGCCCGCGGGGAAGTTGGCTTCGCTCGGGTAAGGATCCAGAGGAGGCATCCGGGTTAAAAAGAAACCCATGAGCCACCCAACAAGCAGAAGGAGGAGGCAGTGCCTGGGTGTCAGGCCCCAGACCCCAGCCCTTTGCCAAGGGGTGGAGGGTGCAGAGAAGTGGGCCGAGGGCGTGGGGGCTCGGGAGGGGGGATTTGAAAATCAGTGGCAGAACCTTAAACCCCTTTTGTCCAGCAGTTCGATTTCTAAAAATTTTTAGAATGCTCAGAGATATGGTTAGGGGAAAAAAGTTTATGCCGATGTGTTTATAATAGCAAGAGGAGGGGGCGGGCAGAGAGAGAAAGAAGACAAAATGTCCAACAGTGGGTAATTTCTTAAGTGACCAAACACTAAAAATGTAGTGAGCACCTCCTATGTGCCGGGTTTGTCTCTTAGCACTTTCCATGTGTTAACGCATTTAATGCTCACAGCAATCTATGGGGGTAGGCGTTATTATTATTAACACTTTTGATGAGGAAACTGAGGTCCAGAGAGATGAATGACTTCCCAAGGGCTTAGGGCTAGTAAGAGATGGAGCTGGGAACGCCCCCAGGCTGGCTCCTGAGTCTCTGTCTTAACCTCTAGGCTATTCTGCCTCTGGTGAATGGATTACTACTCAGCCAATATAAATTACAGAAATATAATAACAGCAAAATAAATAGAAACAATAATTTCCCTTTTTCCTACCGTATTATTATGAACATGTTCAAACACCCAGAAAAGTTGAGATCATTGTACAGTGAACACCATTTGCCAATCACCTGGATTCTAAACATTTTACTCTGCTTAGTTCATCACACATCTATCATCTGTACATCCCTCTGGCCACTCAACAATCCCTCTTACTTTTTTTTTTTTTTTTTTTTTTTTTGGCGGTACGTGGGCCTCTCACCGTCGTGGCCTCTCCCGTTGCGGAGCACGGGCTCCTGATGCACAGCCTCAGTGGCCATGGCTCATGGGCCCAGCCGCTCCGCGGCATGTGGGATCCTCCTGGACCAGGGCACAAACCCGCGTCCCCTTCATCGGCAGGCGGACTCCCAACCACTGTGCCACCAGGGAAGCCCACCCTCTTACTTTTTATGCACTTTAAAATAAGTCCTAGACATCAATACACTTCACCCCTAAAGATTTTAGCAAGCAGACCGTTAACTAGAATACAATATTTTCACACTTCTTTTTGCTTACTTTTGAAACAAAATTTAAATGTAATAAAATCTGCAAATCATAAATAAATCCACAAATCAAAACTTAAACATAATAAAATCCACAAATCACTGTTCACTGAGTTTTGACCAATGTGCAAACCAAACCTCTGTTAAGATATAGAAGGTTTGCATCCCTCTAGAAAATTCCCTCATGCCCCTTCCCAAACAATGGCCCACACACTCCTAGAGGCAATCACAGTTCCGATTTTTTTCCACCATAACTTAGTTTTGCTGGTTCAAGAACTTCATAGTAAAGGACTCATCCAGTGCAGGAAGCCTTTAGCGTAAGGCTTCTTTTGCTCAGCATGAGACTTTCGAGTTTCTTCCATGTTGCTGCGATTAATTTTTTTAAATAGGAAAAGAAGTTACAGCTCAAAACAAAAAGGCATGTTGTGAAAGATCCTGCTTTTACGCCTATCTTTACCTGCTTTCCCTGCTCGCCACAGGTAACGGCTTTTACTAGTTTCCTGAGTATTCATCTAGGGTTTCTTTATGCCAACACAAACAATACATTCTTACGTCTCCCCTTTCTTAGCGAACAGTACCGTACTTGTGCTCTGTTCTGAACTTGACTTTTTGCACTGAACAGTGCATTCTGAAGCTGTCTCCTTGTCAGTAGGAAGGGGGCCTCCTCTTTCCTTTCTACAGCTGCACAGTTTGTCATCGGCTGGATGCATCATAGTTCATTTAGCTCAGGCCCCTGTGATTGGACGCCTTGTTCATGCTGGCAAGCAGTACTGCCATGAATATTCTTGTATCTCCCTCGTTTTGTGAGTGTGCAGGTGGATCTGTGACGTTAATAACCAAGTGGATTAAAGTAGTGTTCTTGAAGGCTAGAGAGGTTGAACACAAGCTCAGGGGGACCTCAAATCCTTTGAACTTATGTGCAGAATCTTGCATATGCTGTGTAGTTTTTCAGGGAGAGGCTCCATTACTTTGTCAGATCCTTACAGAGGTCAGTGACCTGACAAAGGTTTAGAGTTCCTGGTAGGATCATGGTAGGATGTCCACAAGAGCTTCTTAGGAGAAAAGAGTTCATGAAATGGTCACTTCAGCATGGTCTCATTATTTTTTTTAAGTATAAATATATTTAAAGGTAGGAAAAAACCTGGCATGATTCATAAATGTGAGTATTTTTTTAACATCTTTATTGGAGTATAATTGCTTTACAATGATATGTTAGTTTCTGCTTTATGACACAGTGAATCAGTTATACATATACGTATATCCCCATATCCCCTCCCTCTTGCGTCTCCCTCCCACCCTCCCTATCCCACCCCTCTAGGTGGGCACAAAGCACCGAGCTGATCTCCCCGTGCTATGTGGCTGCTTCCCACTAGCTATCTATTTTACATTTGGTAGTGTATATATGTCCATGCCACTCTCTCACTTCGTCCCAGCTTACCCTTCCCCCTCCCCGTGTGTCCAGCAGTATGGGTGATTTTCTCTTTTCTCATTTTTGCTCGTGCGTATTTTGTAAGTTTTCTGTGCTGAACAGGCACTACTTGTGTCATTTAAAAATGAAGATCACTGGACTTAGGGGAAAGACAGATTTGAACAGTGGTCCCTGGACTGAGAGCCTGTGAATGTGGACTGTCTCGGTCACTGCCTGGCAAAGACTTGGACACACAGGAAGGCTCATGGAGGCGTTGCTGACTGAATGAACGATCTATCTTACCTTTGACCTTGCTCATGCTGTCCCCTCTGCCTGTTACTCCTTTTTTCATATCCCATCCTCTTGGCTAAGACAAGACTTTGTAAAGAAAGTATAAGAAAGACATGCTTAGGAAGAGGAAAATGGGCCCAGGGGACAGAGAGAACACACTCCTTATCTCCTGGCTGGACTCTCTCTCCACTCAGGACATTTGCAGAGGAACACCACTCCCCCTCCTGGTTTTCGTGGCTACTTCTCACTGGTCCTTTATGGCTCAGCTCAGCTATCTCTTCTTCAGGAAGCCTTCCCTAACCTGAAAGTTTGGGTCTGGCTCTTTTTCTAGGCTCCTGCAGCCTCCTGTGCCTCCACTATCCCAGCCCTGATCACTCTGATCTGTCATTGTCTAGTGACAGGTCTGTCTCCCCTATTGGACTGGGAGCCCCATGACAGTAGGGTCTGGGGTTGTCTTTGTCATCAGTGTATCTCCAGGATCTCCCAGGCCAGGGCCAGGCACAGGGTCAGTGCCCAGTGGATGTTTATTTAATACAGCAGGGGCTTCATTCACTTCCTGAGCACCTGCTATTCCACCAGGTACAGTTCTAGGCACTGGAGATGAAGCAGCTGCCCTGTCTTCGTGGAGCTGACAGTGTAGTCAAGTTAGAGAGGTGATAAACAGATATTTGCAGATGACATTTTAGAAGGTTAGACACTATAGGGAAAAAAGTAGAGCAGGGAAGGGGAAATAGGGAGTCGGGAGGAGTTGCCATATAAAATAAGGTGGTCTGGGATGGGCTCCCTGAGACGGTGACATTTGAGCAAAGTTTTTGTAAGAGGTGAGGGAGTGAGCCAAGTGTATATCCAGGGAAAGAACATTTCAGGTCACGGGGAAGGCAGGAGCAAAGATCCTGAGGCTTGGTCAGTGGCACTAATGGGAGGAAGGGATCCTCACGCAGCTAGAGCAGGGGAAGCAAGTGGGAGGAGATGAGGGGCTGAAGGCCAGACCACATGGGGATCTGACCCTCCTCTCCCGACTCCCTCTGCAGATCGACAGCCAGCGCTCACGCCTGCCTGCCTCCCTGGCTGAGGGCCGCCTGCGCGTGTACCAGAGTGGGACACGGGCCATGGTAGAGCTGGACTTCGGGCTGGTAGTCACCTATGACTGGGATGCCCGGCTGGCACTGAGCCTGCCCGTGCACTTCCAAGGCCAGGTGTGCGGTCTGTGTGGCAACTATAATGGTGACCCCACTGATGACTTCCTTACACCTGACTGGGAGCAGGCTTCTGATGCTGTGGAGTTTGCCAGTAGCTGGAAGCTGGACGACGAGGACTACCTATGTGAGGACGGCTGCCAGAACAACTGTCCCTCCTGCCCCCCAGACCAGGCCCAGCACTATGAGGACAGCCGTCTCTGCGGCATGCTGACCCAGCTCGATGGCCCCTTTGCCGTCTGCCGCGATGCCCTGGACCCCCAGCCCTTCCTGAAGGAATGTGTATACGACCTATGTGTGGCCAGTGGGGATCGGGCCAGCCTGTGCCGTGCCCTTAGCACCTACGCCCA
The DNA here is from genome assembly GCF_963924675.1 of Phocoena phocoena. Classification (NCBI taxonomy): domain Eukaryota; kingdom Metazoa; phylum Chordata; class Mammalia; order Artiodactyla; family Phocoenidae; genus Phocoena; species Phocoena phocoena. The sequence goes on from NC_089238.1 coordinate 12,531,542, forward strand.
GGCCTGTCTGGAGTTTGGCATCTCTGTTGGGAACTGGAGGTTGCCAGCCAGCTGCCGTGAGTGATACCCTGGTGGGGGCTGGGAGCACATGGTGGGAGGCAGGGGACCCCTTGCATCTGCTCAATATCTGAGCATTTACTGTGGTCCAGCCTGGAGCTGGACCATGCCAGGGACGGAGCAATGGCCAAGATGGCCAGGCTGTGCCCACAGTGAGCCTAAGGTTGGGGCAGACGTATCACACTAGACAGTGACAGTCCAGGGCTGGGATGGGGGAAGTTCAGAGGGGCTATGGGAGACCAGAGAAGCTTCCTGACTCAGTCTGGGGAATCAAGTGGGATCTCCTAGAGAAAGGGATGCCCAATCTGAATCCTGTAGGAGGGATTGGAGCTAGATAGAAAAAAGGGGGGGCAGGAAGTGGGTTCCAAGCTGAGAGAAGGGCATGTGCAAAGACTTGGCATGAGATGTCCCAAAGCAGACATGCGAACATCTCTTCATTTATAACTCTTCCGTGATTCCCCGATGTCTTCTGGATAAAGTCCCAGCTCCATAGCCAGGTATCCATCCACTGAATCATTCATTCACTCATGTATTCATTCATTCAACATGCATTCCCTGAGTCCCTATCTGGCCCCACCCCTGTGCTGACAATGAGCACAGTGGGGACCAAAACACCTGTCTCTGCCCTTGTGAGGCTCCCAGAGAAATGTTCAGGAGGCAGAAAGGCTAGCACAGGAAGGAGGAGGAGGCTTCCAGGCCCAGGCCCATGGCTTGGGACAGGAACTCCAGAGAGGGGTAAGTCTAGGGGAGACACTGAGGCCATTTGGGGATTGTCTGGGTCACTGCTGTGTCCTCACTGCCCAGTAAACACCACTCCCCACCACCGCTGAGTTCCCCAATGCCTGGTGCAAAAGAAGAACCAGTGCATTCACTTATCTACCCATTCATTTTCGAAGTATTTACTGGGCATCTCCTGTGGGCCGGGCCCCGTCCTTGGTGCTGGAGATTCAGCCATGTTTGAGACAGATCAGGTTCCCACTCTCACAGAATTTATAATCCTAGCAGGGGAGACAGAGAGTAAGCAGTAAACTGTGGAATAGCTTCAGAGAGCAAAAGAAACAGAGTTCATGGGATAAGAGCAAATGGGAGACTCATGAAGAGAGCTCAGGGAAGACCCTTGGGAGAAGCTGCCATTGGAACAGAGACCAGGATTAGGCAACAGTGTGAGCTCATAAGGATGCTCTACATGGGGTGTCTCTACATAGACGAGCCTCCTGTGATATTGGGACTATTATTATCCCGTTCTACTGATGGGGAAACTGAGGCACAGAGAAATTGGAGTTGTTTGCTCACAATCACACAGCTAAGAAGGGGAGAGCTGGGATTTGAACCCAGGCCATCTACATTCCAGTAACCTTCTCTTAACCACATGCCATGTGAGGAAAGGCTAATACAGGCACAGGGAAAAGCCAGTGCAAAGGCCCAGAGGAGGGAGTGTGAGGACCAGAGACGATGCCACTGTGGCTGGGGCGGAGTGAGCCAGAGGGAAAGTGAGAGGACATGAGGACAGGGAGGTGATGGGGGCAGATCGTGGATTATGGGAAGCCTCATGGACCAATAGGAGGACTCTGGCTTTTACCCTGAGCGAGACAGAGCCACAAGAGGCCTCTGAGCAAGAGACGGATGTCATCTAACTCAAGTGTTCACAGGATCCCTCTGGCTGCATATGAGGAATAGAATGGGATGCAGGATGGGAGCAGGGGGGAGACCAGGCAGGAGGCTGCTGGGGTGAACAGGACAAGGGTGGGGACTGTGGTGAAAGGAAAAAGGGGCAGATTCTGGATAGATCTTGAATGTGGAGCTCACAGGATTTACCGACATGTTGGTTGTCCAGTGAATAAAGGGGAAGGAATCAACTATATCTCTGAGGTTTGGGGCCTTCGCACCCAGAAGGGTGGAAGTGTCATTAACTGAGATGGGGAGCTCTGAGGAAGGAGCTGGGTTGGGGAGGGAAGTCCTGGCACGTTCTGACTGCGCTGGCCTGACCCCGCTCCCGTGTCCCCGCAGCCCTGTCCTGCCCCGCCAACAGCCGCTACGAGCTCTGTGGCCCCGCCTGCCCGGCCTCCTGCAACCCCGCCGCGGTGCCGTCCAACTGCTCCGCGCGCCCGTGCGTCGAGGGCTGCGTGTGCCTCCCGGGCTTCGTGGCCAGCGGCGGCGCCTGCGTTGCCGCCTCGTCCTGCGGCTGCAACTTCGAGGGCCGCCCGCTCGCGCCCGGCCAGGAGGTGTGGGCCGATGAGTATTGCCGGCGGCGCTGCACCTGTGACGCCGCCACCCAGCAGGTGCGCTGCAGCGACACGCAGGGCTGCCCAGCTGGAGAGCGCTGCCGCGTCCAGAACGGTCTCCTGGGTTGTTACCCCGACCGCTTCGGTAGCTGCCAGGCGTCTGGGGACCTGCACTACGTGAGCTTCGACGGCCGGCGATTCGACTTCATGGGCACCTGCACGTACCTGCTGGCCGGCTCGTGCGGCCAGGCCGCGGGGCTGCCTGCCTTCCGGGTGCTGGTGGAAAACGAGCATCGGGGCAGCCAGACGGTGAGCTACACGCGCGCCGTGCGCGTGGAGGCTCGTGGCGTGAAGGTGGCCGTGCGCCGGGAGTACCCTGGGCGAGTGCTGGTGAGTGATGGGTGTCCAAGGCCGGGTGGAGGGGCAGGGAATTCCCCTTAAAGAGTAGGGGTCTGGCCACTGGGGGAGGGTGGGGGTCTGCTAGAAGACCTTGTGGCCAGTGATTAGGCTTGGGGCCCCCCAGCGAGGCGGTGCTGCCTCTCCCTGGCTGTGTGTGACTTTGTCTCTCAGTGCCTCAGTTTTGTCCTCTGACAAATGGGATAATAAGATGGTGCCTCGCCAATGCGAGCCGCTTCACAAGGTGGTTGTGGAGGTTTGGAGTTACTATTTGTAGGATGTTTAAACTGTTTTTTATTTATTTATTTTTGGCTGTGTTGGGTCTTTGTTTCTGTGCGAGGGCTTTCTCTAGTTGTGGCAAGCGGGGGCCACTCTTCATCACGGTGCGTGGGCCTCTCACTATCGCTGCCTTTCTTGTTGCGGAGCACAGGCTCCAGATGCGCAGGCTCAGTAGTTGTGGCTCACGGGCCTAGTTGCTCCGCGGCATGTGGGATCTTCCCAGATCAGGGCTCGAACCCATGTCCCCTGCATTAGCAGGCAGATTCTCAACCACTGCGCCACCAGGGAAGCCCTGTAGGATGTTTAAAAGAGACATTGGTGCCCAACAAGTGTTCAGTAAATGTTGACTCAATGTTTTATTGTTATGAACCCTCCAAAGTTAAAGATTGGTGCATTTTCTGGAGGAAAATTGATATTCAGAGAGTAAGGTGACATGTGAAAAGTGGGGAACAAAAGGTGTTGGGGGGGTGTTAAAGGGGTGTGGGGGTACTTACAGATAGGCCCACAGGGTTCTGGACAGAGGGTTCTTACAGGGTCCACCACCCAGTAAATTTTATATATATATATATATATATATATATATATATATATAATTTACTTCTATGTGTTAAATGCTTGACATACAGTAACTCATATGTTAATCTCTGTAACAACCTTGTGAAATAGGTAATCTTGTTAGAGGAGAAATCTGGGCACAGAGAAGTTAAGTCAACTATTCAAGGTCACACAGCTAATGAGTGGCAGAGCAAATATTTGAAGCCAAACTGTCTGGCTCCAGAGTCCATACTCTTAACCTCTGCATTCTATTGCCTTTCCTGAAGAAAGAGATGGAACAGGCAGGGATGGAAGTGGATGGAAGACTGTTCCAGGCAGAAGGAACAGCAACTGAAAGGCTCTGAGGCAGGAACAAACATGAGGGGTAGAGGAACAGCATGGAGACCAGTGGGCCTGGAATGGAGAGAGGGAAGGGAGAGCGAGGTAGGAGATGATGTAGGGGATGGCTATGATAGAGGCTTTTGATTTAATCTGAAACCTGAAGGATGAGGAAGAGACCACCAGGTGAAGAGTGGTGGTTGCTAGGCAGAGGGAACAACAGCTGCAAAGGCTGAGGCTGGACTGAACTTGAAGAGTTCAGGAGAACAGCACGGGGCCAAGGAGGCTGCACCTGAAAGAGTGAGCCTGGGGAGATGGGATAGAGAGGTGGGTAGGGGATGAAGTCAGAAAACAGGGGACACGCAGGGCCTAGTGGGTAGAGGATTTGATTTTAAGCTGAGATGTGAAGGGTGATGGGGAGGCAGCCAGACAAAGAATAAAGATGTGGAAGAGGGTAGGTATGTTGCAAGCATAGGGTACATAGCGTATAGCAAGTGCAAAGGCCCTGAGGCTGGGCTGAGCTTGGTGAGTTCAGGAGAATATCAAAATGCCTGCATGGCTGGAGTTCCAAGGGTGGGGAAGGAGGCAGTCCTGAAGAATTAAATTGGAGAGCAGTGAGGCTCAGATCATGTATGGTCTTTTAGGCCATTGTAAGGGGTTTGGATCAAAGCTGATGCCTAGAATACGAAGTAGAGGTGGCCAACTAAAGAGTGATGAGAGGTATCCCGGGAAGAGGTCACAACAAGTGCAAAGGCCCAGAGGTGGGAGTGCACTTAATATGTTCTGGGAGACAGCAAGGAGACAGCAGGGAGCCTGAGTGAGTGATGTGGGAGGTGGTGCATGCACAAAGGTGGACAAGAGCCAAGGTTAAGCAGGATGTTCTAGGGAAGGGGCTTAGATTTAAGCCAAGTCCTAAAGAATGAAGGGGAAGCAGCCAGGAGAAAAGTGGTAGGCGGTGTTCTTGGCAAGGTGAAAAGACCCTAAAGTTAGACTAAACTGGGAGAGTTGGGGGAATCTCAAGAAAGCCAGGGTGGCTACAGCAGAATGAGTGAGGGGGAGAGTGGCAGGAGGTTAGGTCAGGGAGGTAATAGGGAGACAGATCCTGTAGGCTTTGAAGGCCGTGGGTTAGGGATTTGGATTTAAGCAAATACTTGAAGGATGAAGAGAGGTGGATGATTTGCCAGGCAGTGGGAACAGCGAGTGCAAAGGCCCTGAGGTGGATCAAGCATAATGTGCTCAAGGGGATAGCAAGGAGCCCAGAGTAGCCAGAGCTGAGTGAGTGAGGGGTGAGTCACAGGGCCTTGAATACCCTGACCTCTTGGTCCTCCCGCATCTCTACCCAGGTGGACGGCATCCTTCAGTACCTGCCCTTCCAGGCGGCAGATGGGCAGGTGCAGGTGTTCCGCCAGGGCCAATATGCTGTCGTGCACACAGACTTTGGCCTGACTGTCACCTATAACTGGAATGCCCATGTGACTGCCAAGGTGCCCAGCAGCTATGCGGCGGCACTGTGCGGGCTCTGTGGGAACTTCAATGGGGACCCAGCTGACGACCTGGCTCTGAGGGGTGGAGGCCAAGCTGCCAACGCACTGACCTTCGGGAAGAGCTGGCAGGAGGAAACAAGGCCAGGCTGTGGAGCAGCTGAGCCAGGTGACTGTCCCAAGCTGGACACCCTGGTGGCCCAGCAGCTGCAGAGCAAGAAGGAGTGTGGGATCCTTGCCGACCCCAGTGGGCCCTTCCGGGAGTGCCACCACACACTGGACCCACAGGGTGCTGTGCGAGACTGCGTCTACGACCGCTGCCTGCTGCCAAGCCAGTCTGGACCACTGTGTGACGCATTGGCCTCCTATGCTGCCGCATGCCAGGCCGCTGGGGCCACTGTGCACCCCTGGAGGAGTGAGCAACTCTGCCGTGAGTACCGAGAGTGACAACTGGGGGACTCAGCCTTATGTATATTCATTAATGTATAAATATCATTAAGTCATTGAATTCTTATAACAGCCCCATGAGGTACGGGCTATGGTTATACCCATTTAACAGATGAGGAACCAGAGGCTCAGAAAGTTTGTTACATGCCTGGGATCACGACAGCTAGGAAGTCACAGATGCAGTAAATATTTGTAAGATGGCTGAATACATCTGGTGGCCCCAGGTCTGATTCCCATTTGGCAGCTGTCATTCAGAGATGAGCTCCTAAGGATCCCTGCCTGCACATCTGGCAGTTGTCAGGCTGGTTGGTTTGGAGGATCTCAGTCAGGACTGCTTGTCTCTGCTCTGCTTGGTCTCATCTTCCAGCCGGCTAGCACAGGCTTCTTCACACAGTGGTCTCAAGGTTCCAAAGAGCAGCAAGGGCGGACAGCCCCCAGTGGGCAAGCACACTCCAGGCCTCTGCTTGACGTCACATTTGCTAATGTTCCATTGGCCAAAGTCAGTACCATGGCCAAACCCAGAGTAAGGGGTGGCCAGCGTCAGTCTGTCACAATCCCCATCATACATCTCTGCCACAAACATATGCATGAGTGAGCAACATTTAATAGGTTTTAGAAATGCCTGAGACCATAGACTCTAAGTGTTAAAAAAAAAAAGGATAGAGTGAGTTATCATTGCAAGTCTCGTTAGTACACAACTGATAAAAATATTAAACATGGGGCTTCCCTGGTGGCGCAGTGGTTGAGAGTCCGCCTGCCGATGCAGGGTACACGGGTTCGTGCCCCGGTCCGGGAAGATCCCACGTGCCGCGGAGCGGCTGGGCCCGTGAGCCATGGCCGCTGGGCCTGCGCGTCTGGAGCCTGTGCTCCGCAACAGGAGAGGCCACAACAGTGAGAGGCCCACGTATCGCAAAAAAAAAAAAAAAAAATATATATATATATATATATATATTAAACATGTATTGGAAAGACATCTCTTAATGAGATGGATGGCTTTTTCCCCAGTAGTTCATGTCTGTTGTTGGAAGGAGACAGGGTGTAGCATCAATTCTATTTTTCATTTTGTAGATATGATATTACTAGGTGGATGGAAGTGGCAGGAGTTCTGCTAGAGCAACATCACTCCGTTCTTTGAACGCCTTTTGAGCTGCAGGGAAGTTAGTCACACTGAGAGATGCCATAAAACTTACTTTTTATGACTTCTAAGCAGCTGATTCTATGAGGCCCTCCTTCTGTTTTGTCGGGAGCAGAGCTGGAACTGATTTGATACCAGTAATGATTTGTCACCAGTAATGATTTGTCATCCATTGTCTCCATGCTTATGGTAATATTTGAAATTGTCCCTTCGTGTCCCTGGAGGTTTTCACATCCCCACGGCAGCACACTGTGTTAAGATTCGGGATTGTTCTCTTCTGTAAAGTGGGAGAAGCACACTTGCAAAAGGGACAGTGGGAAAGCAGATGCAACTCCATCAGAGGCACATTCTCAGGCTGATCGTTTTTAGGAAGAACTCACATAATTAGAGCCAGGACTTGTGTGGCACACTTCCCACTGGGCAGGTTCTGTTCTAAGGGCTTAACAGCTCTCATTTCATCCTCACCACCACCCTGTGAGGTGGGATCATCAAGGAAATGGAACCGCAGAGATATTAAGTAACTTGCCTGGGGTCACACAGCAGGGCAGCACGATTTGAGCCCAGGCCAGTTGACTCCTGAATTTGTACAGTTAATTGTTGCATTCTATGGCCTCTGTAGTAATTGAGAATCTCTTATTTCCTTAAAACTACTCTTGCCCTTGGACCCCTTGGAAGGTCTAGAAGACTGGGTTGTGAGGACTCAGACACCAGGCAGAGGGAGGCCTGGGGGGTGCCTGAACCCATGTGCCCAGCACCAGCTTCAGCTCTTGTGGGTATTTTGCTATTCTCATTCATCTATCTCCTCCACCACCGCCCCTTTCTTTTTTTTATTTTGTGGAAATATTTTAAAGCAAATTCTAGACATGAATTTTGCCACAAATACTTTAGTAAACATCTCCAGCAGATAGGACTTTTAAGCAACATGACCACAGTGCTGTTATTACCAACAACAAAAATAACACTAATTCTTTAACATCCTCTAAAACCCAACCTGGGTTCGAATTTGCTCAATTGTCTAAAAAATGTGTTTTTTTCACTTTAATTGAATGAGGATCCAGACCGAATCCACACTGCACTGGGTTGGTTTGTCTGTATTCATTTTTATCCTGTAATAGCCCCCTCCTTTTTTTCTCCATCATATTATTATGAAAATTTTCAAATATACAAAAAAGTTGAAAGAACTTTACAGTGAGCACACATATACGTACCATCTAGATGCTACAATCTGTGTTTTACTATACTTGCTTTATCACATGTCTATCCCTCTATCCACCCCTTCCTTTGTTCGTGGAAAAAACAGGTCATTTATTCTACAGAATTTCCTACTTTCTGGATTTGGCTAGTTGCTTCTTCACAGTGTATTTAATTTGTCCCTCTGTCCCCTGATTCTCTTGTAAACTGGATATTAGATCTATAATGGTGCTGTCCAATAGAACTTTGGTGATGGTGGAAATGTTCTATACCTAAGCTGTCCCATCTGGTCACCACTAGTCACGTGTGGCTATTGGGCGCTTGAAATCGAGCTAGTGTGACCAAGGAACTAAATTTTACTATCAATTTTACTTAGTTTTAATTAACTTACATTTAAATGGCCACATGTGGCTATCGTATTGGATGGTGCAGATAGAGGCTTGATTGAGTTCAGTTTTAGGGGGTTTTTTTTGTTCTTTTTTTGTGAGGAACCCACCTGTTTTATAATCTGGGATGACTGGAGTTTGGAGAGAGAAACAGGGATTCTTTTTCATTTTTTTCTTTACCACCTGGCCAAATATTTTAATTTACTATAGAATTACTACCACTACTACTACATTACTGCTTTAGAGTGAAGAAGCTAAAAATACTGCATTCACAAATACACTGCATAGATTACACACACACACACACACATTTGCATGGTTAAAATATGTACCACAGATCCACAACTTGTTACCAACTTGAATAAGGTCATTAAAGACATTACAGATAAACCCAGACCACCGTTAAATTGGAATAGTATCTTAATTATCAGGAGTAGATTAACTGTGATATGTTTGCCAGGCCCCACTGAACAGAGGGTCTCCTTGCCGCTGTACCACTTATACTTGTGAGTGTGTGTGAGCATGTGTGTGTGCATGCGTGGGGGGGGGGGAGGTCCACGGTGTCCCCAGGGAGCAGGGATTCTTGATCCTGATGGCCGCTCTCCCTGCAGCCCTGAGCTGCCCGCCCCACAGTCATTACGAGGCGTGTTCCTACGGCTGCCCGCTGTCCTGCGGAGACCTCCCAGTGCCTGGGGGCTGTGGCTTCGACTGCAAAGAGGGCTGCGTGTGCGATGAGGGCTTCGTGCTCAACGGTGAGTCCTGCGTGCCGCTGCCCTCCTGTGGCTGCGTGTACCAGGGCACCTACCACCCCCCCGGCCAGACCTTCCACCCGGGGTCGGGGTGCAATTCCCTGTGCCACTGTGAGGAGGGTGGCCTGGTGTCCTGTGAGCCCTCCAGCTGTGGCCCACACGAGGCCTGCCAGCCGTCCGGTGGCGTCCTGGGCTGTGTGGCTGTGGGTTCTGCCACCTGCCAGACATCGGGAGACCCCCATTACACCACCTTCGACGGCCGCCACTTCAACTTCATGGGCACCTGTGTGTATGCGCTGGCTCGGACCTGCGGGACCCAGCCTGGCCTGGCCCAGTTTGCCATCCTGCAGGAGAACGTGGCCTGGGGCAATGGGAAAGTCAGTGTGACCAGGGTGGTCACTGTCCAGGTGGCCAACTTCACCCTGCGGCTGGAGCAGACGCAGTGGAAGGTCACGGTGAGAGCAGGGCTGGAACGTGAAGGGAAGGGGCCTGGGGTAGAGGGTGATCTGTGGGTGGAGCATGTGTAGCACTCAGGCCAGGGGCAGGGGGCACAGAGCTCTGAGTAGATGTGGGAGGCATGGGGTCTGCAAAGAGAGGGGGTGCCAGTCAGAGCCTACAGTGGGGGACCAAGACCTTCTCCCATGTGGCTCAGTCTCCACCTCCCTGCCCCTGGATTATCCCCTCCAGACATTTACCCCTTCCACTCCATCTTCCCCTCCTTCCTGGTCCCTGCTTTCATAAGGGTGTTATTACATTGAGACCTGTATTCATTTCCTGAGGCTGCTGTAACAAATTACCACCAACTTGGTGGCTTAAAACAACAGAAATTTATTTTCTCACAGTTGTGGAGGACAGAAGTCCGAAATCAAAGTGTTAGCAAGAGATGCACCGCCTCCAAAGGCTCTGGGGGAGAATCCTCCCTTTCCTCTTGCAGCTTCTGGTGGTTCCAGGTGTTCTTGGCTTGTGGCCACATCACTCCAGTCCCTGTCTTCATTTTCACATGGCCTTTTCCCCTGTGTGTCCCTGTATATTCTCCTCTTCTGTCTCTTTTAAGGACACTTGTCATTAGATATAGGGCCCACCCTAATCCAGGACGATCCCATCTCAAGATCTTTACCCTAATTACATCTGCAAAGACGCTTATTCCAAATAAGGTCATATTCTGAGGTTCTAGATGGACATATCTTTGGGGAACCACCATTCAACCCACTACAAGACCCTATTATTAGGCCCATTTACAAATATGGAAACTAAGACCCAGAGAGGTGAGGTCACACAGATCTTCAGTGTCAGGCAGGGGCTTGATCTAGGGTCTGACCTCTCAAAGTGTACCCTCTGAAGCACGGCATCTCCCACCTCCCAGGTGAATGGTGTGGACATGAGACTGCCCGTGGTGCTGGCTGAGGGCCGGGTCCGCGCCTCCCAGCATGGCTCAGACGTTGTGATCGAGACTGACTTTGGCCTGCGCGTGGCCTATGACCTCGCGTACAATGTGCGGGTCACCATCCCAGGCAACTACTACCAGCAGCTGTGTGGCCTGTGTGGGAACTACAACGGCGACCCCAAGGACGACTTCCAGAAGCCCGACGGCTCACAGGCAGGCAGCTCCAATGAGTTCGGCAGCTCCTGGCAGGAGGCAGTGCCAGGCTCTCCCTGCCTGCCCACCTGCAAGCCCGGTGAAAGCTGTGACACAGAGCTGGAGTGTAAACCTGAACTGCAGGAGAAATACGAGCAGCAGCAGTTCTGTGGGCTCCTCACCAGCCCCACGGGGCCGCTGGCTGCCTGCCACAAGCTGGTGGACCCCCAGGGTCCCTTGAAAGATTGTGTCTTTGATCTCTGTGTGGGTGGCGGGAACGAGAGCATTCTCTGCAGCAACGTTCATGCCTATGTGAGTGCTTGCCAGGCAGCTGGAGGCCACGTCGAACCCTGGAGGACCGAATCTTTCTGTCGTGAGTGAGGGGCAGAGAGAGGGGGAGGTAGAGGCACAGAAGGGGCAGACCCTGGGCCCTGCAGCCTCTCACTCCCAGGGGCTCTGACCTACACCCCCTCTTTGCAGCGATGCAGTGCCCCCCTAACAGCCACTACGAGCTCTGTGCAGACACCTGCTCCCTGGGCTGCTGGGCACTCAGTGCCCCCCCGCAGTGCCCGGATAGCTGTGCCGAGGGCTGCCAGTGTGACTCCGGCTTCCTCAACGACGGCCAAGCCTGCGTGCCCATCCAGGAATGCGGCTGCTACCACAACGGTGTCTACTACGAGGTAGGGACCTGGTCATCCTGGGCAGAGCTGGGGACTGCAAGCTGGACCCCCCTCCCACTGCCCCTTAGCACCACAGCCTGTCCGCTTGGCCTCCTGAACGTCTCTCCCACCCACTCCTCTTCCCCTCACCATGGCCCCACCGTGGTCCAAGTTTGTCCTCTCCCAGCTGTCTCCCTTCCAGCCCTCACTTTTGCTCCCTCTCCTCTACCATCCCCAAGGTAGCAGGTAAGACCCTTCCAAATATGACCATAGGTCCTGCAACTTGAAACCATTCCCTGGCTCCCCAGGTCAAGTTTCGGCTTTGTATCCAGGTCTAGAGTTCGTCTCTGTGATACCAGAGGCTAACTCCCTCTGCTTCCCTCTCCCACTCTCTGAGAGTTACTCCTTTTCCTTTGATTTGAGTGTGTGTTTATCTAAAGTTTGTCTCCCTCAAAGGTCTGAGAGCTCTGTGAGGGCAGGAACCCTCTCTGTTTGCCTCCTCATACGAATAATAATAGTACTACAGCAAACAGGTGTATGGTGCTTACTATGTGCCGGTTACTGCTTGTAAGTGCTGTATGTACAATATATATGAATTTATTTATTTATATATAATATATATACTTTTTATATAATGTTATATATAAACTTTTTATTATAAAAATTTTCACACAGGCAGAAGTCAAGAGATGAGTATAATAAATCTCCATGTACCCATCACTCAGCCTCAAAAATAATCGACATTTTCCCAGTCTTATTTCATCGCTGCCCCCGTTTCCTCTCCATTCTGGGTATTTAAAGGGAATCCTTTTTCATTTCATCTGTACTTTATATGTATTATTAAGCCAGTTATACTTTCATAAGTTGGTGCCATTCTTACCTGAAACTTACAGATGAGGAAACTGAGGCATAATGAGGCTGAGTAATTTGAGCAGAGTGGTGTAACTTGGAAATAGCAGAAACAGGCTTCAGACCCAGGCAATCTGCTCCAGGGCCTTTGCCCTTAATTCCTGTGTTTCTCCCATACAGCAGACATCTAGTAGCTATTTCGGAATAAACAAATGAGTGAGTAAATGAATGAAACTGAATGAATGAATAACTTGGGCCCCAAGGCCATGCTGTGCCTTAGACAAGGGGCCACCCTGCTGGAAGATGTCCCTTTTATGTTCTCCAGACCCCTTTATGCCCGGAACACCAAAGTTGCCAGAGTCAGCTCCCGCCCTGATAGCTGTGCCCTCTGTCCCCACAGCTGGGGCAGACTGTACTCATTGACAGCTGCCAGCAGCAGTGCGTGTGCCACGCCGGAAAAGGCCTGCTGTGCCAGAACCACAGCTGCGATCCAGAGCAGGTGTGCCAGCCCTCGGGAGGCGTCCTGAGCTGCGTCGCCAAAGGTGCTGGGCTGGGGCCAGGGCCGGTGTGGCTGGGGTAACAGAGGACGGGGACGCTGCAGCTGAGGGCGATATGACCCGGCTCTTCACGGTGGGAGGCACAGAGGACTAAGGATTAAAGTCTCAGACCTGGGGACCCCTAAGCTGGGATTCCCAGGGCCAGGGGCAGTAGCCCTTCAGACTGGAAGGCAGGGACTCTTATGGTGGAAACCAGGCTGTGGGAACCCTCAGGGATAGGTTTCCCAGGGCAGATGGCAGAGACCGTCAGTGTAAGGCAGGGACCGGCAAACTTTTTCTCTAATTGGCCAGATGGTAAATTTTTAAACTTGCAGGCCGTACGGTCTTGGTCACAACTACTCACCTCTGCCTTCGCAGCATGAAATCAGCTGTGGACTTTGTCAGTGAATGGGGTGTGGCTCCAATGAAATTTTATTAACAGAAACCGGCAGCTGGAAGTGTATAGTTTGCTGGCCACCGGTATACGGGTGTAGGCTTAGGGTTTCAGACACCATCCCCAAGGAGTAGAGGAGACTGGGACCCACAGGGACAGAAAGCAGAGTCCTGAGGTCTAAGGCAGAGACCCCACCAAAGCCAGGGTCTTGAATACAGGACCCAACTCAAGTGAAAGATCAGGATTTATAGGGACACACTCTCAGACAGGGGACACCTCTCAGGATTAAGTCTAAGCCTCAAAGCCACCCCACAGGACTGACTTCACGGGGTGGAGGGCAGAGAATTATTCCTGAGGATGAAGGGATATACCTCCAGAACTGACTGAGATCTCAGGGCTGATGGGCAGGATATCAGGGACTCCCAGGGACCGGAGTATCTTGGTCAGAGTCCAACAGGAGACAGAAGCCACACAGTAGCTTAAATAGGGAAAGTTTAATAGAATTCTTTGCTTGTAATAGGGATTGACTACTAAGGGATAAAAAGAATGCCGACGAACACAGGAAGAGCAGATGTAGGGAGCAGCCCCTGCCCCCAAAGGTTACAGCAGAGCACCTAAGGAAGGGAGGAATTGGGAAGACGGCCCCCACTCCAAGGCTGAGAGGCAGATCTCATTGGAGGGTGGCAGAGAGGTTGTGCAGGCTGAGCTGGAAGGTGGGAAAACCCCCACTGGGGTGCTGGCAAAACTCACTGGGAAGCCACCTGCCGGGGTGCCTGAGTGACTCGCTGGGAAACCAGCTGGGGCCAGTGAACCTCACCGAGTGGGTGTCCCCCAGGCTGCTGGCCCTGCTTGCTACCAGGAGCCTGGAGAGCAAAGCCCACTGGAAGCAGAGCAGCCCCTTCCTCCTGCCGTGACCCTCCAGCACCTTCTGCTGACAAAACCTAACTTTATTGGTGGATTTGGAGCTAAGGGGCAGTCAACTGAAAACTGGCACAGGGGGAGAGAGAAGGAAGTTTTAAGGCTGGGGTCTTGGGCACAGGGGTTCCAAAAGCTGGGTTCACAGATTCAGTGGCCCTAGGAACAGTCTTGGACAAAGAGACCCTCGGAGGTAAGGCCTGAGAAATGAGATCCCAAGGCCAGGGTCTTAGGCACAGCAACCCCAAGGAGATAGACTCTTGCACAGAGGGATTGCCAGGCTATGAGACTCAGATACAAGGACCCCAGGGTCAGGGTCTCAAATGGTGGGACCTCTGGGGTTAGTTTCTCACCAGAAAGTTCCTGAAGTACCTTGGTCTTGGGCACAGAGACCTCCAGGACCTGGGTCTCAGGTGTGGTGGCCCTCAGGAGGCTGGGAGCTCAGGTGTGGGGGAACCCGGGCCCGAGGTCTTGGACACGGAGAACCCTGGGCTGTGGATGTCCTCATGGATGCCCACAGGGCTAGCATCACAGACACAGGGACTCCTGTGTCTCTGGTCTCAGACCTCGGTCCTCTGGGGCTGAGATCTCAAGCAAGGGGACCCCAGGGCCTGGGTTTCAGATGTAGGGACCCTAGGACCTGTTTCTTGGCTGCAAGGACCTTGGGGCCTGGGTCTCAGACAACAAACAGCAGGGCCTGGGTCTCAGATGTGGGGACCTTTGACAGGGTCTTGGACACAGAGTTTCAGACGTGGAGGGGTGCCCAGGGCCTGGTCTCAGAAATGGCAGACTGTAGGGCCTGCATCTCAGATGGGAGGAACCTGGAATCTGGTCTCACCCCCAGTTGCCCTTAGAGCCAGTATCCCTCGCACAGATTGGGTCAGATGCTGGGAAGTAGCTGGCCGTATGCTTGGCAGCCCCTCAAGGTCCTCTCTCCTCTGCCCCCAGACCCGTGCCATGGTGTGACGTGTCAGCCACAGGAGACATGCCAGGAGAAGAATGGCCAGGGTGTGTGCATGCCCAACTACGAGGCCACGTGTTGGCTGTGGGGTGACCCACACTACCACTCTTTCGATGGCTGGAACTTTGACTTCCAGGGTACTTGTAACTATGTGCTGGCATCAACCAGCTGCCCAGGGAGCAGTGCCCAGGGCCTGACATCCTTCACTGTCACCACCAAGAATAAGGACCGGGGAAACCCCTCTGTGTCCCACGTGAGGCTGGTCACCGTGACCATCCTCAACACCAACATCTCCATCCACAAAGGCGAGATCGGCAAAGTCCGGGTAAGGATGGCCCCTGAGCCCCCAGGTAGGGTGGGAATGGTCCTGCCAGCCACAGTTAGGAGCTCAGTGCTCTCTCTCTTCACTTAGGCCTGAAACAAAATGGCAGCAAGAGCAATAATAATTACAAAAAATCATCACCCCTCTATTGGGAATTAAATGAGTCTAGCCCTTTGTTAAGGGCTTTAATGTAGGACTTAAATTTTGCCTTTTTAGAATATGCCTTTTTAGAGATCTGGTTTTGAATCCAGGCTCTCCTTATGAGCTGTGTGATGTTGGGCAAATGACTTGACTTGGTGGGCCTCAGTTTCCTCATCTGTGAAATGGGGATCATAGCAGGCCCTGCCCCACAGTGAGGTGATGCATGTAAAGTGCTCAGCTGAGGGTCTGACCCAGGTAAGCACCCTTGACTGCTTGTGAGGGAACAAATGAGAGGCCCAGAGCCTCCGACATGAAGAGAAATTGAGAGAGATGGAGAGAGAGAGATGGACTGCCCAGAATAATGGAGATGCAGATTAATGTCAGCTCACAGGGAGAGAATGAGGTACGGAACAGAGCAGGCCCTCAATGAACGATGGTGAGTGAGTGGAAGAAATGCCCAGACACACAGACATGCACAGGAGATGATGAGAGAGGGAGGGACTAGGTGAATGAGACCCAGAGAAAGACCCAGAGAGATGGACCTAGAGAGAGAATGTCACACCACACACACAGATGCAGAGAAAGAGAGTGCACACACAGACACACACACACACACACACAGATGCAGAGAGAGATAGTGCACAAGTGAGAAAGACACAGAGAACGGAGGGGGCCCAGAGAGAGAGACAAATGAGAGAAACTCATAGAGAATCCGGAGAGAGAGAGAGAGGTCTAGATACAGAAGGAGGGAGAGAAACAGAGAGAGAGAGGGAGAGATGAGGGAGGGAGACAAAGATCAAAAGAGAAACCCAGGGCTTCCCTGGTGGCGCAGTGGTTGAGAGTCCGCCTGCCGATGCAGGGGACATGGGTTCGTGCCCCGGTCCGGGAAGATCCCACATGCCGCGGAGTGGCTGGGCCCGCGAGCCATGGCCGCTGAGCCTGCGTGTCCGGAGCCTGTGCTCCGCAATGGGAGAGGCCACAACAGTGAGAGGCCCACATACCGCAAAAAAAAGAGAGAGAAACCCAGAAAAAGCAGCAGAGTGGGCTTTCATTCTCCAGGGCCTGGACTAGAGCAGATGTCCATAATGTTTGTCAAATGACTATATGACCAGCAGTCACGGGGAAGGCCTTGGCAGCTCCCAGCCACAGCAGGACGAGCGAGGGAGGCAGGGGGCCAGAGCCGGGCTTCGGCATCTCCAGTGACCTATGTTTGCCTCCCTTCCCCCTCTTCCCCCAGGTGAACGGCGTGCTGACGGCATTGCCTGTCTCTGTGGCCGGTGGGCAGCTTTCAGTCACCCAGGGCGTATCGAGAGCGGTGCTGGCCACCGACTTCGGGCTGCGGGTCAGCTATGACTGGGATTGGCGAGTGGAGGTGACGCTGCCCAGTAGCTATCACGGTGTGGTGTGTGGGCTCTGTGGGAACATGGACCGTAACCCCAGCAACGACCAAGCCTTCCCTAACGGCACGCTGGCTCCCTCCATACCCGTCTGGGGCGGCAGCTGGCGGGTTCCAGGCTGGGACCCACTGTGCTGGGATGAATGTCAGGGGTCCTGCCCAACATGTGCCGAGGACCGACTGGAGGAGTACAGGGGCCCCGGCTTCTGTGGACCCCTGGCCCCTGGCTCCGGAGGCCCCTTCGCTGCCTGCCATGCCCACGTGGCCCCTGATAGCTTCTTCAAGGGCTGCGTTCTGGATGTCTGCCTGGGCGGTGGGGCCCAGGACATACTTTGCCAGGCTCTGGCTGCCTATGCCACTGCCTGCCAGGCTGCTGGGATTGTCATTAAGGACTGGAGGACGCAGGCCGGCTGCGGTGAGTGTTGGGGGACAGAGCAGAAGCTGGGGGCAGGGGTCCTGTCTCTTTGGGGCTGGTCTGGTTTCACTCCAGTCCTTCTGGGTCTGTTTGTTTGGTTTTTTCTCTCTGTCTCTCTGTTTTTGTTATTGTCTCTCAGTCTCTTGGCGCTTGTCTCTGTGTCTCCCTTTGATTGTCTCTCATCCTCTCTCTCCCTGTCTCTGGGTCTTTCATTGTCTCCTGCTCTGTCTCTCGTGGTCTCTGTCTGTCTCCTCCTACCCTATCCTCAGACCCCACCTCCTGACACCATTCTCTCCTTTTCTTTCCCTCCCACTCCTTCATCCACCCACAGAGCTCTCCTGCCCAGAAAACAGCCACTACGAGCTCTGTGGCCCACCCTGCCCAGCCAGCTGCCCGTCTCCTGCACCCCCCACCGCCTCTGCCCCATGTGAGGGCCCCTGCACCGAGGGCTGCCAGTGTGACTCAGGCTTCGTGTTGAGCGCCGACCGCTGCGTTCCCCTGGATGGTGGCTGCGGCTGCTGGGCCAATGGCACCTACCACGAGGCAGGCAGCGAGTTTTGGGCTGATGCCACCTGCTCCCAGCGGTGCCACTGCGGGCCTGGCGGTGGCTCACTGGTCTGCAAGCCTGCCAGCTGCGGGCTAGGTGAAGAGTGTGCCCTATTGCCCTCAGGCCAGCATGGCTGCCACCCTATCAGCACAGCTGAGTGTCAGGCCTGGGGTGACCCCCATTACATCACCCTGGATCGGCACCAGTTCAACTTCCAAGGCGCCTGTGACTACCTGCTGAGTATGCCCTGCCACAGACTACCCCCGGGGGTAGAGAACTTCACAGTCACGGTAGCCAATGAGCACCGGGGCAGCCAGGCCATCAGTTACACCCGCACTATCACCCTGCACATCTACGGCCACAGCTTCACCCTCAGTGCCCGCTGGCCCCGACAGCTGCAGGTGAGGGGTCAGTGGGCCAGGCAAGAGCATGTGCCAGCCCTGGAGTTGCCTGGGACAGTTAGGGGTCTGCCACTACTCTGATTGCCTTTCACAGGTTAACAGGGCAGATGGAGGGATCGAGAGAGAGTATAGGCCTTGGAGCTGGATGGCTTGGAGTAGTGGCTTCCCCATCTTTGAGCCTTAGTTTATTCCTCTGTAAAATGGGTCTAAGAACAGTACCTGCTTCGGAGGGTAGTGTGAGGAGCCAGTGACATCGTGCCTATAGTCACTTATTATTAGTACTACTATTATAATTACAAGGGGGGAGGTCACGTGCACAGGGACCCTACCCACCACCACCACCACCACCACCACCACCCCCCCCCCCCCCCCCCCCCGCCACTAGATAGTGGAGTCAGGATTCGAACCTGTGCCTGCGACGTTCACCACCCCCACTCCCACCCCGACCCTGTAGGTGGACGGCAGGCTGGTGGCGCTGCCCTTCCAGCTGGACTCGCGCCTGCGCGCACACCTGAGCGGCGCCGACGTGGTGGTGACCACTGCCAGGGCGATCTCACTGGCTTTCGACGGAGACAACAACGTGCGCCTGCGCGTGCCGGCGGCGTACGCGGGCACCCTTTGTGGCCTGTGCGGGAACTACAACCAGAACCCCAACGACGACCTGAATGCGGTGGGCGGGAACCCAGACGGCTGGCAAGTGGGCGGCGCCGAGGGCTGCGGGGAGTGCGTGCCCGGGCCGTGCCCGCAGCCCTGCACGCAGGAGCAGCAGGAGCCCTTCGGCGGTCCGGACGCCTGCGGCGTGATCTCTGCCCCCGACGGCCCGCTGGCTCCTTGCCACAGCCACGTGCCGCCCACGCAGTACTTCCAGGCCTGCTTGCTGGACGCCTGCCAGGCTCAGGGCCATCCGAGAGGCCTCTGCCCTGCCGTGGCCACCTATGTGGTAGCCTGCCAGGCCGCTGGGGCCCAGCTTGGCGAGTGGAGGCGGCCGGACTTCTGCCGTGAGTACTGATCCATGCATGGGCCGCATAGCAGGGGTCTCCCCTCCTCCCCCCTTCCCAGGGCTCTAAGACAAGAGCCTTCTCCTCGGTGGGCTTAGGCACCACCCTGCCTCCCCTGAGCCCAGATATCTCCTGTGAAAGAAACACCTTGGCGTTCACACACTGAAATATACCAGGTCACGTTCTGCAGTGGTAGAGACTCAGATACACGTGGTTGGAAACCCTGCATCCAGTACCCTCTCAGGATTCATGCGCTTAGATAGACTGGGGTGGCTGACCCTGTCCAAGCTACACAGCTAGATAACACTTGGTCAGGTAGACTCTCTCAGCTACCCCTGGTTAGAGAGACCTAGAGAGTTACACCTGGTCAGATGCCCCTAGACGGTTTTAAACAGGGAAATACACAGGGTCGGATAGAACTGGTCCCGTAACCTCAGACAGAGACTCCTCTGGTCAGAGACACTTGATCACATTTACACTGAGACACACTTAGGCAGATATACCCACGTAGAATCAGGACCCTGACATAGCCCCAGGCAGATACATACAGATTCATGGTCAGATAGTCCTGGGCAGTTCCCCTCAGACAGATCTCCTGGTCAGATTTATCCTGTCAGCTTCACCCAATCCACATACATGTGGTCGGAGTCACACACTGACAGACCCTGTCGTCGAGACCGTGAGAGGCTCCAGGTCAGACACTGACAGTCAAGCATACTCGTGTGGATTCATACCCCAAGGTACATCCGGCCAGATTCACACCCTGAGATACAGTTGGTTCCTGCATATCTTGGTCAGATATATGGGGTTGGA
Organism: Phocoena phocoena; assembly: GCF_963924675.1. Taxonomy (NCBI): domain Eukaryota; kingdom Metazoa; phylum Chordata; class Mammalia; order Artiodactyla; family Phocoenidae; genus Phocoena; species Phocoena phocoena. The sequence continues at coordinate 12,551,681 of NC_089238.1, forward strand.
TTCACCCAGTCAGATCGACTTGATCTTTAGAAACACTTGATCCGGTTGACACACTACCTGGGCAGAGAGACCCCAGATCCCCACACTGAATCCCCCCGTTAGATGTAGTGGATCAGACACCCCACTCAGATCCCCGGACAGATTCACTCACTGCACATTCACTCTGCAGAACATACAGATTCACCTGGGCAGGTTCTCCCGCTCTGTGCCTCCCCTGTGTTCCTCCCTCGTGCCTGCCTGGCTCATTCCCCTCTTGTCCCCACAGCCCTCCAGTGCCCGGCCCACAGTCACTACAAGCTCTGTGGTGACTCCTGCCCTGTGAGCTGCCCTAGCCTCTCAGCGCCCGAGGGCTGTGAATCCACCTGCCGGGAGGGCTGTTTCTGCGACGCTGGCTTTGTGCTTAGTGGAGACACCTGCGTGCCTGTGGGCCAGTGCGGCTGCCTCCACGAGGGCCGCTACTACCCGCTGGGCAAGGACTTCTACCCGGGTCCTGAGTGTGAGCGGCGCTGCAAGTGTGGGCCGGGCGGCCAGGTCAGCTGCCAGGAGGGCGCGGCCTGCGGGCCCTACGAGGAGTGCCGGTTACAGGATGGCGTCCAGGCCTGTCGCCCTACAGGCTGTGGCCGCTGCCTGGCCAGCGGGGGCGTCCACTACATTACCCTCGATGGCCGTGCCTATGACCTGCATGGCTCCTGCTCCTATATCTTGGCCCAGGTCTGCCACCCACAGCCTGGGGACGAGGACTTTACCATTGTGCTTGAGAAGAACGCGGCTGGAGATCCCCAGCGTCTGGTGGTTACTGTGGCTGGCCAGGTTGTGGGCCTGGCTCGAGGGCCACAGGTAAGTGGACGTGGCCTTGCCCTGGGGGTCTGAGGGCAACCTGGCCCCACCTTGGAGGCTCTGAGGGGGACAGGGCCCACCCTGGGGGTTTTGAGCGAGATATGTCCCTGCCCCACGGGGGACTGAACAAGACACAGCCCTGCCCTGGGGTCTCTGAAGGGGACACGACCCTACCCTGGGAAGTCTGGGGGGGGACATGGCCCCACCCCAGTGTGACTGAGAGAGAGACAGCTGCATCCTGGGAGTCTGAGGGAACTGCCTTACCTGTGCTTCTATGAGTCCCTGACGCATCTGACCCTCCATCCAGGTCACTGTGGACGGTGAGGCTGTAGCCCTGCCTGTGGCTGTGGGCCACGTGCGGGTGACCGCCGAGGGCCGGAACATGATCCTGCAGACCACCAAGAACCTGCGTCTTCTCTTTGACGGCGATGCCTACATCCTCATATCCATCCCTAGCCCCTTCCGTGACCGGCTTTGTGGCCTCTGTGGGAACTTCAACGGCAACTGGAATGATGACTTTGTCCTGCCCAGTGGCGCCATGGCCCCCAGCGTGGATGCCTTTGGAGCCGCATGGCGGGCACCTGGCTCCTCCCAGGGCTGTGGCGAGGGCTGTGGGCCCCAGGGCTGCCCCCGGTGCTCAGCAGAGGAGACGGCGCCGTATGAGAGCCTTGAGGCCTGCGGGCGGCTCCAGGATGCCAAGGGCCCCTTCTCGGCCTGCCATGCAGCTCTGAGCCCCTCTGAGTACTTCCGCCAGTGCGTCTATGACCTCTGTACCCAGAAGGGCAACAGTGCCGCCCTCTGCCGCAGCCTGTCAGCCTACACAGCGGCCTGCCAGGCAGCTGGCGTGGCCGTGAAGCCCTGGAGGACAGACAGCTTCTGCCGTGAGTGTCCATGGGCCCCTGGGAGGACTTCAGCCCAGGCTCGGGGGCACCCTCTGGCCTGCTCCCTGTCCTGTGTACATCTCAGGAGTCCCCAGCTCCTCCCACGGCACACCCTGCTGGCTTCCCTCCTGCCTGGCTGACCGGCCCTTCTCAGACTCCTTTCAGGGGCCTGCTCTCCTGAGACCTCAGATACAGTTCTTCTCAAGGCCCATCCTGAACCTTTTCTGTGGTGACCTTGGAGGGTGGGTCGGGCAGGTCAGAAGCTCACACAATAAAGCCTGAGTCTGTGGCTCACCCAGTTCCTCCAGGATGGGACCATAGCCCCTCAGATCCTTTAAGACAAGGCTGCAGCTCCCTCAGACGCCCAGCCCAAGACTGTACCTCTTAGATACCCCCAGTTAGGGCTTATCTGTTTCCTTCAAACCCCCAGGACAGGGCCATGTCTCCTTGGACTCTTCTGGACAAGGCAGTGGCCACTCATGCCCCCAGGGCAGGGCTGTGTCTCCTTCATTCTCCTCAGGGTAGGACCTACATCCAGGCCCATACCTACCCTTATAGCCTTAGATTTGTCCTCGGTGCTGGCAGTAGACACTGCCTGTCTCCATGTCTGACCTCTCTCCTGACTGCCAGCCTCATGGGTCCAGTGACCTCCTGGACACTTTGCACTTGGTGTCCTCAGGGTCTCTCACACACCTCCCGTGTTCCTGTATGACATCAGCATTTCACCCCAAACCTGATCCTCCTATTCCTGATCCTGGTCCTCATCGCGGGGCAGCCACACCATGCACCAGTTGCTTAGCCAGAGCCCAGGCCCTCACTCTGGTTGCTTCCCCTGGGTCCTCACAGCCCCCATCCTGGCCCTGACCCCTCTGCCTGTGCTTGCCGCATCCCGGCCCTGACCTTCTGTCTGTATTTCCCCAATGCAGCCCTGATCACACTGGGCCATCGCTATCTGTCCCACTGACAGATAGGGCAGGGCCTGGAGCTGTCTTCATTGCCGTGTCCCCAGCACCGGCAGCCCAGAGCTGGGTGTGCAGTAGGCCCCATTCATTATTCAGTGGCCGTGTGCAGGCATGACCCGACCCTGCCTTCTCTCTCCGCAGCGCTCCAGTGCCCTGCCCACAGCCACTACTCCATCTGCACGCGCTCCTGCCAGGGCTCCTGTGCGGCTCTCTCTGGCCTCACGGGCTGCACCACCCGCTGCTTTGAGGGCTGCGAGTGTGACGACCGCTTCCTGCTGTCCCAGGGTGTCTGCATCCCTGTCCAAGACTGCGGCTGCACCCATGACGGCCGATACTTGCCAGTAAGCAGGAGCTTGAGATGGGCAGGGAGGGTGGAGGGGCTTGAGGGGGACTCAGAGTTTCTGTGCTGACCCCCTCGAGGATGGGAACAGAGAGGCTGCCACCACTTCCCTGCTGTGTGGCTCAATGTTAGTAACGTCCCTGTGTTAGTTTCCTGTGGCTGCTGTGACGAATGACCGCAACTCGGTGCCTTAAAACAAGAGAAATTTATTCTCGCACAGTTCTGGAGACCAGAAGACAGAAATCAGGATAACTGGGGCAAGATGTCGGCAGGGCGGCACTCCCTCCAGAGGCTGTAGGGGAAAAGCTGTTCCTTGCCTCTCCCAGCGTTTGGTGGCTGCAGGCATTCCTTGGCTTATGGCCACGTCACTCCAATTTCTGCTTCCATGTCGCATTTCCCCTCCTCTTCTGTATGTGTCATAAAATTTCCCTCTGGCTCCTCCTTATAAGGATACACTTGATTGTATTTAAGGCCCACCCAGGATAATTTCAGCATCTCAAAAATTTTTAATCACAACTGCAAACACCCTTTTTCCATATAAGGTAACATTTACTGGGTCTAGGACCTGATGTCTTTGGGGTGGCCATTATCGGGCCTACTACAGTCTCCTTCCTGAGCCTCATTTTCTCCATCTGTAAAATGGGGTTAGTCATCATCCTTGCACCATAGTTGTCTGAGGAATTGGGGGTGATTGTGCTTGAAAGGCACCCACTGAGCACTGGGCCTCACCCTCCATGTTCATCACACTCAGTAAAAATAATAGTAATTTATAGGGCTTCCCTGGTGGCGCAGTGGTTGAGAGTCCGCCTGCCGATGCAGGGTACACGGGTTCGTGCCCCGGTGTGGGAGGATCCCACATGCGGCGGAGCGGCTGGGCCCGTGAGCCATGGCCACTGAGCCTGCGCGTCCGGAGCCTGTTGCTCCGCAACGGGAGAGGCCACAACAGTGAGAGGCCCGCGTACCGCAAAAAAAAAAAAAAAAAAAAAAAAAAATAATAGTAATTTATAGCAGAGCACAGCTACAGTCATTTAATAATGGGAAGCGAAAGTTAATAGTTGATTTACTTTTGTGATTGATATTTTTTGAGCCCTTACTATGCACCAAGTTTGTTATAGACGTCATTTGATAGTCACAGCGATTCTACAAGTCACGTACTATTGTTATTTTCCCCATTTTATGGATGACAGAGAGAAGTCAGCCCAAGGCTACCCGTTAGCAAGTGGGGAGTCTGGGATGCACACCCCAGCAGCCTGGGCTCACCTTCTGAACTACTAGGCTGTCCTGCTTCTTCAAAAGCACATTTATCAAATAAAGGAAAGATGGATTACCACATCCCTTCCCTGTTCCTCCCAGTTTTATTAACAGCAGAAAGGTAGGCTAGAGTGTCTAGAAGTGCAGGACTTCTGCAGAAGAAGATGCCAAACTACTCCTACTCCTTCCTTCAGGCCTCACCGCCTACAGGAAGCCCTCTCTGATCCCCTAGGTGGGGTTAGGCTCCTCCTCTGGACCCCCACAGACCCCTGTGCTTCCCCATGCCAGCCTTGACCACGCTGCCCGTGCTAGAAGGTTTCTTGGATTTGTGGGTCTGATATTCAGGGGAGAGGTCTGGGCTGGAGACATAAATGTGGGAGTCATCAGTATAGAGATGGTAATTTTTTTAAATTAAATGTATTCATTTTGTTTAAAGTTCTCAAACTTTTATTTTTAAATAATTCAAATTTAAGAAAAATTGCAAGAATAGTACAAAGAACTCCTGCCTACCCTTTACTCAGGTACTTCGAATGTTGACCTTTTTTGCCACTTTATCATCCCCTCTCTCTCTCTCTCTCTCTCCATATATATATATGTTTGTATGCATACACACATACTGCTTTTTCTGCACCATTTGAGAGTATGATGCAGACATAGTACCCCTTTACCCCTAAATACTTTTGCAAGGATTTCTTAAGAATAAAAAAACTCATTTGATCTGACCACAGTACAATTCAAAGTCAGAAAATTAATACTGACTTGATACTGTTATCTAACGTAAAGGTTTTATTTGAATTTCACCTGTTGTCTCAATAATGGTCTCTATAACAATTACCCACACCCGACCCACACCCTGGGCCAGGGTGTAGCTGAGGATCAGACACTGCTTTTAGTCTTCATGAGATTTGGTGAGATCACCAGGTAGTAAATGGTAGATAGAGAAAGAATAGATCTGAGGACTAAGCCCTGGGCAGGATAGTGTTCAGGATTTGGGAGATGAGGAGGAACTTGAAAATGCAGTGAAGAAAGAACAGCCGGTCAGACAGGAGAAAACCAGGAGAAAGTCCATTTCCTGGAATTGGGTTTCCAGAGCCCTCTGTTCTAGGCTGGGGGTGCCAGGACTCTGGAATATCTCCAGTGCCCACTCCTACCTATATCAGTTAGCTTTTGCTGGGTTGCAAACCACCCCCAAAACATAGTGGCTTAAAACAACGGTTTGTTTAGTTCACAATTCTGCAGCTCTGCAGTTTGGGCTGGGATCAGCAGGGCAGTTCTTCTGCCACCCCTGGGCTCACTCCTACATCTGTGGTCCCCCAGTGGGTCAGCTGAGGGCTGGCTGTCTCTCTTCCACGGGGTCTCTCATACTCAGGCAGGCTAGCCTGTGGTGTCTGGGAAGGGTTCCGAGAAAGAGAGAAGAAATCTGTAAGGTCTCTTGAGGTCCAGGCTTGAACCTGGCACAGCGTTGCTTCTGCTGCATTGTAATAACCAAGGCAGAGTCTGAAGCCCAGCCCAGATTCGTGAGGAAGGGGAAACTCCATTTCTTAATGGGAGCTACTGCAAAGTCACTCTGCATGGGTCCAGAGGGTTGACGGGTTGTGTCTGTTTTTTCAGTCCACCGCACCACTGTAACCTGGCCCCTTTCTGTGCACAGGCGAACTCCTCCCTGCTGACCTCAGACTGCAGCGAACGCTGTTCCTGCTCCTCGAGCACCGGCCAGACGTGCCAAGCGGCCAGCTGTCCGCCAGGCCGCGTATGCGAGGTCCAGGCTGGGGTCCGGGACTGCTGGGTCTCCCGTGGCCTCTGTTCCCTCTCTGTGGATGCCAACCTCACCACCTTCGATGGGGCCCGCAGTGCCGTCAGCTCCCCCGGCGTCTACGAGCTCTCTTTCCGCTGCCCAGGACTACAAGAGACCGTCCCGTGGTACCGTGTGGTCGCTGGTGTCTGGCCCTGCAATGGCAAAGCTGCAGTTCCGGGCTACGTTCACATCTTCTTCCAGGATGGACTGGTGACTGTGACCCGAAACAAGGGCGTGTGGGTAAGCCTGGACACAGGGGGCATGTCTCCCCTGGGCTTTGTTCTTCCTGTTGCAGTGTCCCTACATTCCTGGCAGCCCATCTGCCTTGCTGTCTGTTTTCTTTACAGATCTCTGCAGTTTGTTTCTCTGGATTTCTATTTGTGTCAGTACTTCAAACTTAGTCCCTCTATTCTGGCTGAGCTCTTGAAGAGCAAAAGCACATTCAAGTAACTTACTAGTTTTGATTTTAGTGTTAACCAAGACTCTGTTGGTTGCAAGTGACAGAAAACCAAATTCAGAGTGCCTTGAGTAAAAATGAATTGATTGGCCCACATAGCTAGAAAATCCAGGGACAGAGCCTCAGGAGTGGCTGGATCCAGGTGCCTGGCAGTGTCATCGGAATTTGTACCTCTGTGTTTTAGACTTGCTGTCCCCCAAATCAGCTTCATTCTCTGTGACTCCCCACAACATACTCATGAGACAGGGACTATTATTATCCCCATTTTACACAGAGGGGAAACAAGGGCCCCGGAAGGTGACATCATTTACCCAAGTCACTCAGAGAGTACCCGGGAGATCCAGGCTTTGAACCCACCGGCACCCAGGCTCTGAACCACTTCGATGGGAATGGAGTGTGGTGGTGACTGTGTGGATATAAGGGACCAAGATGGATTCCAGGTGCAGTGCTCAGTGGGAGCACCCTTTGGACTCTATCAATCCCAGGCCACTCGACCCTTCCCTCAGCCGTCTTTCAGCTTGCTCTTAGGGCCCCCTCAGGCCTGTCATTGTTTGCCTCATGAGTCCATTCCAGCCCCAGTGGGTTCTCCCTTCTGCCCCTTGACTTCTGTTGACTTACCACTGCCTGGCATTTACCAAAACCCACAGTTCTCACCACCCCAATTCCAAATTTCTAGAGAGAGAATCTGGCCGAACTGAGGGCTGATGCTGACTCAGAGTCTAATCATCCGTGGCCCAAGTAATAGAGCCTAAGACCCAAACACAGATGTCAGGCTGCCCTGAAGTTCCCATGTCTCTGTTTCCATGACCTGTTCATTGACTGCAGAGACATCCACTGGTGTCCTCTGGGTCTAGTGGGGCGATAAAGCCAATGCTCCACACACTCCTCCCCCAACGAATGGTCTGTCTACATCCCTCCACCAAGGCATCGAGATGGTCCAAGACTCAGCCCTGCTGAAAGCAGGGAAGCTTGAGTTCTCTTGTTAGTGTAATCTGGACCAGTCCCTCTTTTTCTCTGGCCTCTGGTTGATCCATAATTCAGGTGAACAGACCCCTGCTCTTGACCTTCCCTTGCTCCTCTATCAAGAAACGATTCTCTACACAGCAGATGTTCTAGAAATGTGAAGCAGATCCGGGCATTCTGCTGCTTAAAACTCTACAGTGACTTCCCAGAACAACATTCCAAACTCAAGCCACCTCCCTTCCATGGCCTTGTGTGATCGGACTGCTGCCAGCCTCACCAACCTCATTTCCTACAGCTCCTTCCCTCATTGGCTGTGCTGATAATAGGCCAAGCTGGCCTTTATCCTATCCATACAGCAGAGCAAGCTTGTTCCCACCTCGGGGCCTTTGCATTCGCTGTTCCCACTGCTGCAATGCAGATCTTCTAAGAGTTCGCTCCTTCTCATCCTTCAGACCTCAGTTCTGGCATTGCTTCTACCGAGAGGCCTTTCCCAACTACCTGTGGAAGCTCTGACTCCATCCCAGCCTCAGTGCTGTTACTCTGTTTTATTTCCTTCAAGTGCTTATCACTATCTGAGGTTATCCATTATTTCTTTGTGTTTGTTGCCTTTCTCCATTACTAGAATACAATCCTCAGATGGGCAGGGATCCTGTTCATCTTGATCATCACTTTGTCACCAGTACCCAGATCAGGGCCTGGCACCAAGAGGGTACCCAGGAAAAGTTTGGTTTTGTGAATACATTCATCCCTGTTCCCTCCACACCAGGCCATGTGCTGGGTAACACAGATAACTCAGACCCAGTTCTTATATCGTCGAAGCTTGCAGCCAGGTGAAACTTTCCATCCATCTCTCCAACTATCCTTCACTGCATCCATCCCTCCTTCTCTCCTCCTTCTACCTCTCTTTCCTTTTTCCCTCTCTTCCTCACCCCTCCCCTCCCTCCATTCCTTCCTTCCATCCATCCATTTATTCACCCACCCATCCATCCATCTTTTCAGACCTATCTACCTGTCTTTCCAGTCTATCTACCCAACTCTCCAATCATCTGGCAGAGGAAGAGTCACATAAAAAAGCATTTAGAAAAAAAGAACTTTTCTTTGAAACAAGGCTTGCTAGGGAATCTAACTTCAGAAGGGTTAACTCGTCGAAGAAAACAGACAACAGGACTTCCCTGGTGGTGCAGTCGTTGAGAATCCGCCTGCCGATGCAGGGGACACGGGTTCAAGCCCTGGTCTGGGAAGATCCCACAGGCCGCAGAGTGACTAAGCCCGTGTGCCACAACTACTGAGCCTGCGCTCTAGAGCCCGCAAGCCACACCTACTGAGCTCGTACGCCACAACTACTGAAGCCCATGCACCTAGAGCCTGTGCTCCACAACAAGAGAAGCCACCGCGATGAGAAGCCCACGCGCCACAACGAAGAGTAGCCCCCACTCGCCCCAACTAGAGAAAGCCCGTGTGCAGCAACGAAGACCCAATGCAGCCATAAGTAAATAAATAGATAGATAGATAGATAGATAGATAGATAGATAGATAGATAAATTTATTTTTTTAAAAAGAACCAACAGACACAGTTATTTAAAGGGAAAAACTCACAAGGTTACTGAGTCCACAGCCAGTGATGGAGAAATATAGTCGTTTTCTCACATGATCATTATACTTGCTAGGTCATTACTTGTCTTCAGACATCAGCATTGAAAAAATAAGGGATGAAGCTGCCTTGTTAGGGAACCAGTAACTTACAGGAAATGCTCAAGTGTTCTTTTCTTTTGTAAACTAGAATCAGACAGGATGATGCTGGGATTTGACTGATTGTTTGTTTATCTATCTGGTACAAGTGCTTCCCCCCAACCCCGGCCGCCCTTGGAATGTTGTGTGCACGCCCGCTTATGCATTGATCCCTCTGTTCATCCATCCGCTCTCTGTCCTTCTATCCATCCATCCACATCTCCAGCTACCTTAGGTCTCCATCTCTGCATTTGGTGCACTCATCCAGGTCTCCATCTCTCCATTTGGTGCAATCATCCAGGTCTCCATCTCTTTCAGAAGCCGCATCTCTGCTTCCACTCCTTGAACTTGTTGTCTTCCTTGGGCTCTCCATCCTAGTAATACCCCAGCTCTCCTGTGGTTCCAGCTCACCTCTGTGTTTCACCCACCCTTCCCCAACCACCAGGTGAATGGTCTCCAAGTGGATCTACCAGCTGAGGTGTTAACATCTGTGTCCGTGAGTCGGAATCCTGATGGCTCCGTGCTAGTCCAGCAGAAGGCAGGGGTTCGGGTGCAGCTTGGCACCGATGGGCAGCTAGCTGTGGTGGTCGGCAATGACCATGCTGGGATGCTGTGTGGGGCCTGTGGAAACTTTGACATGGACCAGACCAATGATGGGCATGACTCCCAGAAGGAGACAACACTGGAGAACTGGAGAGCACAAGACTTCTCCCCATGGTGAGGAATGTAGCTTGGAAGCCAGGCTACTTGGAGCAGGGGCACCTGGGTCCTCATGGGAAAGGGGCAGTCGGGATGGGTGCTCAGTCTACAAAAAGTGCTAAGTGTCTGTCTCTTGCAGTCAGGACTGATCGGTCATCCACCGGGAATGAGGACTTCAGGACCTGAGCCCCCTGGAGGTTGCAATAATTGTCACTGTATGTCCCTCATCCACTCTACCCCTTTGCTGAGCCACTGAGGCCAGCTGGAAAGCGTTGAATAAATGTCTTAAGCTAAGCTGTACACCAGTGTACCTGTCTCATGTCTTCTCATCCCTGACGTTCCTTCCTGCACAGCAGGTGTCAGATGCCTGGGGAATCTGGCACGTGATGAATATTTGTTGGCAGGTGAGGGGATGGTTGGATGGAGATAGATGGGTAGATTGGGAATAAGATGGGTGGGGAAATGGGAAAATGGAGAAATGGAGGATTAGAAAAATGGATGGATGAGAAGATGAGTAATTGGAGGGAAGAAGTAGAAAATGAAAAGAAAGATCAATAGATTCTGACTTTATCATTTATAACCCTGGCACGTTAATGTCTCTGTCATTCGGTTTCCTCATACGTTTTAGTCCACTCAGGTTGCTGTAACAAAATACCATAAAATGGGTGGCTTATAAACAACAGAAGTTTAAATTTCTCACAGTTCTGGAGGCTGGGAAGTCCGAGATCAAGGCATCAGCAGATTCGGTGTCTGGTAAGAGCCTGCTTTCTGGTTCATAGGTGGCTATCTCATGCGCCCTTGGTGGAAGGACAAGGGTATTCTCTGGGCCTCTTTTATAAAGGCACTAATCTCATTCACGAAGGCTCCACCCTTACGTCCTATCACTTCCCAAAGTCCCCACCTCCAAATATTATCACATTGGAGATAGGTTCCGACACAAGAATTTTGAGGGGACACAAACATTCAGCCAAAAGCATCATATTTAAAGTAGAGCTAAGGATGGGACTTCCCTGGTGGTCCAGTGGTTAAGACTCTGCACTCCCAAAGCAGTGGGCCTGGGTTCGATCCCTGGTCAGGGAACTAGATCCCGCATGCCACAACTAAGAGCGTGCATGCTGCAATTAAAGATCCTGCATGCCACAACTAAAGATGCTGCATGCTGCAACTAAAGATCCTGCATGCCACAACTAAGACCCGGTGCAGCCAAATAAATAAATAAACATTTAAAAAAATAATAAAGTAGAGCTAAGGATAGTACCTACCTCTCAGAGTTGGAGCAAGGATTTAATGTGTTCATCCAAACTACAAGTCAAAAATTGAAGTCTCTCTTCCCTTTGAAACCTGTCTTGTGCCCTGCCTGCAGTCGTCTTCCCTACCTCAGTGAATAGCATTTTACCAATCCTCAGTCTAGCAGCCAGAAAATGGGGAATTGTTCTTGCTTCTTCCCTCCCCTTTGCCATCTATTCAGTTCATCAACAAATCTTTCTGGATGGTATCAAAACACACCTGAAATCTGTCTTTCTTATTGTGCCCACTGTCACCACCATCCTCACTCATGTCAACAGTAGCGTACCATCTGCTCTTCCCTGCCTGTAATTCATCCTCACAGCCACTAGATGACTCTTCTTTACATATAAATAGGACCACTGGCTATAAATTTATCTTGTCATAAAATCAAATTCCTTCACCTTGTCCTACAAGGCCCCTGTTAACCTCTTCTGACTCATCTATCACTGTCCTTCCTGCTAACTACGATCTGGGAACCTGATCTTTCAGGGTATTGAACATGCCAAAATTTTTCACTTCATTCCTTTGCGACAAGCTGTCATCACATGACTAGATGCTTCTCATCCTTCAAATGTCCACTTACATGTTGCTACCTTAGAGAGGGCTTCCACAACCACCTCACTTAAAGTGAATTCCTCTGTTCCTTTCCGTCCTTAACCTGTGGGGTCTGATGCAACTCTGGGTAGTTAGTGTCCGAACTGAATTAAAGTATAGGTCAGCAGGTGGAGTCTGCAGAGAACTGGAGAATTGCTTGGTGTGGAGATACGTTTGGTGTCAGAAGTGAAGTGTATGAGCACAAAAACAGTTTTCTTTTACGGCATAGGAGGTAACAGGTGCCGTGGCCTGGTAGATACGGGGATAGGAGGATACTGCAGTTCTCTTATGATTGCTTGTATGTTCTCATTCAAGTGGGAAGCGAGGTCATCAGCTAAGAGTAAGAAAGAAAGAGTAAGTTTTGAGGTCTGATGAGAAGAGAGGGCGTAAAATAATCCTTCAAGAAAATGAGCCCAACTGCTTAGGGAAACAGTGTGTCAATTTCTTAAAAAGGTAAACATACTCTGATCACGTGACTCAGCCATTTGACTCCTGGGACTCTTCTCAAGAAAAATGAAAGCATTTGTCCACACCAGTACTTGTAAGTGAATGGTTATAGCAGCATTAATAACCTGCACACTGGAGACCTCTCGAATGCTCGACAGGTGAACAGACAAACGAAATGTGGTATAGCCATACGATGGATCCTCAGCAATGAGAAGGAACCAACTACTGATACATGGAACCATCTGGAACATGATGCTAAGTGACAAAAGCCAGACGCAGAAGGCTACATATTGTCTGGTTTTATTTGTATGAAATGGAATGATGGATCTGTTCTGAAACTGGATTGCGGTGATGGGCGCACAACTTATACATTTACTAAAATGTGCGGACCGATATACACTTAAAATAGGTGGATTTTATGGTATGTAAACGATGCCTTAATCAGGCATTTTAAAATGAGCACATTTCCCATACTATTAAGAAAAAAAGGAAACGAGAGAATGAATTAATTAGGGACATGTGATAGGATGGCTGGGCCGCATTAGGGCCCACTTGGGTTTGTGGTCGTGAATCCGAAGTGAGACCCACTCTGGCAGTGGGTGTGGGTTTTTCTCCATCCATATTCAGCTTCCAGTGAGCAGGTGCGGAGGAGGTGGAGAGTGGACTTAATTGGGTGCAAAAGATAAAGTTAGAAGTTTGAGGGTGGGAGCAAAGGAGAGAACACTGGATGAGGAATCGGGCTGGGTGGTGAGAGTACTGTGGTCACAAGCGGGTGAGAGGCAGGGAAAAGGAGGTCAGCTCATGGGGGTGAAGGATCCTTGGAGCAATAGGTTTAGAGGGAGTGAGCTGGAAAGACAGGAGGTGATGGGAAGACAGTGAGATGCATGGAACTGAGACTCTGCAGGGGCTGTGGTTTTGTGGTTGCCACTGTACGGGGGTGGGCCTTTCTCCCCCATTGGCCTGGGATCTCGGGGCTGCCACAGTCATCATTGTGTCCCCAGCACAAAGTCTAAGTGTGGGAAGGAAGTGTTGGGTGGAGGACGAGATCGCTAGAGAAGAGGAAGACAAGGCATCTCGAGAGGCCAGAACGGTCAAAGGTTCATCTACCTGAATTTGGAAATCACCAAGAATTATGAGGGGAGCAGCTTGTGTGGCAGTGAGCCTGGAGCTAAAAAGATGCAGTGAGGTGCAGTGACTTGGGAGTTGATAAAGCGGGTTACAAGAATGGGAGCAGGTGCTGCGTATAAACTTCAAAGTTAGGGGCTTAGAGAAGAGGCAGAGAATGGTTTAGAAGCAGCAACGAGGAGCACGGAGGAGCTTACGCTATCTAGAGGCCCAGGGGGATGAAGGCTGAGGAAGAGAAAACAGCCTCTGCTCAGAAGGGCTGCATGGAAAGACATGTCTTCATGGGAGAGCTAGGCTGTGGTCAGAGCAGCAAGGTAAAAGGAAGGTTCAGAGGACATGGGGGACATCCGATAAAGCCCTCAGTGCTTCCTCCATCCCAGCCCTGACCATTCTGCCTGTACTTCCCCCATTCTGGCCCTGACCCCTCTGGGCTGCCACTGTCTGAGGACCAGGGGACTGGAAGCTCCAGGAAGCCTGGACTCTTTCAGTCACCATTGTGCCCCCAGCACAAAACCAGAAGGCACCCCCTAATTACTCACTGGTAGTGGCCATTTCAGGTTGCAAGTTGGCAGGTGAAATACCTCAGACCCAGGAGACAGTGCCAGGATTCCAGAATACAGTCTGCACTGTACACTGAAGATTTTCATCCTTTAGAGAAAAAAACGTTTTTAATTGGAAGGCAAACAGTAAAATCCACCAGTAGGAGGTAACATCACCCTGAATTGGAGCCATCTGAATTATTACATAGCTCCTGGAAATCCAGCATAGACTCAGCAGATTTTCCATCTTAATATGTAAACAGGGCTTCCCTGGCGGCGCAGTGGTTGAGAGTCCGCCTGCCGAGGCAGGGGACACGGGTTCGTGCCCTGGTCCGGGAGGATCCCACGTGCCGCGGAGCGGCTGGACCCGTGAGCCATGGCCGCTGAGCCTGCGCGTCCGGAGTCTGTGCTCCGCAACGGGAGAGGCCACAACAGTGAGAGGCCCGCGTACCACACACACACACACACACACACACACACACACACACACGCACACACACAAAATATATATGTAAACAAATTTTCAGGAATGTTTCTGAGACCCTTCACAGAGAACTCAAGATAGCATAGGTTCATTCGTTCCTTCAACAAACATTTACTGAGCACCCACTCCGTGCCAGGCCCTGTTCTGGGTACAAAGTGATACAACAATGAACAGAACAGACCAGTGGATTCTCCTGGAGGTTGTTAGTAACTTCTCTTAGTAGCACTTGTTTTGCTTTGTGGAATGAATATGAGGATGAATATTCAAATTATAAAATTACCAAAAAATTCTCAGTATTTACACAGAATCTTCTCCCTCCTCCCTCCTTCCTCTGCCTGCATCCTGATCTGGTCCATCCTGTCTCCTACCTGATCCACTGCAGCAGGCCCCTCCTTGGTCTTCTTGCTCCCACCCTGCTCCCTCACTCTGTTTCCCACATGCAGCCAGAGTGACCCAAGTCAGATCATATCCCTTCTCTGTTCAGGACCCTCCATCTCATTCAGGGTAAAAGTCAAAGTTTTCACCCCAAGGTCCCACATAATTTGCCTTGTTAACCTCCCTGCCCTCATCTCCTCCCACTCTTCCCTCCTCACTCTGTCTCGACCACATTCCTCAGTGTTTCTGCAACCCTCCTTACTTTTCCTGGCTCAGGGCCTTTTCACCTAAAATCCTAGCTGCCTGGAACTTTCTTCCTCCAGATAGGAGCATGCCTCACTCCTTACCGGATGGGGCTCCCCTGGTGGCACGGTGGTTGAGAATCTGCCTGCCAATGCAGGGGACTCGGGTTCAAGCCCTGGTCCGGGAAGATCCCACATGCCGCAGAGCAACTAAGCCCGTGTGCCACAACTCCTGAGCCCATGAGTCACAACTACTGAGCCCACGTGCCACAACTCCTGAAGCCCGCACGCCTAGAGCCTGTGCTTCGCAGCAAGAGAGGCCACCGCAACGAGTAGACCCCGCTCACCGCAACGAGAGAAAGCCTGCGCACACAGGATCCAATGCAGCCAAAAATTAATTAATTAATTATTAAGAAAAGTCACTGGATGCATTCCTTGACCACCTCGTAAGCAGTTTCACACACACACACACACACACCCCCACACCCCCGTCCCAGCACCAGTCCCTATCCCCCTTCCTGCTTGTTATTTTCTCCAAAGCACTTATTGCCGTCTATCATTCAGTGTGCTTTTAATAACTTGTCTGGTGTCTGTTTCCCCCACTGGAAGATGAGCTCCAGGATTTGTGTGTCTTGTTCCCTACTGTATTCCCAGTGCCTAGAACAGTGCCTGGTACATTCAGCCGCACAACAAATGGTTTTCCAATGTATGAATGGGAATCCAGAGTCGGCCCTTGTTCTTGGGGATGGAAATGGATCAGGGAAGGCTTTTGAGTGTAGAGGGAATCTTAGGGAGCTAACTAGGAATAGAGAAGAGAAGCAGAGGGCATAGCCCGTGCGAAAGTTTGGGGATAAGCCCTGATTACTGGGGTGATCGCACCAGTAAAAGGGAAGTGGGGAGCCTATTTAGAGTAGCGAACGCTGCACAGGTCAAGGCAGCTCCAAGGACGGTCGAGGGGGCTGTGCCCTGAGAGGCGCAGAAATCTCCGCCCACAGCGCGCACACCAGGCTCTGGGCGGGGCTGAGGCTCCGAGGGGCGGGGCTGCGTGGTTGCATCACGCAGTGTACGTCGCCGCGCGCGTGCGCTCCTTTCCACGTGCGAAAGCCCCGGACGCGTGGACTCGGGGAAGCCGCAGAGTACTGAGCCGTGGAGCTCCACGCTCGCTATGAAGCCAGGTGGAGGCCGGGGTTGGGGTCGGAGCTCAGGACTGGGATCCGGCGGGGATCGGGGTGCCGGGCCGGAACGGAGGGGCGGGGTCCTGGCCTGGGGGCAAGGATTCTGAGCCCTGGATCCGGTCTCTTGTGGGGAAGGGGTCTTGTTCCGGTCTCTTGTGGGGATGGGAGGGCTTGGTTCCGCCCTGTGATCGAACCTCAGCCTGGGGTTCGGGTTCCTGGTCTAGAGGTTTGTGATTGACTTCTCAGAGGTCACGGTCGTTAGTAGAGAGTCTTGGGCGTAGAATTGGGGGTGTCCTGAACTGGGATTCGTTTCATTGAGGCAGTCATTAGGGGTCTTGGATATTGGGCCGCGGGCGGCAGTCGAGGGTACTGAACCAGAATCTAGATCCAGTCATCTGGGGTCTTGGATCTCTGGGCGTGGGATTTGGGGATTTGTCCTGATTGGGAGGCGGAGAGCCCCCGGTCTTGGGTGCGGGGGCTGGGTCTTCTAGGACCCCATATGCTCCCCAGTCGCTGCCGCAACAGCAGTACCCTTGGCTTCAAACCTAGCTTCTCAGAGAGGGCCGGCATAGATGAGTATTCCCGGCTTGCCCTCCCTGGCCCACTTTCCCGCTCTCTACTCTCCGGAGGGGGGCGGGTCCCTGAGAATGGAGTGGAGCTCCTGGGCCTAGTGATTCTCAACTCGCGGTGAGAGGTGAGGTGAAACTTCACACGCCCAGTATAGGATTATCGTGGGGTGGGCAAGGGAGGTAATCACAGGGCGTGAGTGGTTTTATTCATTCCGATTTTACTCGAGATTTTGATGAACCCTCCACACCTCCCTCCTAGTGGAATGATGAGAGTCCTGGCTTTGACAGCAGAAGGGCCTCAGTTCAAAGTTTCAATCCTAACTATGCTTAACTTACTGTATGACCTTGGGCAAGTGGCTTTACCTCTCTGAGCCTCAGTTATCTCATCAATAAAATGGCACCCAGTTCTAATTTAGTGAGAGCATGTTAAGAAAAAATAGCACATGGTGGTAATCATTTTGCAATATATGTGTATCAGATCAACAGGTTGTACACTTTAAACTTACACAATGTTACAGTTTGCAGTTACGTCTCATATAGCACGGTGCTTGACATGTAATAGTATTTTCTCTAATTGTTATCTTTATCTTTCTTCTCAAGGGGAGCAAAATTAGGGTCCTTCTCCCTGGTGTCTCAGCTCTTCCTAAATCAGGTCGAGCCCCTCTCCCCTCCCCGCAACTTGCTCCCCTGGAGTTGGGGAAATCTTCTGCCATGACTGAAAGGGTCTGTTTCCTAGTACAGGTTTCCTTGTTTCCTTCCTTCCCCCCACACTTCAGCCTGTGGAGAGATGGGGTCATCTGGCGGGGGCAGAATTTGTGGGTCCATGCCCCCTCTCAAGTTCCCTTTCTCTTCAGTGTTTATGGATCTACTGGTGGAATAGGAAGTGCCAGGCAGTGTGGCTCCCACTGAGACCCGGGCAAGCCTGCAGGCATCCTGTGCTCTGATTGTGCCAGGAATGGAGGATACGCCTTCCCAACCCTTCCCTCACTGTGTTAGGATAAGAAGTTGTAGAAGTTGTCTGGAGTCAGCTCTTTAGCGAGGATTTTAGTCTGGTTGAGAGAGGAAGCCTTTGGGAGATTTTGAGCGGGGACCTGATGTCAGTCAGACTTGACTGAGACCTTTAAAAGGATCCTTCTTGCTTCTGTGTGCAAAAGACTTTAGGGGAACAAGAGTGAAAGTAGACACATCAGTGGGAAGTTTGTTGCTGTCATCTACTAGGAGATGATGTGGCTTGGACCAGGGTGGTAGCAATGGACTTGGCTGACAGATTGTCAGGGAATATATTTTGAAGATAGAGCCAACAGCTTGTATGTGGGTGTGAGAGAGAGGGGTCAAGGACAATGAAGGGTTTTGGCGTGTGTAACTGGAGGGGTAGAGTTTCCAGTTTTGAGATGGGGAAGGCTGTGGCAGGAGAGCAGTTTTACACTGTGGTCGGGGAGGGGGTCTGTGGACCCTCCAGCCAAAACTTATAGATAAAGGTATGTGAATGTGCGTTTTTCTGAAGAGTGGGTACTTTCAGTACATTTTTCTAAGAACCCCAGGACCTGAAATGGATTAAGATATGTTTTGAGTATCATGCCCGCTGTACCCCATGCTGTGCCCACACTTTCTGGGTCTCTGTTCTATCAGGCCTGTGTTGAGGGTCTCTTAGGCCTAGTGGTTTCTCCCCTAAGTAGGAAGGAGGAGGGACTCATTCTCCTGAGTTTGAATAATATATTCAAACTGTGTGCGAGGTAGCATATTGTGTGTGTATTGTCATTTAATCTTTACAACTCTACGAGGTGGACACGGTGTTATTTCCATATCTCCTTCTTACAGGTGAACTTTTCAGGATACCCACAGACCTTCCCTACTCTCTAGGGTCATGAATGGCATGGCCGTCTCCCTGTAGTCAATGCCTGAGCTGCTTGAGGGAGGGACTGGGGCTCTGGTCACCATCTGATCACCTGCTTCCTGAATGAACAGGGTGTTTTCTTCATGAGACAGAACCCAAGGGTTTAAGAGTTCTCAGCCCATTTACTATCTGTTGAGCCCATACTTTGCGCCAGGTGTTGTGCAGGATGCAGTGATGACCCACACAAACATCTCTGTCCATTTGGAGCTTGATTCTAGTGGGAGAGGCAGGCAGTAATAATCCTTAAGATGCCATGTATGATAACTGATAGGAAGAAAAAGCAAGCAGAGTAAAGGTCAGGTGGCCAGAGAAGGCCCTTCTGAGGAAGGAACATTCGGTCAGAGACCTGAGTGCAGTGGGGTGGGTGAGTCAAGCAATGTCCTCTGGACCCAGGCAGTGGGAACAGGAGATGCTCAAGGTTTAGAAGCTGGAAAGCGAGTTTGTTCTTGGGGAGGAAGAGCACGGGACCCAACATAGAGAAAGGTCAGAAAAGTCAGCAAAAGCCAAGCCCAATGGTGGTGATTGTTTGGGCTGCACGTTAGAGTCACCTGGGGAACTTTAAAAAGCCCCCTGGGGCTTCCCTGGTGGCGCAGTGGTTGAGAGATCGCCTGCCGATGCAGGGGACGCGGGTTCGTGCCCCGGTCCGGGAAGATCCCACATGCCGTGGAGCGGCTGGGCCCGTGAGCCATGGCCGCTGAGCCTGCGCGTCCAGAGCCTGTGCTCCGCAACGGGAGAGGCCACGACAGTGAGAGGCCCGCGTACCGGAAAAAAAAAAGCCCCATGCCCAGGCCTCCACCCCAGACAATTTACTTGAGAATCTAAGCAACAGCCCTGGGCAAGGATGAGACCCACCGATTTCTAGCTTTGGAAGCCGGAGAAAGGAATTTTGATTTCAGTTAGAATGTGATGGAAAACCTTTGAAGGGATGTGGGCAGGGGAATGATGAGAGCTGATTTGCTGTTTTGCAAAGGTCAGTCACCAGCTGCTGTGTGGGCAGTAGACTGCAGAGGGAGCGGGAGACCAGAGGTCAACAACTCTTGGTGTAGGAGTTTGAAAACCGTTCATTTTTAACAACTAAATTAGGACTAGCTATTCAGAGTTCTACGTTTTCATCTCTAACACCATTAAAACGAATGAAGCCTTCATATGGTGGGAATACAATGCACCTTTGCAAAAACTTTAGCAAAGTTCATTATTGAATAGTTTACATCAAGTGACATCATTTTAAACCATCACTAATTTTCACACGAACGATTGTTTGATAATGCAGTTTTCTGAAAGTACTGCAGAGCTTTTGAAGCCATCACAGAAGAGTCAAATACTGAATCTGTTAGCACCAGGAGAGTTCTGTCTGCTTCAGACACTGTTTTGTGCTCAGTGAACAATGTTTGCTCTCTCCTGAAGTGATGAAAATAAAGTCTCTGACTGTTTTCTTTTCCCTTCAACTTCCCATCTTGTTGACAAGCCCTAAACTGCTATGATCAGTCGCCCATCCATAAAGGACAGTTTTGGGTTTTGCTCGTTTTTCCCTCCTGAGTTGGGAGAGACTTGTGCGTGCTTGGAAGCAGGGGGATCAGTTAGCAGGAAAGATGTGATGTCGAATGCCTCCCCTCTGTTTTGGGGTTGGCGCTTTTCTGCCACACACGAGGGCAGGAGTGGGAGGGCATGAAGAAGTTTCCAGGGCCCGGGGGACCCTACTGCCACAGTGCATGTACACACACAGTGCACAGTCTTCTTCAGACTAATTAATATTGATAATAGAACAAGATCCTGTGCATTTACTAACCAACCGAGAAAAGCAGAATATTGACAGTAAATCTACCTCTGTCTATGTTTTCCTCCCCTATCCTAACCCCATAACTTCTCTTTCCCAAAGCCTAATATCGTGAGTTTCACATTTATCATTCTCTTGCCTCTTTTTGGGGGCGGGTGGGGCGTGGATTACCACGTATATCCACACCGCATAGCACCTCTTAGTTGTTGCTGGCCTTTATAAAGAGGATATTGTGTTAGATGTGGTTTTCTAGGGCTTGCTTTTTCCCTTACCATGATTCTGAGATTTATGTCTCTGTTGCGTGGATCTGTTGATCCTTTTCGTTGTTGGTCGGGAATCGTCCCTCTTTCATTTGTCCATTCTGCTCATGGACGCTCAGGTTAGTCCGTTGTTCCGCTGCTGTGGACACATGTGGGCACCTCTCCTGGCGCCCGCATGCACACGTTTCTCTCCCGAGTGGAGTTCCTCGGCGTAGGAGTAACTTCTCAAGCTCCATGGCCCCGTTGATGGTTCTTGTTTCTGTTTCCACCACAGGTTTCAGCCCCCGTGGGGGCGGCTTCAGTGGCCGAGGTGGCTTTGGTGACCGTGGCGGTCGCGGCGGAGGCCGTGGAGGCTTTGGCGGAGGCCGTGGAGGCTTTGGCGGAGGCCGTGGAGGCTTTGGCGAGGGCCGAGGCCGAGGCGGAGGCTTTAGGGGCCGTGGGCGAGGAGGGGGAGGAAGAGGTGATGGAGGGGGCTTTCCCTGGGCTTGGGGAGTGGGGAGGGAAGCATGGTGGGGTCTCCCTCGCACTGCATCTCTGCCTTGTAGGTGGCGGGTTCCAGTCTGGTGGCAGCCGGGGTCGTGGTCGGGGAGGAAAAAAAGGAAACCAGTCGGGGAAGAATGTGATGGTCGAGCCTCATCGGCATGAAGGTGAGTGAGGAAGGCAGGGAAGCCCCTGGGGTTAGGGGTGGGGTGTGGCCCACCGGGGTGTTCACCCCTGCTCTGATCCCCTCACCCAGGTGTATTCATTTGTCGAGGAAAGGAAGATGCACTGGTCACCAAGAATCTGGTCCCTGGAGAATCGGTTTACGGAGAGAAGAGAGTCTCGATTTCGGTGAGACCTGGGCGCCTGGCTAAGCCACCAGAGCCCCAAGCTGACGGTGTAACCGGCTGCCTGGTCTCCCTGTCCCCACCGTCTGTCCTCCACGTGACAGCCAGGGGATCATCTTAATCCATAAGTCAGATCATGCACCCGCTCCTCAGATACCTTCTGTGATGGCCCGCTGGCTTCAGGTTAAAGTCCCGAGTCCTCCGTGTGGCCTGGAAGGCCCTGCACCTTCTAGCCCCGCCTCCCCACTGTCTCCACCCACTGTCCCCCTAACCTAGTGTCTTCCAGCCACGACGACAGCCTTGCTGTTCCCTCTGCCTGGAACACTCTGCTCCCAGCCCTGTGCATGGCTGGTTCCTTTTCATCACCAGCAGCTCTGGGCAGGTGTCACCTTGTCTCTCTCACAAGGCCCCCTTGCACCACCCTGTCTATCAAAAGCTGCCCTCACCGCCTTCCTGCTGGCTTTCCTGCTGCCTGGAATGTGCGTCCCCAGATAATTTGAGCGGCCCCTCAGCCTCAGGTCTGCTTCAGGTGTCTCCTCCTTGGCTCTTCCCTGGCCACCCTTTCTCATTTTCACCTGCCCTCGCCCTGCTCCCCATGCTTCAGATCTTCCTTCCTGGCTTGATCTTCTCTCCTTAGCCCCGTCACTAGCTATTGTGCCATGTGTGTTAGTTCAGCGTATCCTCGCTCCTCGAGGGCGAGGCCTTTGTCCCCTTCACTGTGTTTCTCCATTTCCTAAGCATAGGGGCACGGTCAGTGTTTATAGAGTGAATGCATAGGTCTTGCCTTGCTGTTACCTGGGATGATCTTGTTCGTTTATTGTCCCTGTCGCTGCCCCTGAGTCAGGAACCTCCATGAGAGGGCAGGCCCTGCCTCTGCCATGGCCACAGATGTGTACCCACGTTCGTTTCTTGTACGATGACTGGGCGCCCCGTCCCTTTTGAGGGCCCAGGAGTTAAGAGCAGTGCGGTCTTACAGAAGAGCCTGGCACTGACTTCTGTCCCCATCTCTCCCGGCCCAGGAGGGAGATGACAAAATCGAGTACCGCGCCTGGAACCCCTTCCGTTCCAAGCTGGCGGCAGCAATCCTGGGCGGCGTGGACCAGATCCACATCAAGCCAGGGGCCAAGGTGCTCTACCTTGGGGCTGCCTCGGGCACCACCGTCTCTCACGTCTCTGATATCGTAGGCCCGGTGAGTAGACAGATGGGGGCAGGAAGGGGTGGGAGGGAGGGAAAGGCCACCTCCTCTGCCAGCCTGGAGGTCAGAGGCCCTGGCCACTTCTCTGCACCGTGTGGCTTGGAGCCAGGCCCTTCCTGGTCACAGTGCCTGTGAGTGAAAGGAGCGGCTTGAACCACATCATCCCCAAAGCCTCATTCAGCCTCACTCCTGAGTTCTCGGCCTGGAGGGAAGGGGCGTGGGTATCGGGGTGACCAGTGATAGAGGGGCCCAGAGCTGAGAGTACATTTGATTTGATTGCCCTCTTTAAAAATTGATACCCCCCAAATCTGGTCTTCTGGTTTCTCTTGAAAGAACAGAAGACGTCAGTTTCTGGGCCTGTGTTTCTGTGTGGCTGGACAGGCTCCCTGTTGAGGGGGCACCCATGCATCGCACTTCATGACACCTCACTCAGCTACAAGACTGTAGGCTGTGTAATTTAGTGGTTAAAAACCCCAGGCTCTGGTGCGGGCTCTTAACAGTGAAGTGGCTTTTAGCAAGTTACTGTCCCTCTCTGAGCCTCAGTTTACCCGTCTGGAAAATAGGGTCATTGTGAAGATAAATGAGTTAAATCCTGTAGAGTGCCAAGAGCAGTGCCTGGCCCATCGCAGATATTCGTAGCTGTTACGATGTCATCTCTGTGCCCTAGCTTCCTCATTTTAAGCCTGAATTGGGGGCCTGGGCTCTCAGATCAGGCAAAGCAGGATTGAATAACCCTTGGACCTCAGTTTATTCATCTAAAATGATAACAAGTCATTAAATGGTAGGGTTTGGATTTGGGGATTTGAAGAGATGCATGCAGTATATGGGCCAAAGTAGGCACTCCATACATGAGAACTAGTATCGTTGTTTTTGTTTGACTTTGATTTATTTTAGGACGGTCTGGTCTATGCAGTTGAATTCTCCCACCGTTCTGGCCGTGACCTCATTAACTTGGCCAAGAAGAGGACCAACATTATTCCCGTCATTGAAGATGCTCGGCACCCGCACAAATACCGCATGCTCATCGGTGAGGGGTCTGGGGTTGGCTCGGGTGGGGTGGGACAGGCCTCTCCAGGTTTCCTGGAAGAGGCCTCCAGAGCCCTGATTTGGATGGAATTGGAGTGGATGAACAGGCCTCTTGAGTCTGCAGAAATGAAAAGGGTCGGGGGAGCCAGGTGAGGTTGTGGAGGTGGCAGTCCTGCTTCAGGGCCTGGGATGTCTGGAGGGCCAACCTCCTTTCCTCCAATCTCCTGCCCCTCCCCCTAATCTCCCCCACCCCAGTACTTCCTGCCTCCCTGCAAAGTGTGGTACCTTTTATACTACCCCTGACTTATGCATAAAAGCCTGCTTTGACGGTCCTCATCAGCACCGTCTGGGGAGATCATAACCCAGAAAGCACAAACAGAGTACGGCCTGGCCCAGAGGGGCCCATTGTGAATGTAAATAACTTTGTTTTAAAAACAAATTCAGAAGCATAGTGTAAAAATGGAGTGCATTATAAACCACCCCCAGAGGTAACCAGTATGAACAATTTGATGTCTGCTTTTCCTGATTTTAAAAAAGTCAGTTTTCATTGCACCATCTTTTCATTCTTTTAAGTTTTTTATTTTATTTTATTTTATTTTATTTTTAATTACTGTGCCTTAAAAGTACTACTTTGCATTCCCCCTGGTTTTTCTTTTCGTGAGTTTTCTCCCCTGTGCATTCATACCTTACCCTCTGTCCTGCAGCTTGTTTTCATTTGACAATCCTGCAGATGCTCTTGCCTGTAAGTGCTCACCTTCACTTGTCTTTTTGATGACGTGTCTGTCTCCCCCGCCCAGACCCGGGAGCGTCTCGAGGGCAGGGTCCAGGTCTGACTCGTCTCTCTGTCCCCCACGCCCGGCCCAGGGCTGGCCACAGAGTAGGTGGCAACATGGTTTACAAGAGGAATGAATGAATGGTGTGACTGTGGGTTTTGGACCCATCTTGGGGGCACTGTGGAGGGAGGGGGATCAACAGGAGGAAGTGAGACTGGAGGCCGGGAAGACTCTGCCAGGAACCTGCTGGTGTTGGGGCACAGGCCCCATGGGAGGAGCTGGGAAATCCAGTGGATCCAGCTTTTAACCGCTACTTGTTTCTCCCTAGCAATGGTGGATGTGATTTTTGCTGACGTGGCCCAGCCAGACCAGACGCGGATTGTAGCCCTGAATGCCCACACCTTCCTGCGTAATGGAGGACACTTTGTGATTTCCATTAAGGTGCGGGGCTTAGAGGAGTCCTAAGATGGGGTGGCAGTATCTTCTCTATCTGTAACTGCCAAGCAGCCAGTCAAAACAAGGAGGCCTCCATCCCCCAATCCAGTCAGTCTATTCCCAGCTCCCTATAAGCCACCCAATCAAATAGCACATAATGAAAAATGTCTACAAAAGTAAAAAGCTTAGAATTTAAAGAGGCCATAGACTGTAGCGATTAAGTGCATGATCGCTGAGTCTGAATATCTTGAGTTTGAATTGCATCTTGCTGTGTGTCTTTGAGCAAGTTACCTAACCTATATGCCTGTTTCTTCACTTGCAAAATAGCAATGTTAGTCCTATCTCTTTTAATGTTGATGTAAGGACTAAATGTCTCAATATGTATGGAGTGTTGAGAACAGAACCTGGTGTGAAATAAATACCAGATAAATGCTGGATGCGTTTTAAAAAATGTTTCATTTTGAAGTACAGAGGCCTCTCCATTGTCTTCAACCAGATTCACCATTGTTTTCTGCAGCCTTTGCTGCATTTGTTTTAGCATTCTCAGCTGCATTATTGCTATTGTTAAAGAAGAGGAAGTAGAAAAAAGAAAAACCCGGAGTGTAAGATTTAAACACTGGCTTTTAGAAAAATAGGGCTCTGTTGAAGGCTTCCTGTTCCAATCCAAACCAAATTGAAAATTTATCTAACGAAGTCTTTCCCTACATTCCCAAAGCCTAGTCTCCAATGAAAACAAATTCTATTGGTTTAAAGAAGCACAAAAAAAGGGAAAGCAGCCTAAAGCCTTGCTGTGGACTTCAAATCCTCTTTCTTCTGCAGGCCAACTGCATTGACTCCACAGCCTCTGCAGAGGCCGTATTTGCCTCTGAAGTGAAAAAGATGCAGCAGGAAAACATGAAGCCCCAGGAGCAGTTGACGCTAGAGCCATACGAAAGAGACCACGCTGTGGTCGTGGGTGTGTACAGGTGAGCAGGGGGTCCAGTCAATACTTGTTAGGAGTGCCCCACAGTGGTGATGAGCCCTGAGTCCCCTCATCTCTTTCCTCTCACAGGCCACCCCCCAAGGTGAAGAACTGAAGCCCAGCGCCATCAGGATCGCGAGAGACTGTGTTGCTACTGTTAACACGTGTGTTTTTCTATTAAAAGACTCATCAGTCTCTCCCTTTGCCCCTGATTGCTTGGCGACCTCGATCAACAGGGCGCATGCGCCCTCGGTCAACTTGCGTGGTGGTGGGGGCGGGCGTTTTCATCCGGTCATATAGCGCATGCTCCTACCTTAGCTGCCTCCTGCGCAGCCGTAACGTGGATTTCGGCGCTTGGGCGGGGTTGGTTGCTTTCTGCGTGTAGATCCCGGTAAGCTCTTCTGAGCGCAGGCGCGGAGTGTTTCCCTGGGTCACGTGAGGGGGAAACAGGTTGGGGGGGCGGGAGGCGGAGTCCGGGGCGGGGGGGGGGGGGGCCGGTTTGTTGTGGTCGCCATTTTGCTGGTTGCATTACTGGGTAATCGGGGCCCTGGCTCGCCGCGTCTGCCGGATATCTTCAGCCAGTGGGCAGGACTGAGCTCGGGCTTCCCGAGCAGTTTGAGTTCCCTTGCCCGCGCCCTCAGGTAACGACGCGGCTACGGGCGGGGCAGCACGCGCTCTCGGGAGGGGGGTAGTACGGGACCCGCCCTGCCCGCGTCGCCGCGAGATTTAGCATGAGGCCGAGGGAGAAGAGGAGGGGGGCGGTGGGCAGGTGCAGGCCTTGCCTGGCTATTCTTAGTCGGATTCCTGGAAGGGGCCGAGCCCCGAAGTAGCAGTCTTGGGAGGGAGACTGGGAGGGGGTTGCCGGGCCTCGCTCCCGCTCTTTGTTTGGTCTCGGCTCCGCCGGCCGCATCCTCGTCGCCTAGCAACAGCTGTCCTGGGCTGTAATTGGTTGAGCTCTTGGCGGCAGTGGCCAATGGCAAGGTTGTTGCCATCGTAGGTGTGGACTGCCAAACTCTGTCCGGCCCCGCCCGCCGGGGCTCCGCTGGCCCCGGCGGGCCTCCAGGGTGGGAGGCGGGACGCTGGGGTCCCCTGGGGCGGGTGGCTGAGCTGGGCGGTGCTGGCGGGGCGAGGGTTAACCCGCCCCTCCCCCGTCCACCTGCTTTCCCCTTCCCCCGCGTGCCCCGGGCTGACCCTCGTCCCCTCCTCTCCCCGCCCTTGGCGGGGCGGCGGCTGCTGTTGTCACCCACCGAGCCGCCTGTCCCGCTTGTCCTCCCCGCCGCGGGGCTTGCCGGGCCGGCCGGGCCGGGACAGGCGGCCGATTTCTCACCACAGACACCGCCGCCATGCTGGCCGCTCGCCCACCCCACTGGGGGCCCCACCGCGCCCCAGCCCCCCGTGGGCGCGCCAGCCCCGACCCGGGTAGGGGGTGGGGGCTGGGAGAGAGGGTCCTGGTGTGGGAGGGCCCCGAGGAAGAGATTGTTTTGTGGGGGAGCTCCGAGAGAGAGGAGGGGTCGTGGAGTGGCAAGGCTTGGCATAGGGGAAGAGGATTGACATGGGAGAAGGCCCGTGGGGAGAGGATTTTGGTGTGATAGATGCTCTGGAAGGGGAGAACTCTGTGATATTTGGGGAATTTACCTATGGGGGCCTTCTAGGAATGGGCACAATTGTGGATTGACCCTGGTGTAGAGGAGTGACTGGAGAAAGGATCCTGACAGGACAAAACGATTAGGGAGGGTGGGGGTAGGAGCCAGGGTAGGACCATCCACAAGGACCATCCACTAAACTGTGGGAAGGAATGCCTCCCCCTTGCTTCCATCAGAAGGAGTGGGCCTTGATTGGGGGTGGGCGGGGGCTTGGAGTAATGTGGGGAAGGGCCCTGATGTGGCATGGGGGAACTGGAATATGGTTTGGGAAATTACGGAGGGGTGGTCCCCAGTGGGAGGAAATGATAGGGAAGAGGTCTTAGCACCATATGGGGAGGGTCCCCTGGGAAGGGTGGACCCTGGTGGGTGAGAATGCCATAGGGTTAGGACCCTGTTATGAAGGGGTCCTCAGATAACCTTGGTGTGATCAGGAGGTCCCTGAGGATCCTGCTGTGGTTTGGAGGGGGCCCAGAAGACTCTCATGTGGTTTGGGGGGATCTTAGAGTTCTCTGGATTGGGGCACCAACTGGGAAGGGTAGATCTTGAAGTGGAGGGACCTTGCTGTGGTAATATGAGGTCATGACGTTAGGGAAGACTGCAGGATGGTGGGATCTTGTGTGGGGAGGGCCATGAGTAGAAATGGGGAGAGAAGAGTGAACCCTACTCCCTATACTGTCTGTGGTTTCTTTCTTCTTCTCTTCCTCCCCCGCAATTATTCGTGTCTTTCTGTCCTTTCCTGTCATGGCCCACATCCCTGCCTGGCTCCCAATCATTCCCTTTTCCATGTTCCTCTCTTTGTGCTGCCTACTTCATTTATTTGGTAATCATTTGTTGGGGACTCCGCTGTGCCCCACCTCTACCACTTCTCTCTGTCCCCTCTCTTCATTGCCACCTGCTGCTGTGTTGTACCCTTTTCTTCCTCACTCTGTGCCCTGACTTCTCTGTGTTGTCCACCTCTTTCCCGCTTGGTACTGCCCAACACATCCCCTTGTTCCATGTTGTTCCCCCGCCTCCCGCCTGCTCTCAGGTCTCAGCGGCGGTGGCAGCCGAGGTGCAGGATGCGAGAAGGCGCCCCCCGGCCGGGCTCCCGCTCCAGGCCTCACTCCCCTGCGGCCCTCTGAGCCCACCATGGCCGTCCCACCGGGCCATGGTCCCTTCTCTGGCTTCCCGGGGCCCCAGGAGCACACGCAGGTACGCGTTCAGCTGGATCCTCACCTGCCTGGGGGTCGGGGGAGGCTGGGATAGAAGGATCTTGGGGCCGAAAAGATGGTGTGGTTGCCCAAGACAGTCTCCCAGGAGCATGAAGGGTGCCATGGGAGTGGAAGGTATAGAGGAGTTGCTGGTGGAGTCAGGGTTTGGAGAGCCTGGGTTCAAATCCTGGCACCACTGTTATATTACTTAGGTTCTCCACGTTTCAGTTTCCTGTTCTGTCAAATGGGGCCTATAATGATACCTACCTCACAGGGTTGTTGTGAGGATTAAACAAGTTAATGAAATGCAATTGGAAATGCAGAGGACCCTGTCTGGCACATAGTAAGCACTCAATAAATGTTCATTAAGGGGAAAAAAAGAAGTCCAGAGTGAAAGATCTGGAGGGGTTGAAAGGGAAGAAGGTTGAGCTGCAGGGTCCTGGAGCCAGCAAGGCCTGGGGGCGCAGGGTAAAGACCTTCAAGGGTAGACTGTTAAGGCTCTAAACCGTAGAGCTGGAAGCAGGATGGAGTAGGTGGTCTAGGGTGCTGGACCCAGATCCAAGATCCTTAGGATGAGGAAACTGGTCAAAGATGCATAGAGTGGGGGGTGAGGGTTAGGAAGGCCCCTAGGGATGAGGATAGAGCAAGATAGGGAGCTCCTCAACATGGGATACCCAAAATGGATGGTCTCAGGTGAAGGATTGGGAGGGTCAGAGCCCAGGTTTCCTATCCGATCTCTCCCACTGAGGTTTAGAAAAGAGTAAAGGTATGTGATGAAAGAAGGGGGTAAATAGTTCACTTCATTCACTCAGAAGATTTCTAATGAACACCCACTATGTGCCAGGCCTGCTCCAGGCACGGGAGATAAAGCAAGAGCAAGGTAAAGTTTCTGCCCTTGGGGAGTTTCTGTTCTAGTGGGGTTGTCAGACAGTGACCAACTAAAGAATGTGTGTGGAAATGATGCGCCAGCTGCCCACTGTGTTCTCCTCCTTGAGGTCAGAGGTGAAGGCCTGTCCTCAGTGCTCACCCGTCACCCCGCCTCCCCCAGGTATTGCCTGATGGGCGGCTACTGCCGCGGAGGCTGCCCCTGGCCTTCCGAGACGCGACCTCAGCCCCGCTGCGCAAGCTCTCCGTGGACCTCATCAAGACCTACAAGCACATCAATGAGGTGGGCAGGGGGTGAGGGACACTGGCTGGGTGCTGAGGGGTCCTGGCATCGGTCACTCATCAGTCCTCATCTCCCGGCCGGCCGGGCAGGTATACTATGCGAAGAAGAAGCGGCGGGCCCAGCAGGTGCCACCTCAGGACTCGAGCACCAAGAAGGAGAAAAAGGTCCTGAACCACGGTTATGACGATGACAACCATGACTACATCGTGCGCAGTGGCGAGCGCTGGCTGGAGCGCTATGAGATTGACTCACTCATTGGCAAAGGCTCCTTTGGCCAGGTGCGGGATGCCCCCCACCCGACCCTGATCCAGGGCTTAGGAGGTACGGGCACCCACTGATATTGACCCACACAGCCAGTGGTTCAGTGGCTTCAAGTTCCATGCTGGGCCACTCACCCCAGTGCAATCACTTGGTTACCTGTGCCTCAGTTTCCTTTTCTGTAAAACAGTGCAAATAACAGGACTCTCCACATAAGGTTGTTGTGTTATCTCATATCCAGTGTTTACACTCGTGTCTGACTGTTGGTGAGCACTCAAATTGAGTTATTAGTGTTACTGATGGCGATACTGGTGGGTCTCCTTACTGGAGGGAGAAGAGTGGTGGTACCCGGCTCTGCCCTCCACGCCCTCGTTCCCTCACTTTGTGGCATGCCTGTGGTCACAGGTGGTGAAAGCCTATGATCATCAGACCCAGGAGCTGGTGGCCATCAAGATCATCAAGAACAAAAAGGCCTTCCTGAACCAGGCCCAGATTGAGCTGCGGCTGCTGGAGCTGATGAACCAGCATGACACAGAGATGAAGTACTACATAGGTGAGGCCTGGGGCAGAGCTGCCTGGGGATGGGCCACCCTCGGTACAGGAAGGGGCTGGTGTCTTCAGGGCAGGGTTTGGTCTGTAATTCCAGGACATCAGTGATTTCTCCTGCCGCTTTCAGGATGTCTACCCTATTCACGTGAGAACGCTGGTCAGAGTTTATCCGGGTGCTCACTAAGGGTCATGCTCTGTTGTGAGAACTTTACATAAAGTCACTTGTTTAACCCACACCGAAGCCCCATTATCATTGCCCACAGCTTGGAGATGAAAAAACAGAGGCACTTAGGGGCTGTCACTTGCAGAAGGTCACAGTGTTTGTACTCAGAAGAGCTATAATCTGACCAGGCAGTGGACTCCAGAGCCTTTACTCTTAACATCTATGCCAGTCTTTTTCCTCTTTCCTGTACTGATTCCTCTTAGAAAAAGCAAGTGGATTTAAGGAATGCATTTCTTTTAAAAGGAAAATATACAACCTTACAGTAAATGGAAAGCAAGCATCCCTTGTCACAAAAATAAACAGAACTGAGACTAAAACAAGATTATAAAATTAAATGAGGAAGTGTAGGATGGTGTTAAAAACCCATCAGCACCAAATGGAAACTTTCTCTTTGGTTTAATCAGGAAGTTTGACAGAGACTTGAAAAGAAAATTAACTTCCTGTGTGAATCAAGTTATAGACATATAAAAACATCCTGATTAGCAGCTGGTAACTGTGGGCACACCACAGTTTGGCCTGTGCTCCAGAAGCAGAGACACAGATCTGGTTCCAGCCTCTCTCCTTATGAGCATGGGCCACAGGCTGCCGCTGGCCCTCCCTGAGCCTCAGTTTCTTCTCCCTCGGCCCATTTCCGTCCTCTTCCCGGCAGTGCACCTGAAGCGACACTTCATGTTCCGGAACCACCTGTGCCTGGTGTTCGAGCTGCTTTCCTACAACCTATACGACCTCCTGCGCAACACGCACTTCCGTGGCGTCTCGCTGAACCTGACGCGGAAGCTAGCGCAGCAGCTCTGCACGGCGCTGCTCTTCCTGGCCACGCCCGAGCTCAGCATCATTCACTGCGACCTCAAGCCCGAGAACATCTTGCTCTGCAACCCCAAGCGCAGCGCCATCAAAATCGTGGACTTCGGCAGCTCCTGCCAGCTTGGCCAGCGGGTGCGGCCCCAGGGTGGGGCCAGTGGTGTGGGTGTGCCCAGGCTGTGGGCGGGGCCAACTAGTGGCCTGGGGCCAAGGGGCGAGGCTAGGAGGGGATGGGATCGTGCTGTGCAGCTTGGAGTGGCTGATGCCTGAGGGATAGTGCTTGGGATGGGGGTGTGTGCGGGTACGGAAGGTGGGGCCAGTGGGGGAAGGAGAGGGCCACAGGGTATACTGCCGAAGGAAAGAGGAGTGGAGCCTGGGAGAACAAGCCAGTTTTGAGGCTGCCAGATTGTAGGGTTGGAGAGGAGCAGTTGGGTGGCCTTGAGCCTGGCATGGCAGTTTACAGAGTTTTGTTTACTCTGTGCTCTTAAAGCTGGGGATGGAAGGGGGTGGGGCTCTTCAGCTTTGCAGCTTCCTGTGAACTGGCATTTAAGATGATGCTGGTAGTGGTTTGAAAAGTGTCCAGTTTGGGAGGGTGGGAAGGGCCTAGGTTTACAGACTCCCAGCCTCTGGTGACCAAGAGGGGCTCAGGATCAGGCCAGCAGAAATGGAGATCAGGATCAGATTAGGCCAGTAGAGTGACTCCTGGAAAGCTGGTGTTGATAACATCAGGGTTTAGAGACCCCTGTCCCCAGTTTTGGGGGCAGGAGACCTGTCCTTAGTCAGTCCTCCTAGCTGTGGGGGTGTCACTGGTGCGAGTTGGGGAGGCGGGACCTCTGACGATTGCCCTCTCTCCTCCTCCAGATCTACCAGTACATCCAGAGCCGTTTCTACCGTTCGCCCGAGGTGCTCCTGGGCACACCCTACGACTTGGCCATTGACATGTGGTCCCTGGGCTGCATCCTG